>NW_022881603.1:15891014-16253514 GCF_003369915.1 Drosophila miranda
TACTTAATACAACTAGTACCGACCAAATGATTAATATAAATAAGTTGAATTATGAACCATTAGCAAATTATGATGTTATATCAAAGTTATCTAAAAATTTTCCAAAACTATTTAATAAACAATTAAAAGAACTTTGTTGTAACTACGCAGACATATTCGGACTTGATACCGAATCAATAACAACCAATAATTTTTACAAGCAGAAACTAAGATTAAAAGATAATGAACCTGTATATATAAAAAATTATAGAAATCCTCATAGTCAAAAAGTCGAAATCCAATCTCAAGTCGATAAACTAATCAAAGATAGAATAGTTGAACCGTCAGCCTCAGAATACAACAGTCCACTTTTACTAGTACCAAAAAAAACCATAGATAACAAAAAGAAACGAGGGGAACGTTGTGAGTTGCTGCGGACACCGCAACTCTACAGTTATACCCGATACTAAGTCAGTATGGCTCTCCTGCGGCAGACGCCGCTAATATTGAACCACACGACAAAGAGTGCGTGCGAGAGAGACAGAAAATCAGTCTGTGCGTGACGTCGGGCGCTGCGTAGCCACTGAAAATTGATTTCTTGCTTTTGGCTACGAAAATGATCCGATCTGATCCAGATTCAGCAATCTGATAGATATGGTCATTATCTATGATTCGACGTTTTTAGTTTTCTCGAATCTGCAATATTGTGGATGCAACAGATTTTCGTCCTTTGTGGGGGCGGAAGGGGGTGGGGCGAAATTCTGAGATATACGTTTTATAGTGAGATCTAACAGAAGTGCGGATACCAAATTTGGTTACTCTAGCCTTAATAGTCTCTGAGATTTGTGGATGCCCCAGATTTTCGTCCTTTGCGGGGGCGGAAGGGGGTGTGGCGAAATTTGGACACGAAACGGTCAAGGTCCGATATCACAGGAGTGTGGATACCAAATTTGGTTGCTCTGGCTCTTATAGGTTCTGAGATCCTTGAACTCATATTTTGCAATTGACAAAACCGACCATGAAACCTGTGTGTTAGAGAGAGACAGAGCGAGAAAGAATGAAATTGTTTTCTTGATTCTGGCTATAATCATTATACGATCTGGGTCAGATTTTGCACTGTAGAAGATATGGTCATCCTCACCGATTCTGCGTTTTTGGTTTTATCGTATCTTTAAAAATGTGGATGCCACAGATTTTCGTTCTTTGTGGGGGCGGAAGTGGGCGGGGCGAAGTTTTGAAATATTTTTGTAGCAGTGACATATCACAGAAGTCTGGATCCAAAACATCGTTGCTCTAGCTCTTATAGTCTTTGAAGGGCGCTGAAGGGGACGGACGGACGGACGGACGGACGGACGGACGGACGGACGGACGGACGGACAGACAGACAGGGCTCAATCGACTCGGCTATTGATGCTGATCAAGAATGTATATACTTTATGGGGTCGGAAACGATTCCTTCTGGACGTTACACACATCCACTTTTACCACAAATCTAATATACCACAATACTCATTTTGAGAATCGGGTATAAAAATGGCGATTAGTAGTTGACTATCGCCAAATTAATAAAAAACGAGGGGGAACGTTGTGAGTTGCTGCGGACACCGCAACTCTACGGTTATACCCGATACTAAGTCAGTATGGCTCTCCTCTGGCAGACGCCGCTAATATTAAACGACACGACAAAGAGTGCTTGCGAGAGAGACAGAAAATCAGTCTGAGCGTGACGTCGGGCGCTGCGTAGCCACTGCAAATTGATTTGTTCCTATTGGCTATAAAAATGATCTGATCTGATCCAGATTCAGCAATCTGATAGATAAGGTCATTATCTATGATTCTGCGTTTTTAGTTTTCTCGAATGTGCAATATTGTGGATGCAACAGATTTTAGTCCTTTGTGTTGGCGGAAGGGGGTGGGGCGAAATTTTGAGATACACGTTTTATAGTTAGATCTAACAGGAGTGCGGATACCAAATTTGGTTACTCTAGCCTTAATAGTCTCTGAGATTTTTGAATATCCCCAGATTTTCGTCCTTTGCGGGGGCGGAAGGGGGTGTGGCGAAATTTTGAAACAAACTCGTCTCGGTCCGATATATTAGGAGTGTGGATACCAAATTTGGTTGCTCTAGCTTTTGTAGTCTCTGAGACCTAGGCGCTAATGTTTTACTCTAAGCAAAGCTGCCTATGCTACGTGTGTGTTAGAGAGAGACAGGGCGAGAAAAAATGAAATTGTGTTCTTGATGCTGGCTATAATAATGATACGATCCAATTCAGATTTTTGTAGCAGTGACATATCACAGAAGTCTGGATCCAAAACATCGTTGCTCTAGCTCTTATAGTCTTTGAGCACTAGGCGCTGAAGGGGACGGACAGACGGACAGACGGACGGACGGACAGACGGACAGACAGACATGGCTCAATCGACTCGGCTATTGATGCTGATCAAGAATATATATACTTTATGGGGTCGGAAACGATTCCTTCTGGACGTTACACACATCCACTTTTACCACAAATCTAATATACCCCAATACTCATTTTGAGTATCGGGTATAATTACTATCCGATAAATTTCCACTTCCTAGGATCGATGATATCTTGGATCTAGGAAGAGCAAAATATTTCTCTTGCCTTGACTTAATGTCAGGATTCCATCAGATTGAGCTAGACGAAAACTCTAGAGATATAACATCCTTTTCAACGAGCAATGGCTCTTATCGCTTCACGCGATTACCATTTGGTTTGAAAATAGCTCCCAATTCATTCCAAAGAATGATGACTATCGCATTCTCTGGACTTGAACCATCACAAGCATTCCTCTATATGGATGACTTAATAGTAATCGGTTGTTCCGAAAAGCACATGCTTAACAATTTAATTAGTGTTTTTGACATGTGTAGGAAACACAACTTGAAGCTACATCCTGAAAAATGTTCATTTTTCATGCATGAAGTCACATTTTTGGGTCACAAATGCACAGATAAGGGAATCTTACCAGATGACAAAAAGTTTGACGTCATATTAAATTATCCAGTTCCACATGACTCTGATAGCGCTAGACGTTTTATAGCATTTTGTAATTACTACAGACGATTCATCAAAAATTTCGCCGATTACTCTAGGCATATAACAAGATTAAATAAAAAGAATGTTCCATTTGAATGGACTAATGAATGTCAAAATGCATTTGAATATCTTAAAGCTCAATTAATAAAGCCTACTCTGTTACAATATCCAGATTTTACGAAAGAATTTTGTATAATCACAGATGCTAGTAAGCAAGCCTGTGGTGCAGTGCTAACACCTGTGCAGCCAGCACCGGCCTCGTCTAGCGCAACAAGCTAGACCCGGAGCAGTGAACCGACAGCGCTTCCTAGAGCGCCCACCGCCAAACAAAAATTTTTCTAAATGCACTGCGATGCATAAAATTTAACTTTAAAATCTAAAATTGTAAAATTGAGCGGAATAACATCTGCCCAATTAGAGTGAGGCCTGTAAAGCTACACAAACACTAGGCAGGAAATAATGTAAAAACAAAAAAAAAATATAAATAAATATACATAAATTAATTTAAACGAGGGGGAACGTTGTGAGTTGCTACGGACACCGCAACTCTACAGTTATACCCGATACTAAGTCAGTATGGCTCTCCTCCGGCAGACGCCGCTAATATTAAACGACACGACAAAGAGTGCGTGCGAGAGAGACAGGAAATCAGTCTGAGCGTGACGTCACGCGCTGCGTAGCCACTGCAAATTGATTTGTTTCCTTTGGCTATAAAAATGATCTGATCTGATCCAGATTCAGCAATCAGATAGATATGGTTGTTATCTATGATTCTGCGTTTTTAGTTTTCTCGAATCTGCAATATTGTGCATGCAACAGATTTTCGTCCTTTGTGTAGGCGGAAGGGGGTGGGGCGAAATTTTGAGAAATACGTTTTATAGTGAGATCGAACAGGAGTGCGGATACTAAATTTGGTTACTCTAGCGTTAATAGTCTTTGAGATTTGTGAATATCCCCAGATTTTCGTCCTTTGCGGGGGCGGAAGGGGGTGTGGCGAAATTTTGAAACAAACTCGTCTCGGTCCGATATATTAGGAGTGTGGATACCAAATTTGGTTGCTCTAGCTTTTATAGTCTCTGAGATCTAGGCGCTAATGTTTTACTCTAAGCAAAGCCGCCTATGCTACGTGTGTAATAGAGAGAGACTGGGCGAGAAAAAATGAAATTGTTTTCTTGATGCTGGCTATAATAATAATACGATCCAATTCAGACTCTGCAGTCTAAAAGATATGGTCATTCTCTGCGATTCTGCGTTTTTGGTTTTCTCATATCCTTAAAATTGTGGATGCCACAGATTTTCGTCCTTTGTGGGGGCGGAAGTGGTCGGGGCGAAGTTTTGAAATATTTTTGTAGCAGTGACATATCACAGAAGTCTGGATACAAAACATCGTTGCTCTAGCTCTTATAGTCCTTGAGCACTAGGCGCTGAAGGGGACGGACAGACCGACAGACGGACGGACGGACAGACGGACAGACGGACGGACGGACAGACGGACAGACGGACGGACGGACAGACGGACAGACGGACAGACAGACATTGCTCAATCGATTCGGCTATTGATGCTGATCAAGAATATATATACTTTATGGGGTCGGAAACGATTCCTTCTGGACGTTACACACATCCACTTTACCACAAATCTAATATACCCCAATACTAATTTTGAGTATCGGGTATAATAACAAAGAATTTATACAGTAGTATAAAAGGAAAAAAATCTGTTTTTGCATTAAATTATATACATATGTCACAAACAAACAAAATAAGTAAATTTGAAGAAATATTTGAAAATTTTGACAAAATGGTTTTAGTAGATGTAAAATCGGTAGATTCGACAGCGAATGTAATAAACAAAGTCGAAGTCAATAACACCGACCTAAAGTTAATAACAATACTTATTGCTATTATTTTCATTATAATCATAGGACATCTATTATATAAATTGTATAAACTACATAATAGATGCATAAAGAAACGCTATCAAAGCCGGGCAGATGACCTGGATAAAATTTAAAACAAATTTATAATGGTAACAAAAATTGGCTAAAAATAAAAGAAAAAGTCCAAAACGAATCATGAATAAAAATATATCATTATTTGATTGAAAATCTATAGATGTTTTTGCACATTTTAATAATTTATTTTAAAATGAAATGGAATGGCAAAATATTAATGCCGCATTAGTTAAAATAAAAGAAAATTTTGATAAATCATACAAGTGTCTAGCACAAAATAGGAATATTTCAAACGAAACTATAAGTAGACACGCGACAATATTAGTTGCATGTTTTAACCAAGCTCGTTCCCTGATACACGACAATAAAGAAAAGTTAAATACGCAGCATTGGTCGTATGTATCAAGATTTTTGAATAGATTAAAAACAAATTTAAATAGCATTAAATCAAAACATTCACTAGACATAACTATACCTTCGATTTTGAATACTCCAGTATTAGTCGAGGAAGACACAAACACAGATTTAGAGAGCGAATCTGAAATCGCAAGCGGTCCAGATACACATATAAAAGAAGAAGACCTAGGCGACCTTACGATACCAGCGGTAATCACACTAACCAATCTATTTGATTCTGAATCAGAATCAGAACAAACAATAGTGTCCATAATAGACAAACTAAAAAGCGGTATAAAAGGCGAATCAGCCAAAGCAATATCAGCTAAATGGTTCAATCTGCAGCAAAAGCAAAAGACGGCAAGTCAATATATTCAAGAAGTTGAACAGTTGACAAGGGCTTTGCAATCGGCACATATGATTAACGGTGTATCGCAAGAATACGCTGAAGAATTGAGCCTACAAGTTGCTGTAAAATCAATCATAGTAAACAGCACAATTGACGAAGTTAGGTCTGTAATGAAATCACGAAATTTCAATACAATGAGTGAGATTACAACTGTGTTCGTCGATAGTTGCACAGACGCAGTAGGACACCCAAATACTGTCCTATATGCTGCACAACAAAGATATAACACTAACCGAGCGTATAACAGCGGAAACTACCGTGGAAATCACCAAAATAATAATTTTGGCAACAATAGAGGTAGAGGCCAATATAGAGGAAACTATAGAGGCCGCGGTAACTCATACAGAGGCCATAACAATAATAATGGCAATAACAACAATGTGAGAATTGCCCAGAATGCATCGGAAAACTCACAACAGCCCTTAGGTACACAGCAATAGACAGTAAAAATGTTCATTCGATTAATCTTAGTGTAAATATATTCGTAACATTCACAAACGTAGCTACAGGCAAGAAATTAATATTTTTGATAGATACTGGTGCAGACATATCTCTGTTAAAAGTCAATTCAGACACTTTTAATGACATAAACATGGACAACAAAATAAATATTCAGGGAATCAATCAAGGATTTATTCAATCTAATGGAATGACATCCTTAGAAATACAAACAACTAAATATATAATTCCACACAACTTCCATATTGTCGAATCAACTTTTTCTATACCGTGTGATGGAATTTTAGGAATAGATTTTATTAAAAAATATAATTGTCAACTAGATTTCACACCTTCAAAAGATCTGCTCATAATAAGACCAGACAATCTAAACTACCCTATTTATGTTCCCATAAATTACAGCTCTGGTAACAATACAATAGTGTTACCAGCACGATCCGAAGTTGTCCGTAAAATTGAGTTAACTTCAAATGAAGATAGCATTTTTATTCCGAACCAGGAAATTCAACCTGGTATATATGCAGCAAACACAGTCGTAACAACTGCAAATGCATTCGTCCGTTTACTTAATACAACTAGTACCGACCAAATGATTAATATAAATAAGTTGAATTATGAACCATTAGCAAATTATGATGTTATATCAAAGTTATCTAAAAATTTTCCAAAACTATTTAATAAACAATTAAAAGAACTTTGTTGTAACTACGCAGACATATTCGGACTTGATACCGAATCAATAACAACCAATAATTTTTACAAGCAGAAACTAAGATTAAAAGATAATGAACCTGTATATATAAAAAATTATAGAAACCCTCATAGTCAAAAAGACGAAATCCAATCTCAAGTCGATAAACTAATCAAAGATAGAATAGTTGAACCGTCAGCCTCAGAATACAACAGTCCACTTTTACTAGTACCAAAAAAAACCATAGATAACAAAAAGAAACGAGGGGGAACGTTGTGAGTTGCTGCGGACACCGCAACTCTACAGTTATACCCGATACTAAGTCAGTATGGCTCTCCTGCGGCAGACGCCGCTAATATTGAACCACACGACAAAGAGTGCGTGCGAGAGAGACAGAAAATCAGTCTGAGCGTGACGTCGGGCGCTGCGTAGCCACTGAAAATTGATTTCTTGCTTTTGGCTACAAAAATGATCCGATCTGATCCAGATTCAGCAATCTGATAGATAAGGTCATTATCTATGATTCTGCGTTTTTAGTTTTCTCGAATGTGCAATATTGTGGATGCAACAGATTTTCGTCCTTTGTGTGGGCGGAAGGGGGTGGGGCGAAATTTTGAAACAAACTCGTCTCGGTCCGATATATTAGGAGTGTGGATACCAAATTTGGTTGCTCTAGCTTTTGTAGTCTCTGAGATCTAGGCGCTAATGTTTTACTCTAAGCAAAGCCGCCTATGCTACGTGTGTGTTAGAGAGAGACAGGGCGAGAAAAAATGAAATTGTTTTCTTGATGCTGGCTATAATAATGATGCGATCCAATTCAGATTTTTGTAGCAGTGACATATCACAGAAGTCTGGATCCAAAACATCGTTGCTCTAGCTCTTATAGTCTTTGATCACTAGGCGCTGAAGGGGACGGACAGACGGACAGACGGACGGACGGACAGACGGACAGACAGACATGGCTCAATCGACTCGGCTATTGATGCTGATCAAGAATATATATACTTTATGGGGTCGGAAACGATTCCTTCTGGACGTTACACACATCCACTTTAACTCAAATCTAATATACCCCAATACTCATTTTGAGTATCGGGTATAATTACTATCCGATAAATTTCCACTTCCTAGGATCGATGATATCTTGGATCTAGGAAGAGCAAAATATTTCTCTTGCCTTGACTTAATGTCAGGATTCCATCAGATTGAGCTAGACGAAAACTCTAGAGATATAACATCCTTTTCAACGAGCAATGGCTCTTATCGCTTCACGCGATTACCATTTGGTTTGAAAATAGCTCCCAATTCATTCCAAAGAATGATGACTATCGCATTCTCTGGACTTGAACCGTCACAAGCATTCCTCTATATGGATGACTTAATAGTAATCGGTTGTTCCGAAAAACACATGCTTAACAATTTAATTAGTGTTTTTGACATGTGTAGGAAACACAACTTGAAGCTACATCCTGAAAAATGTTCATTTTTCATGCATGAAGTCACATTTTTGGGTCACAAATGCACAGATAAGGGAATCTTACCAGATGACAAAAAGTTTGACGTCATATTAAATTATCCAGTTCCACATGACTCTGATAGCGCTAGACGTTTTATAGCATTTTGTAATTACTACAGACGATTCATCAAAAATTTCGCCGATTACTCTAGGCATATAACAAGATTAAATAAAAAGAATGTTCCATTTGAATGGACTAATGAATGTCAAAATGCATTTGAATATCTTAAAGCTCAATTAATAAAGCCTACTCTGTTACAATATCCAGATTTTACGAAAGAATTTTGTATAATCACAGATGCTAGTAAGCAAGCCTGTGGTGCAGTGCTAACACCTGTGCAGCCAGCACCGGCCTCGTCTAGCGCAACAAGCTAGACCCGGAGCAGTGAACCGACAGCGCTTCCTAGAGCGCCCACCGCCAAACAAAAATTTTTCTAAATGCACTGCGATGCATAAAATTTAACTTTAAAATCTAAAATTGTAAAATTGAGCGGAATAACATCTGCCCAATTAGAGTGAGGCCTGTAAAGCTACACAAACACTAGGCAGGAAATAATGTAAAAACAAAAAAAAAATATAAATAAATATACATAAATTAATTTAAACGAGGGGGAACGTTGTGAGTTGCTACGGACACCGCAACTCTACAGTTATACCCGATACTAAGTCAGTATGGCTCTCCTCCGGCAGACGCCGCTAATATTAAACGACACGACAAAGAGTGCGTGCGAGAGAGACAGGAAATCAGTCTGAGCGTGACGTCACGCGCTGCGTAGCCACTGCAAATTGATTTGTTTCCTTTGGCTATAAAAATGATCTGATCTGATCCAGATTCAGCAATCAGATAGATATGGTTGTTATCTATGATTCTGCGTTTTTAGTTTTCTCGAATGTGCAATATTGTGCATGCAACAGATTTTCGTCCTTTGTGTAGGCGGAAGGGGGTGGGGCGAAATTTTGAGAAATACGTTTTATAGTGAGATCGAACAGGAGTGCGGATACTAAATTTGGTTACTCTAGCGTTAATAGTCTTTGAGATTTGTGAATATCCCCAGATTTTCGTCCTTTGCGGGGGCGGAAGGGGGTGTGGCGAAATTTTGAAACAAACTCGTCTCGGTCCGATATATTAGGAGTGTGGATACCAAATTTGGTTGCTCTAGCTTTTATAGTCTCTGAGATCTAGGCGCTAATGTTTTACTCTAAGCAAAGCCGCCTATGCTACGTGTGTAATAGAGAGAGACTGGGCGAGAAAAAATGAAATTGTTTTCTTGATGCTGGCTATAATAATAATACGATCCAATTCAGACTCTGCAGTCTAAAAGATATGGTCATTCTCTGCGATTCTGCGTTTTTGGTTTTCTCATATCCTTAAAATTGTGGATGCCACAGATTTTCGTCCTTTGTGGGGGCGGAAGTGGTCGGGGCGAAGTTTTGAAATATTTTTGTAGCAGTGACATATCACAGAAGTCTGGATACAAAACATCGTTGCTCTAGCTCTTATAGTCCTTGAGCACTAGGCGCTGAAGGGGACGGACAGACCGACAGACGGACGGACGGACAGACGGACAGACGGACGGACGGACAGACGGACAGACGGACGGACGGACAGACGGACAGACGGACAGACAGACATTGCTCAATCGATTCGGCTATTGATGCTGATCAAGAATACATATACTTTATGGGGTCGGAAACGATTCCTTCTGGACGTTACACACATCCACTTTACCACAAATCTAATATACCCCAATACTAATTTTGAGTATCGGGTATAATAACAAAGAATTTATACAGTAGTATAAAAGGAAAAAAATCTGTTTTTGCATTAAATTATATACATATGTCACAAACAAACAAAATAAGTAAATTTGAAGAAATATTTGAAAATTTTGACAAAATGGTTTTAGTAGATGTAAAATCGGTAGATTCGACAGCGAATGTAATAAACAAAGTCGAAGTCAATAACACCGACCTAAAGTTAATAACAATACTTATTGCTATTATTTTCATTATAATCATAGGACATCTATTATATAAATTGTATAAACTACATAATAGATGCATAAAGAAACGCTATCAAAGCCGGGCAGATGACCTGGATAAAATTTAAAACAAATTTATAATGGTAACAAAAATTGGCTAAAAATAAAAGAAAAAGTCCAAAACGAATCATGAATAAAAATATATCATTATTTGATTGAAAATCTATAGATGTTTTTGCACATTTTAATAATTTATTTTAAAATGAAATGGAATGGCAAAATATTAATGCCGCATTAGTTAAAATAAAAGAAAATTTTGATAAATCATACAAGTGTCTAGCACAAAATAGGAATATTTCAAACGAAACTATAAGTAGACACGCGACAATATTAGTTGCATGTTTTAACCAAGCTCGTTCCCTGATACACGACAATAAAGAAAAGTTAAATACGCAGCATTGGTCGTATGTATCAAGATTTTTGAATAGATTAAAAACAAATTTAAATAGCATTAAATCAAAACATTCACTAGACATAACTATACCTTCGATTTTGAATACTCCAGTATTAGTCGAGGAAGACACAAACACAGATTTAGAGAGCGAATCTGAAATCGCAAGCGGTCCAGATACACATATAAAAGAAGAAGACCTAGGCGACCTTACGATACCAGCGGTAATCACACTAACCAATCTATTTGATTCTGAATCAGAATCAGAACAAACAATAGTGTCCATAATAGACAAACTAAAAAGCGGTATAAAAGGCGAATCAGCCAAAGCAATATCAGCTAAATGGTTCAATCTGCAGCAAAAGCAAAAGACGGCAAGTCAATATATTCAAGAAGTTGAACAGTTGACAAGGGCTTTGCAATCGGCACATATGATTAACGGTGTATCGCAAGAATACGCTGAAGAATTGAGCCTACAAGTTGCTGTAAAATCAATCATAGTAAACAGCACAATTGACGAAGTTAGGTCTGTAATGAAATCACGAAATTTCAATACAATGAGTGAGATTACAACTGTGTTCGTCGATAGTTGCACAGACGCAGTAGGACACCCAAATACTGTCCTATATGCTGCACAACAAAGATATAACACTAACCGAGCGTATAACAGCGGAAACTACCGTGGAAATCACCAAAATAATAATTTTGGCAACAATAGAGGTAGAGGCCAATATAGAGGAAACTATAGAGGCCGCGGTAACTCATACAGAGGCCATAACAATAATAATGGCAATAACAACAATGTGAGAATTGCCCAGAATGCATCGGAAAACTCACAACAGCCCTTAGGTACACAGCAATAGACAGTAAAAATGTTCATTCGATTAATCTTAGTGTAAATATATTCGTAACATTCACAAACGTAGCTACAGGCAAGAAATTAATATTTTTGATAGATACTGGTGCAGACATATCTCTGTTAAAAGTCAATTCAGACACTTTTAATGACATAAACATGGACAACAAAATAAATATTCAGGGAATCAATCAAGGATTTATTCAATCTAATGGAATGACATCCTTAGAAATACAAACAACTAAATATATAATTCCACACAACTTCCATATTGTCGAATCAACTTTTTCTATACCGTGTGATGGAATTTTAGGAATAGATTTTATTAAAAAATATAATTGTCAACTAGATTTCACACCTTCAAAAGATCTGCTCATAATAAGACCAGACAATCTAAACTACCCTATTTATGTTCCCATAAATTACAGCTCTGGTAACAATACAATAGTGTTACCAGCACGATCCGAAGTTGTCCGTAAAATTGAGTTAACTTCAAATGAAGATAGCATTTTTATTCCGAACCAGGAAATTCAACCTGGTATATATGCAGCAAACACAGTCGTAACAACTGCAAATGCATTCGTCCGTTTACTTAATACAACTAGTACCGACCAAATGATTAATATAAATAAGTTGAATTATGAACCATTAGCAAATTATGATGTTATATCAAAGTTATCTAAAAATTTTCCAAAACTATTTAATAAACAATTAAAAGAACTTTGTTGTAACTACGCAGACATATTCGGACTTGATACCGAATCAATAACAACCAATAATTTTTACAAGCAGAAACTAAGATTAAAAGATAATGAACCTGTATATATAAAAAATTATAGAAACCCTCATAGTCAAAAAGACGAAATCCAATCTCAAGTCGATAAACTAATCAAAGATAGAATAGTTGAACCGTCAGCCTCAGAATACAACAGTCCACTTTTACTAGTACCAAAAAAAACCATAGATAACAAAAAGAAACGAGGGGGAACGTTGTGAGTTGCTGCGGACACCGCAACTCTACAGTTATACCCGATACTAAGTCAGTATGGCTCTCCTGCGGCAGACGCCGCTAATATTGAACCACACGACAAAGAGTGCGTGCGAGAGAGACAGAAAATCAGTCTGAGCGTGACGTCGGGCGCTGCGTAGCCACTGAAAATTGATTTCTTGCTTTTGGCTACAAAAATGATCCGATCTGATCCAGATTCAGCAATCTGATAGATAAGGTCATTATCTATGATTCTGCGTTTTTAGTTTTCTCGAATGTGCAATATTGTGGATGCAACAGATTTTCGTCCTTTGTGTGGGCGGAAGGGGGTGGGGCGAAATTTTGAAACAAACTCGTCTCGGTCCGATATATTAGGAGTGTGGATACCAAATTTGGTTGCTCTAGCTTTTGTAGTCTCTGAGATCTAGGCGCTAATGTTTTACTCTAAGCAAAGCCGCCTATGCTACGTGTGTGTTAGAGAGAGACAGGGCGAGAAAAAATGAAATTGTTTTCTTGATGCTGGCTATAATAATGATGCGATCCAATTCAGATTTTTGTAGCAGTGACATATCACAGAAGTCTGGATCCAAAACATCGTTGCTCTAGCTCTTATAGTCTTTGATCACTAGGCGCTGAAGGGGACGGACAGACGGACAGACGGACGGACGGACAGACGGACAGACAGACATGGCTCAATCGACTCGGCTATTGATGCTGATCAAGAATATATATACTTTATGGGGTCGGAAACGATTCCTTCTGGACGTTACACACATCCACTTTAACTCAAATCTAATATACCCCAATACTCATTTTGAGTATCGGGTATAATTACTATCCGATAAATTTCCACTTCCTAGGATCGATGATATCTTGGATCTAGGAAGAGCAAAATATTTCTCTTGCCTTGACTTAATGTCAGGATTCCATCAGATTGAGCTAGACGAAAACTCTAGAGATATAACATCCTTTTCAACGAGCAATGGCTCTTATCGCTTCACGCGATTACCATTTGGTTTGAAAATAGCTCCCAATTCATTCCAAAGAATGATGACTATCGCATTCTCTGGACTTGAACCATCACAAGCATTCCTCTATATGGATGACTTAATAGTAATCGGTTGTTCCGAAAAACACATGCTTAACAATTTAATTAGTGTTTTTGACATGTGTAGGAAACACAACTTGAAGCTACATCCTGAAAAATGTTCATTTTTCATGCATGAAGTCACATTTTTGGGTCACAAATGCACAGATAAGGGAATCTTACCAGATGACAAAAAGTTTGACGTCATATTAAATTATCCAGTTCCACATGACTCTGATAGCGCTAGACGTTTTATAGCATTTTGTAATTACTACAGACGATTCATCAAAAATTTCGCCGATTACTCTAGGCATATAACAAGATTAAATAAAAAGAATGTTCCATTTGAATGGACTAATGAATGTCAAAATGCATTTGAATATCTTAAAGCTCAATTAATAAAGCCTACTCTGTTACAATATCCAGATTTTACGAAAGAATTTTGTATAATCACAGATGCTAGTAAGCAAGCCTGTGGTGCAGTGCTAACACAAGCCCACAACGGAACTCAACTCCCAATAGCTTACACATCGAGAGCATTTACCAAAGGAGAAAGTAACAAAACTACGACGGAACAAGAGTTAACAGCTATTTATTGGGCAATCACCAAATTTAGACCCTATGTCTACGGAACTCATTTCATAGTAAAAACAGACCATAGACCACTAACATTTTTGTTTTCAATGACAAACCCCAGTTCTAAATTAACGCGTATGAGACTTGAATTAGAGGAGTATAATTTTACTGTAGAGTACCTAAGAGGCAAAGATAATTTTGTAGCCGATGCATTGTCACGGATAACAATATCTGAACTAAAAGACATACAAAATAAAGTCCTGAAAGTCACTACCAGGTATCAAAGTAGACAAAAATTCTGCGCAGAAAACAACAAAGTAGAGATGCCAAAGCAATCTACCGAAACAGCTTCTCAGCCCAACATATACGAAAGTCATTAATAATGATGAAGTACGTAAAGTAGTGACCTTGCATATAAAAGATATGCTATGTTTCTTTAAACATGGTAAGAAAATTATAGCAAGAATTGATATTGGAGATTTATATACTAATAATGGATATATTGACTTAGGACAACTATTTCCAAGGCTAGAAAAAGAAGCCGGTATATTAAAAATCAGCCAATTGAAAATGGCACCGTGGGAAAATATCTTTGAAAAGGTTTCAATAGATAATTTCAAAATTATGGGCAATAAAATATTGAAAACATTAAGAGTAGCGCTACTCAACCCGGTGACCGCAATAACAAATGTTAAAGAGAAAGAAGCTATATTGTCTACACTACATGATGATCCAGTACAAGGAGGTCACACAGGCATTGCAAAAACCTTGGCCAAGGTCAAAAGACATTATTACTGGAAAGGTATGACTCGCGATATAACAGAGCACATCCGGAAATGTCAGAAATGTCAAAAAGCAAAAACAACAACAAATATAAAGACCCCTTTAACAATTACAGAAACCCCGATGAAGGCTTTTGACAGAGTGATAGTGGATACAATTGGTCCACTACCCAAGTCAGAAAAAGGCAATGAATATGCAGTCACGCTCATATGTGACTTGACAATAGAGGTAGAGGCCAATATAGAGGAAACTATAGAGGCCGCGGTAACTCATACAGAGGCCATAACAATAATAATGGCAATAACAACAATGTGAGAATTGCCCAGAATGCATCGAAAAACTCACAACAGCCCTTAGGTACACAGCAATAGACAGTAAAAATGTTCATTCGATTAATCTTAGTGTAAATATATTCGTAACATTCACAAACGTAGCTACAGGCAAGAAATTAATATTTTTGATAGATACTGGTGCAGACATATCTCTGTTAAAAGTCAATTCAGACACTTTTAATGACATAAACATGGACAACAAAATAAATATTCAGGGAATCAATCAAGGATTAATTCAATCTAATGGAATGACATCCTTAGAAATACAAACAACTAAATATATAATTCCACACAACTTCCATATTGTCGAATCAACTTTTTCTATACCGTGTGATGGAATTTTAGGAATAGATTTTATTAAAAAATATAATTGTCAACTAGATTTCACACCTTCAAAAGATCTGCTCATAATAAGACCAGACAATCTAAACTACCCTATTTATGTTCTCATAAATTACAGCTCTGGTAACAATACAATAGTGTTACCAGCACGATCCGAAGTTGTCCGTAAAATTGAGTTAACTTCAAATGAAGATAGCATTTTTATTCCGAACCAGGAAATTCAACCTGGTATATATGCAGCAAACACAGTCGTAACAACTGCAAATGCATTCGTCCGTTTACTTAATACAACTAGTACCGACCAAATGATTAATATAAATAAGTTGAATTATGAACCATTAGCAAATTATGATGTTATATCAAAGTTATCTAAAAATTTTCCAAAACTATTTAATAAACAATTAAAAGAACTTTGTTGTAACTTCGCAGACATATTCGGACTTGATACCGAATCAATAACAACCAATAATTTTTACAAGCAGAAACTAAGATTAAAAGATAATGAACCTGTATATATAAAAAATTATAGAAATCCTCATAGTCAAAAAGACGAAATCCAATCTCAAGTCGATAAGCTAATCAAAGATAGAATAGTTGAACCGTCAGCCTCAGAATACAACAGTCCACTTTTACTAGTACCAAAAAAAACCATAGATAACAAAAAGAAACGAGGGGGAACGTTGTGAGTTGCTGCGGACACCGCAACTCTACAGTTATACCCGATACTAAGTCAGTACGGCTCTCCTGCGGCAGACGCCGCTAATATTGAACCACACGACAAAGAGTGCGTGCGAGAGAGTGCCGGGCGCTGCGTAGCCACTGAAAATTGATTTCTTGCTTTTGGCTACAAAAATGATCCGATCTGATCCAGATTCAGCAATCTGATAGATATGGTCATTATCTATGATTCTGCATTTTTAGTTTTCTCGAATCTGCAATATTGTGGATGCAACAGATTTTCGTCCTTTGTGGGGGCGGAAGGGGGTGGGGCGAAATTCTGAGATATACGTTTTATAGTGAGATCTAACAGAAGTGCGGATACCAAATTTGGTTACTCTAGCCTTAATAGTCTCTGAGATTTGTGGATGCCCCAGATTTTCGTCCTTTGCGGGGGCGGAAGGGGGTGTGGCGAAATTTGGACACAAAACGGTCAAGGTCCGATATCACAGGAGTGTGGATACCAAATTTGGTTGCTCTGGCTCTTATAGGTCTGAGATCCTTGAACTCATATTTTGAAATTGACAAAACCGACCATGAAACCTGTGTGTTAGAGAGAGACAGAGCGAGAAAGAATGAAATTGTTTTCTTGATTCTGGCTATAATCATTATACGATCTGCTTCAGATTTTGCGCAGAAAACAACAAAGTAGAGATGCCAAAGCAATCTACCGAAACAGCTTCTCAGCCCAACATATACGAAAGTCATTAATAATGATGAAGTACGTAAAGTAGTGACCTTGCATATAAAAGATATGCTATGTTTCTTTAAACATGGTAAGAAAATTATAGCAAGAATTGATATTGGAGATTTATATACTAATAATGGATATATTGACTTAGGACAACTATTTCCAAGGCTAGAAAAAGAAGCCGGTATATTAAAAATCAGCCAATTGAAAATGGCACCGTGGGAAAATATCTTTGAAAAGGTTTCAATAGATAATTTCAAAATTATGGGCAATAAAATATTGAAAACATTAAGAGTAGCGCTACTCAACCCGGTGACCACATTAACAAATGTTAAAGAGAAAGAAGCTATATTGTCTACACTACATGATGATCCAGTACAAGGAGGTCACACAGGCATTGCAAAAACCTTGGTCAAGGTCAAAAGACATTATTACTGGAAAGGTATGACTCGCGATATAACAGAGCACATCCGGAAATGTCAGAAATGTCAAAAAGCAAAAACAACAACAAATATAAAGACCCCTTTAACAATTACAGAAACCCCGATGAAGGCTTTTGACAGAGTGATAGTGGATACAATTGGTCCACTACCCAAGTCAGAAAAAGGCAATGAATATGCAGTCACGCTCATATGTGACTTGACTAAATATCTAGTTGCTATACCTGTCGCAAATAAAAGCGCAGCAACTGTTGCAACGGCAATATTTGAATCATTTATTCTCAAGTACGGTCCAATGAAGACGTTCATTTCGGACATGGGAACGGAATATAAAAATTCAATTATAAACGATTTGTGCAAATATGTAAAAATAAAAAATATAACATCAACTGCACACCATCATCAAACTGTTGGAACAATAGAAAGAAGCCACAGAACATTTAACGAATACATACGATCCTATATATCAGTAAATAAAACTGATTGGGACGTATGGCTTCCATATTTTGTTTATTGTTTCAATATAACCCCCTCTATGGCACATAATTATTGTCCATATGAGTTAGTATTTGGTAAGACTAATAATCTACCAAAGTATTTTGATAGCATAAGTAATATAGAACCTATATATAACATAGAAGACTACGCTAAAGAAAGTAGATATAGATTAGAAGTAGCATACAAAAGAGCAAGAAATATGCTCGAGTTAAATAAACAGAAAAATAAGGAATTATATGATATAACTAGGAACATAACGCTATCAATAGGAGATAAAGTTCTACTAAAAAACGACAAAGGCCATAAGCTAGATCTTAAATACACAGGGCCCTATATAGTTGAAAAAAATCGAAGATAATGATAATATAGTTATTTCCGGAAATAAGAATAAAAAACAAACAGTTCATAAAGATATGTTAAAAATTTTTAATTCATAACAGACACAAAATAAAATAAAATAAAATAAAAACGAGGGGGAACGTTGTGAGTTGCTGCGGACACCGCAACTCTACGGTTATACCCGATACTAAGTCAGTATGGCTCTCCTCCGGCAGACGCCGCTAATATTAAACGACACGACAAAGAGTGCGTGCGAGAGAGACAGAAAATCAGTCTGAGCGTGACGTCGGGCGCTGCGTAGCCACTGCAAATTGATTTGTTCCTATTGGCTATAAAAATGATCTGATCTGATCCAGATTCAGCAATCTGATAGATAAGGTCATTATCTATGATTCTGCGTTTTTAGTTTTCTCGAATGTGCAATATTGTGGATGCAACAGATTTTCGTCCTTTGTGTGGGCGGAAGGGGGTGGGGCGAAATTTTGAGATACACGTTTTATAGTAAGATCTAACAGGAGTGCGGATACCAAATTTGGTTACTCTAGCCTTAATAGTCTCTGAGATTTTTGAATATCACCAGATTTTCGTCCTTTGCGGGGGCGGAAGGGGGTGTGGCGAAATTTTGAAACAAACTCGTCTCGGTCCGATATATTAGGAGTGTGGATACCAAATTTGGTTGCTCTAGCTTTTGTAGTCTCTGAGATCTAGGCGCTAATGTTTTACTCTAAGCAAAGCCGCCTATGCTACGTGTGTGTTAGAGAGAGACAGGGCGAGAAAAAATGAAATTGTTTTCTTGATGCCGGCTATAATAATGATACGATCCAATTCAGATTTTTGTAGCAGTGACATATCACAGAAGTCTGGATCCAAAACATCGTTGCTCTAGCTCTTATAGTCTTTGAGCACTAGGCGCTGAAGGGGACGGACAGACGGACGGACGGACAGACGGACAGACAGACATGGCTCAATCGACTCGGCTATTGATGCTAATCAAGAATATATATACTTTATGGGGTCGGAAACGATTCCTTCTGGACGTTACACACATCCACTTTACCACAAATCTAATATACCCCAATACTCATTTTGAGTATCGGGTATAATTACTATCCGATAAATTTCCACTTCCTAGGATCGATGATATCTTGGATCTAGGAAGAGCAAAATATTTCTCTTGCCTTGACTTAATGTCAGGATTCCATCAGATTGAGCTAGACGAAAACTCTAAAGATATAACATCCTTTTCAACGAGCAATGGCTCTTATCGCTTCACGCGATTACCATTTGGTTTGAAAATAGCTCCCAATTCATTCCAAAGAATGATGACTATCGCATTCTCTGGACTTGAACCATCACAAGCATTCCTCTATATGGATGACTTAATAGTAATCGGTTGTTCCGAAAAACACATGCTTAACAATTTAATTAGTGTTTTTGACATGTGTAGGAAACACAACTTGAAGCTACATCCTGAAAAATGTTCATTTTTCATGCATGAAGTCACATTTTTGGGTCACAAATGCACAGATAAGGGAATCTTACCAGATGACAAAAAGTTTGACGTCATATTAAATTATCCAGTTCCACATGACTCTGATAGCGCTAGACGTTTTATAGCATTTTGTAATTACTACAGACGATTCATCAAAAATTTCGCCGACTACTCTAGGCATATAACAAGATTAAATAAAAAGAATGTTCCATTTGAATGGACTAATGAATGTCAAAATGCATTTGAATATCTTAAAGCTCAATTAATAAAGCCTACTCTGTTACAATATCCAGATTTTACGAAAGAATTTTGTATAATCACAGATGCTAGTAAGCAAGCCTGTGGTGCAGTGCTAACACAAGCCCACAACGGAACTCAACTCCCAATAGCTTACACATCGAGAGCATTTACCAAAGGAGAAAGTAACAAAACTACGACGGAACAAGAGTTAACAGCTATTTATTGGGCAATCACCAAATTTAGACCCTATGTCTACGGAACTCATTTCATAGTAAAAACAGACCATAGACCACTAACATTTTTGTTTTCAATGACAAACCCCAGTTCTAAATTAACGCGTATGAGACTTGAATTAGAGGAGTATAATTTTACTGTAGAGTACCTAAGAGGCAAAGATAATTTTGTAGCCGATGCATTGTCACGGATAACAATATCTGAACTAAAAGACATACAAAATATAGTCCTGAAAGTCACTACCAGGTATCAAAGTAGACAAAAATTCTGCGCAGAAAACAACAAAGTAGAGATGCCAAAGCAATCTACCGAAACAGCTTCTCAGCCCAACATATACGAAAGTCATTAATAATGATGAAGTACGTAAAGTAGTGACCTTGCATATAAAAGATATGCTATGTTTCTTTAAACATGGTAAGAAAATTATAGCAAGAATTGATATTGGAGATTTATATACTAATAATGGATATATTGACTTAGGACAACTATTTCCAAGGCTAGAAAAAGAAGCCGGTATATTAAAAATCAGCCAATTGAAAATGGCACCGTGGGAAAATATCTTTGAAAAGGTTTCAATAGATAATTTCAAAATTATGGGCAACAAAATATTGAAAACATTAAGAGTAGCGCTACTCAACCCGGTGACCACATTAACAAATGTTAAAGAGAAAGAAGCTATATTGTCTACACTACATGATGATCCAGTACAAGGAGGTCACACAGGCATTGCAAAAACCTTGGCCAAGGTCAAAAGACATTATTACTGGAAAGGTATGACTCGCGATATAACAGAGCACATCCGGAAATGTCAGAAATGTCAAAAAGCAAAAACAACAACAAATATAAAGACCCCTTTAACAATTACAGAAACCCCGATGAAGGCTTTTGACAGAGTGATAGTGGATACAATTGGTCCACTACCCAAGTCAGAAAAAGGCAATGAATATGCAGTCACGCTCATATGTGACGTGACTAAATATCTAGTTGCTATACCTGTCGCAAATAAAAGCGCAGCAACTGTTGCAACGGCAATATTTGAATCATTCATTCTCAAGTACGGTCCAATGAAGACGTTCATTTCGGACATGGGAACGGAATATAAAAATTCAATTATAAACGATTTGTGCAAATATGTAAAAATAAAAAATATAACATCAACTGCACACCATCATCAAACTGTTGGAACAATAGAAAGAAGCCACAGAACATTTAACGAATACATACGATCCTATATATCAGTAAATAAAACTGATTGGGACGTATGGCTTCCATATTTTGTTTATTGTTTCAATACAACCCCCTCTATGGCACATAATTATTGTCCATATGAGTTAGTATTTGGTAAGACTAATAATCTACCAAAGTATTTTGATAGCATAAGTAATATAGAACCTATATATAACATAGAAGACTACGCTAAAGAAAGTAGATATAGATTAGAAGTAGCATACAAAAGAGCAAGAAATATGCTCGAGTTAAATAAACAGAAAAATAAGGAATTATATGATATAACTAGGAACATAACGCTATCAATAGGAGATAAAGTTCTACTAAAAAACGAAGTAGGCCATAAGCTAGATCTTAAATACACAGGGCCCTATATAGTTGAAAAAAATCGAAGATAATGATAATATAGTTATTTCCGGAAATAAGAATAAAAAACAAACAGTTCATAAAGATATGTTAAAAATTTTTCATTCATAACAGACACAAAATAAAATAAAAACGAGGGGGAACGTTGTGAGTTGCTGCGGACACCGCAACTCTACAGTTATACCCGATACTTAGTCAGTATGGCTCTCCTCCGGCAGACGCCGCTAATATTAAACGACACGACAAAGAGTGCGTGCGAGAGAGACAGAAAATCAGTCTGAGCGTGACGTCGGGCGCTGCGTAGCCAGTGCAAATTGATTTGTTCCTTTTGGGTATAAAAATGATCCGATCTGATCCAGACTCAGCAGTCTGATAGATATGGTCATTATCTATGATTCTGCATTTTTAGTTTTCTCGAATCTGCAATATTGTGGATGCAACAGATTTTCGTCCTTTGTGGGGGCGGAAGGGGGTGGGGCGAAATTCTGAGATATACGTTTTATAGTGAGATCTAACAGAAGTGCGGATACCAGATTTGGTTCCTCTAGCCTTTATAGTCTCTAAGATTTGTGGATGCCCCAGATTTTCGTCCTTTGCGGGGGCGGAAGGGGGTGTGGCGAAACTTGGACACGAAACGGTCAAGGTCCGATATCACAGTAGTGTGGATACCAAATTTGGTTGCTCTGGCTCTTATAGGTTCTGAGATCCTTGAACTCATATTTTGCAATTGACAAAACCGACCATGAAACCTGTGTGTTAGAGAGAGACAGAGCGAGAAAGAATCAAATTGTTTTCTTGATTCTGGCTATAATCATTATACGATCTGGTTCAGATTTTGCACTGTAGAAGATATGGTCATCCTCACCGATTCTGCGTTTTTGGTTTTATCGTATCTTTAAAAATGTGGATGCCACAGATTTTCGTCCTTTGTGGGGGCGGAAGTGGGCGGGGCGAAGTTTTGAAATATTTTTGTAGCAGTGACATATCACAAAAGTCTGGATCCAAAACATCGTTGCTCTAGCTCTTATAGTCTTTGAAGGGCGCTGAAGGGGACGGACGGACGGACGGACGGACGGACGGACGGACAGACGGACAGACAGACAGGGCTCAATCGACTCGGCTATTGATGCTGATCAAGAATATATATACTTTATGGGGTCGGAAACGATTCCTTCTGGACGTTACACACATCCACTTTTACCACAAATCTAATATACCCCAATACTCATTTTGAGTATCGGGTATAATAACAAAGAATTTATACAGTAGTATAAAAGGAAAAAAATCTGTTTTTGCATTAAATTATATACATATGTCACAAACAAACAAAATAAGTAAATTTGAAGAAATATTTGAAAATTTTGACAAAATGGGTTTAGTAGATGTAAAATCGGTAGATTCGACAGCGAATGTAATAAACAAAGTCGAAGTCAATAACACCGACCTAAAATTAATAACAATACTTATTGCTATTATTTTCATTATAATCATAGGACATCTATTATATAAATTGTATAAACTACATAATAGATGCATAAAGAAACGCTATCAAAGCCGGGCAGATGACCTGGATAAAATTTAAAACAAATTTATAATGGTAACAAAAATTGGCTAAAAATAAAAGAAAAAGTCCAAAACGAATCATGAATAAAAATATATCATTATTTGATTGAAAATCTATAGATGTTTTTGCACATTTTAATAATTTATTTTAAAATGAAATGGAATGGCAAAATATTAATGCCGCATTAGTTAAAATAAAAGAAAATTTTGATAAATCATACAAGTGTCTAGCACAAAATAGGAATATTTCAAACGAAACTATAAGTAGACACGCGACAATATTAGTTGCATGTTTTAACCAAGCTCGTTCCCTGATACACGACAATAAAGCAAAGTTAAATAAATTAAATTGGTCGTATGTATCAAGATTTTTGAATAGATTAAAAACAAATTTAAATAGCATTAAATCAAAACATTCACTAGACATAACTATACCTTCGATTTTGAATACTCCAGTATTAGTCGAGGAAGACACAAACACAGATTTAGAGAGCGAATCTGAAATCGCAAGCGGTCCAGATACACATATAAAAGAAGAAGACCTAGGCGACCTTACGATACCAGCGGTAATCACACTAACCAATCTATTTGATTCTGAATCAGAATCAGAACAAACAATAGTGTCCATAATAGACAAACTAAAAAGCGGTATAAAAGGCGAATCAGCCAAAGCAATATCAGCTAAATGGTTCAATCTGCAGCAAAAGCAAAAGACGGCAAGTCAATATATTCAAGAAGTTGAACAGTTGACAAGGGCTTTGCAATCGGCACATATGATTAACGGTGTATCGCAAGAATACGCTGAAGAAATGAGCCTACAAGTTGCTGTAAAATCAATCATAGTAAACAGCACAATTGACGAAGTTAGGTCTGTAATGAAATCACGAAATTTCAATACAGTGAGTGAGATTACAACTGTGTTCGTCGATAGTTGCACAGACGCAGTAGGACACCCAAATACAGTCCTATATGCTGCACAACAAAGATATAACACTAACCGAGCGTATAACAGCAGAAACTACCGTGGAAATCACCAAAATAATAATTTTGGCAACAATAGAGGTAGAGGCCAATATAGAGGAAACTATAGAGGCCGCGGTAACTCATACAGAGGCCATAACAATAATAATGGCAATAACAACAATGTGAGAATTGCCCAGAATGCATCGGAAAACTCACAACAGCCCTTAGGTACACAGCAATAGACAGTAAAAATGTTCATTCGATTAATCTTAGTGTAAATATATTCGTAACATTCACAAACGTAGCTACAGGCAAGAAATTAATATTTTTGATAGATACAGGTGCAGACATATCTCTGTTAAAAGTCAATTCAGACACTTTTAATGACATAAACATGGACAACAAAATAAATATTCAGGGAATCAATCAAGGATTAATTCAATCTAATGGAATGACATCCTTAGAAATACAAACAACTAAATATATAATTCCACACAACTTCCATATTGTCGAATCAACTTTTTCTATACCGTGTGATGGAATTTTAGGAATAGATTTTATTAAAAAACATAATTGTCAACTAGATTTCACACCTTCAAAAGATCTGCTCATAATAAGACCAGACAATCTAAACTACCCTATTTATGTTCCCATAAATTACAGCTCTGGTAACTATACAATAGTGTTACCAGCACGATCCGAAGTTGTCCGTAAAATTGAGTTAACTTCAAATGTAGATAGCATTTTTATTCCGAACCAGGAAATTCAACCTGGTATATATGCAGCAAACACAGTCGTAACAACTGCAAATGCATTCGTCCGTTTACTTAATACAACTAGTACCGACCAAATGATTAATATAAATAAGTTGAATTATGAACCATTAGCAAATTATGATGTTATATCAAAGTTATCTAAAAATTTTCCAAAACTATTTAATAAACAATTAAAAGAACTTTGTTGTAACTACGCAGACATATTCGGACTTGATACCGAATCAATAACAACCAATAATTTTTACAAGCAGAAACTAAGATTAAAATATAATGAACCTGTATATATAAAAAATTATAGAAATCCTCATAGTCAAAAAGACGAAATCCAATCTCAAGTCGATAAACTAATCAAAGATAGAATAGTTGAACCGTCAGCCTCAGAATACAACAGTCCACTTTTACTAGTACCAAAAAAAACCATAGATAACAAAAAGAAACGAGGGGAGCGTTGTGAGTTGCTGCGGACACCGCAACTCTACAGTTATACCCGATACTAAGTCAGTATGGCTCTCCTGCGGCAGACGCCGCTAATATTGAACCACACGACAAAGAGTGCGTGCGAGAGAGACAGAAAATCAGTCTGTGCGTGACGTCGGGCGCTGCGTAGCCACTGAAAATTGATTTCTTGTTTTTGGCTACAAAAATGATCCGATCTGATCCAGATTCAGCAATCTGATAGATATGGTCATTATCTATGATTCTGCATTTTTAGTTTTCTCGAATCTGCAATATTGTGGATGCAACAGATTTTCGTCCTTTGTGGGGGCGGAAGGGGGTGGGGCGAAATTCTGAGATATACGTTTTATAGTGAGATCTAACAGAAGTGCGGATACCAAATTTGGTTACTCTAGCCTTAATAGTCTCTGAGATTTGTGGATGCCCCAGATTTTCGTCCTTTGCGGGGGCGGAAGGGGGTGTGGCGAAATTTGGACACAAAACGGTCAAGGTCCGATATCACAGGAGTGTGGATACCAAATTTGGTTGCTCTGGCTCTTATAGGTTCTGAGATCCTTGAACTCATATTTTGCAATTGACAAAACCGACCATGAAACCTGTGTGTTAGAGAGAGACAGAGCGAGAAAGAATGAAATTGTTTTCTTGATTCTGGCTATAATCATTATACGATCTGGTTCAGATTTTGCACTGTAGAAGATATGGTCATCCTCACCGATTCTGCGTTTTTGGTTTTATCGTATCTTTAAAAATGTGGATGCCACAGATTTTCGTCCTTTTTGGGGGCGGAAGTGGGCGGGGCGAAGTTTTGAAATATTTTTGTAGCAGTGACATATCACAGAAGTCTGGATCCAAAACATCGTTGCTCTAGCTCTTATAGTCTTTGAAGGGCGCTGAAGGGGACGGACGGACGGACGGACGGACGGACGGACAGACGGACAGACGGACGGACGGACAGACGGACAGACAGACATGGCTCAATCGACTCGGCTATTGATGCTGATCAAGAATATATATACTTTATGGGGTCGGAAACGATTCCTTCTGGACGTTACACACATCAACTTTACCACAAATCTAATATACCCCAATACTCATTTTGAGTATCGGGTATAATTACTATCCGATAAATTTCCACTTCCTAGGATCGATGATATCTTGGATCTAGGAAGAGCAAAATATTTCTCTTGCCTTGACTTAATGTCAGGATTCCATCAGATTGAGCTAGACGAAAACTCTAGAGATATAACATCCTTTTCAACGAGCAATGGCTCTTATCGCTTCACGCGATTACCATTTGGTTTGAAAATAGCTCCCAATTCATTCCAAAGAATGATGACTATCGCATTCTCTGGACTTGAACCATCACAAGCATTCCTCTATATGGATGACTTAATAGTAATCGGTTGTTCCGAAAAACACATGCTTAACAATTTAATTAGTGTTTTTGACATGTGTAGGAAACACAACTTGAAGCTACATCCTGAAAAATGTTCATTTTTCATGCATGAAGTCACATTTTTGGGTCACAAATGCACAGATAAGGGAATCTTACCAGATGACAAAAAGTTTGACGTCATATTAAATTATCCCGCTCCACATGACTCTGATAGCGCTAGACGTTTTATAGCATTTTGTAATTCATACAGACGATTCATCAAAAATTTCGCCGATTACTCTAGGCATATAACAAGATTAAATAAAAAGAATGTTCCATTTGAATGGACTAATGAATGTCAAAATGCATTTGAATATCTTAAAGCTCAATTAATAAAGCCTACTCTGTTACAATATCCAGATTTTACGAAAGAATTTTGTATAATCACAGATGCTAGTAAGCAAGCCTGTGGTGCAGTGCTAACACAAGCCCACAACGGAACTCAACTCCCAATAGCTTACACATCGAGAGCATTTACCAAAGGAGAAAGTAACAAAACTACGACGGAACAAGAGTTAACAGCTATTTATTGGGCAATCACCAAATTTAGACCCTATGTCTACGGAACTCATTTCATAGTAAAAACAGACCATAGACCACTAACATTTTTGTTTTCAATGACAAACCCCAGTTCTAAATTAACGCGTATGAGACTTGAATTAGAGGAGTATAATTTTACTGTAGAGTACCTAAGAGGCAAAGATAATTTTGTAGCCGATGCATTGTCACGGATAACAATATCTGAACTAAAAGACATACAAAATAAAGTCCTGAAAGTCACTACCAGGTATCAAAGTAGACAAAAATTCTGCGCAGAAAACAACAAAGTAGAGATGCCAAAGCAATCTACCGAAACAGCTTCTCAGCCCAACATATACGAAAGTCATTAATAATGATGAAGTACGTAAAGTAGTGACCTTGCATATAAAAGATATGCTATGTTTCTTTAAACATGGTAAGAAAATTATAGCAAGAATTGATATTGGAGATTTATATACTAATAATGGATATATTGACTTAGGACAACTATTTCCAAGGCTAGAAAAAGAAGCCGGTATATTAAAAATCAGCCAATTGAAAATGGCACCGTGGGAAAATATCTTTGAAAAGGTTTCAATAGATAATTTCAAAATTATGGGCAACAAAATATTGAAAACATTAAGAGTAGCGCTACTCAACCCGGTGACCACATTAACAAATGTTAAAGAGAAAGAAGCTATATTGTCTACACTACATGATGATCCAGTACAAGGAGGTCACACAGGCATTGCAAAAACCTTGGCCAAGGTCAAAAGACATTATTACTGGAAAGGTATGACTCGCGATATAACAGAGCACATCCGGAAATGTCAGAAATGTCAAAAAGCAAAAACAACAACAAATATAAAGACCCCTTTAACAATTACAGAAACCCCGATGAAGGCTTTTGACAGAGTGATAGTGGATACAATTGGTCCACTACCCAAGTCAGAAAAAGGCAATGAATATGCAGTCACGCTCATATGTGACTTGACTAAATATCTAGTTGCTATACCTGTCGCAAATAAAAGCGCAGCAACTGTTGCAACGGCAATATTTGAATCATTTATTCTCAAGTACGGTCCAATGAAGACGTTCATTTCGGACATGGGAACGGAATATAAAAATTCAATTATAAACGATTTGTGCAAATATGTAAAAATAAAAAATATAACATCAACTGCACACCATCATCAAACTGTTGGAACAATAGAAAGAAGCCACAGAACATTTAACGAATACATACGATCCTATATATCAGTAAATAAAACTGATTGGGACGTATGGCTTCCATATTTTGTTTATTGTTTCAATATAACCCCCTCTATGGCACATAATTATTGTCCATATGAGTTAGTATTTGGTAAGACTAATAATCTACCAAAGTATTTTGATAGCATAAGTAATATAGAACCTATATATAACATAGAAGACTACGCTAAAGAAAGTAGATATAGATTAGAAGTAGCATACAAAAGAGCAAGAAATATGCTCGAGTTAAATAAACAGAAAAATAAGGAATTATATGATATAACTAGGAACATAACGCTATCAATAGGAGATAAAGTTCTACTAAAAAACGAAGTAGGCCATAAGCTAGATCTTAAATACACAGGGCCCTATATAGTTGAAAAAAATCGAAGATAATGATAATATAGTTATTTCCGGAAATAAGAATAAAAAACAAACAGTTCATAAAGATATGTTAAAAATTTTTAATTCATAACAGACACAAAATAAAGTAAAATAAAATAAAAACGAGGGGGAACGTTGTGAGTTGCTGCGGACACCGCAACTCTACGGTTATACCCGATACTAAGTCAGTATGGCTCTCCTCCGGCAGACGCCGCTAATATTAAACGACACGACAAAGAGTGCGTGCGAGAGAGACAGAAAATCAGTCTGAGCGTGACGTCGGGCGCTGCGTAGCCAGTGCAAATTGACTTGTTCCTTTTGGGTATAAAAATGATCCGATCTGATCCAGATTCAGCAGTCTGATAGATATGGTCATTATCTATGATTCTGCGATTTTAGTTTTCTCGAATGTGCAATATTGTGGATGCAACAGATTTTCGTCTTTTGTGGGGGCGGAAGGGGGTGGGGCGAAATTCTGAGATATACGTTTTATAGTGAGATCTTACAGAAGTGCGGATACCAAATTTGGTTACTCTAGCCTTAATAGTCTCTGAGATTTGTGGATGCCCCAGATTTTCGTCCTTTGCGTGGGCGGAAGGGGGTGTGGCGAAATTTGGACACGAAACGGTCAAGGTCCGATATCACAGGAGTGTGGATACCAAATTTGGTTGCTCTGGCTCTTATAGGTTCTGAGATCCTTGAACTCATATTTTGCAATTGGCAAAACCGACCATGAAACCTGTGTGTTAGAGAGAGACAGAGCGAGAAAGAATGAAATTGTTTTCTTGATTCTGGCTATAATAATTTTACGATCTGGTTGAGATCTTACATTCTAAAACATATAGTCATCATCTACGATTCTGCGTTTTTGGTTTTATCGTATCTTTAAAAATGTGGATGCCACAGATTTTCGTCCTTTGTGGCGCTGAAGGGACGGACAGACGGCCGGACGGACAGACAGACAGGGCTCAATCGACTCGGCTATTGATGCTGATCAAGAATATATATACATTATGGGGTCGGAAACGATTCCTTCTGGACGTTACACACATCCACTTTTACCACAAATCTAATATACCCCAATACTCATTTTGAGTATCGGGTATAACTAAGAAAAAAAATATATAAATTTTCTTTTTAAGAATAAATAACTACATATATACATATATACATATATACATATTTATATACCCTTTCTTTTTTTTATACTCTTTAAAATTTTATCAATATATTTTTTTATTTTTTTTATATACATGTAAAGGACAGTGTATCAAGCAGTTAACACTATCCCATCTAAATTAACATTTGAACTTAAGATACCATCGATAAGACCTAACCGATATAACCAGACTTAACCGATGTTTAAAAGACCTAACCGATAAGGGGTTATCGATATGGGATTCGGTTGTTGGAAGTAGAAGCAGAAAGTTGAACAAAAAGTCGGAAGAACAGACTCATTAATTGCACATCTTAAATCATACACTTTGTACTCTTTTTCGAATAACACTATTAATAAAGATTTAGAAAATGCGGAAAACAATACTGATGACAAGATTGATAAAGATGATAAAGTTGCTAAGTTTGAAAGTGCTTTGCGATGAGCAACGAGAAATCCAAATGAAGATCGCTCCAGATAATTTTACAAAAGTTGTGACCGATTGTGATGGAAAATCGGTTCCCATAGAAAAATGGTTTGAGATTATTAGATTGTTTTAGTATTATAATCTACAATTGTATTTACTATTAACGTTGTACGAAATATCGTAAGTATCGATATGAATTATCATCCGATAGTTCTAGTTCTGCGAACTATAACTATGAGAGAACGAGAGACCGGAGCTGGGGTTCAATGAGCACTTTTGGCGGTATCGACAAGACGAGGAGGTTGAAAAGAATTAAGTAAAAATAAAATCATAAAAAGCACGAAACATCCGTGGACCTTTTGCGCCAATAAGATATTCGAAAAATATGCCGACGCATATGAGCTTACTGAAAAGCAAAAGTATGTGCAGGCCAGAGGAAAAATGACCGGTGCAGCTAAGCTTTTCCTTGAAGCTGAATGCGTGTGCACCTATGAGGAACTCAAGAACGTATTATTGGATGAATTCACATGTAGCTATAACAGTGCAGACATTCATAAGCTGCTGCAAGAAAGAAAGAGGAAGAGTAGTGAGTCGATGCACGAGTACTTGCTGCAGATGAGAAAAATAGCAGCAGTCGGACATGTTGAAGACGCGGCTGTTATAAGCCATATTGTGAACGGTCTGGACATAAGAAACGAGTATAAGTATGCCGTGTATCGCTGTAAGACCTTCAGGGCCTTGAAAGAAGAGTTCGATATCTATGATCGTTTGAACATATCGGAGAAGAAGGGCAATAACAAACAGCATAAAACGAGTTTCAAGCAGCAAAGTGGGCAAAGCGGTAAAAAAGAATATTGCTATAACTGTGGATCAGGAGAACACAAACGCAAAGACTGCAAAGCCGAAACAAAGTGTTTTAAGTGCAATCAGAATGCATTTCGCGTAACTGTCCTTATGAAGCTGAGAAAGTTGATAAAGTTCGCGTCATTTTGGATCGCAGTCGCATGAAAAAAATTCAAATAAACAGCATTGTAGTTGACTGACTTGTAGATACAGGGTCAGATGTAACCATAATCAAAGAGAGTATGTTGAAGACCATAAAAAACGTTAAACTTTTGAAGTGCACAACTATGTTGCGCGGTCTGGGTCAGATATCAACAAAGCCTGTTGGATACTTTAATGCAGAAGTTACCGTGGATAAGTTGCAGACCACACAGAATTTTTTAGTAGTCCCCAGTAGCCAGATTGATTTCGACGCAGTTTTGGGGCATGATTTCATTAAAAAGTTCCGTTTCGTCGCTGATATGCAAGGATACACGTTTTTGAAGCATGACGCAGATCCTGTGCCAACAGATGAGCATGCTCTTATATATAATGTAACTGAAGAGTCATCCTTTGTAGCTCCGCCGCAATATCGAAAAGACGTTGAACAGATGATAAGAAACAGTTACCAAATGCCCACAGAAGTTGCAAAGCAGTCTCCAATCCAACTGAAGATAGTTCCCGACGGAGTAATCAAGCCGTTTAATCACTCACCGAGTCGTTTATCAACAGACGAAGCCAGTGCCGTAAAGAAGCAAGTCGAAGAATGGATCGAGCAAGGAATCGTGCGCAAGTCGTCTTCAAATGTAGCGAGCAGAGTTGTCGTCGTAAAGAAAAAAGATGGTACACTTAGAGTTTGCGTAGACTACAGGAAGTTAAACAGCATGGTATTGCTGGACTGCTTCCCAGTCCCGGTCATGGAGGAAGTCTTGGAAAAGCTGCAGTCGGCTAAGTGGTTTACCATAATGGACCTTGAAAACGGATTTCTCCATGTTCCTATGGAAGAGCAAAGCAAGTCGTATACGGCCTTTGTTACAAAGGAGGGATTATTCGAGTTTAATAAAGCGCCTTTCGGATTCAAGAACTCGCCAGCTGCGTTCATTCGGTTCGTAAGCTATATTTTTCAAGAATTAATCAACTCTGACATTATGCAGCTTTATATGGACGACATATGAATTGTTTACGCCGCGTCGCCCGAGGTATGCATGAGGAAGACGAAGTTGGTCCTGGAGACAGCTGCGCAGTTTGGCCTAAAGATCAAGTGGAAGAAATGTAGCTTCATGCAGCCACGCATCAGCTTTCTGGGCCATATCATTGAGGACGGGAGAATCTGGCCCGGCAAAGAGAAGACAGCAGCTGTCAGTCGGTTTACTACGCCCAAAGACATTAAAGCAGTTCAAGCATTTCTGGGACTCACAGGCTTTTTCAGAAAGTTCATCCCTGGCTATGCACAAGTTGCCCGGCCGCTCACGAATCTACTCAGGAAGGAAGCAGTTTTCAACATTGGCTAAGCAGAGCAACAATCGCTACAAACCTTAAAGAATCTGCTTGTAATCGCACCTGTATTACATTTATACTCACGAGAAGCGCCACCGGAACTCCACACGGATGCATCCAAAGAAGGTTTCGGAGCAGTTTTGTTGCAGCAGTTTGATGGCAATTTCCACCCGATTTACTATTGGAGTAAAAAGACTACACAAGCCGAGTCCAAACGTCACAGTTACTATTTGGAGGTCAAAGCTGCATACCTCGCACTCAAGAAGTTTCGTCACTACCTGTTGGGGATCAAATTTGATCTTGCCACTGACTGTGCGGCGTTTAAGCAGACAACAACGAAAGCAGATATACCCAGAGAAGTTTCCCAGTGGATTCTGTATATGGAGGACTTTACATTCAAAGCAGTACACCGCACAGGGGACAGAATGAGACACGTGGACTGTTTCAGTCGTTTTCCGCAGACATGCATGTTCGTGACGACGGAGCTAACAGCTCGGATAAAGAAAGCACAGCAGGATGACGATTTCATCAAAGCTACAGTTGAGATCCTGAAGCAGCACCCATATCAAGACTACAAGCTTAAAGGAGGTCTTCTCTTCAAATCTGTAAATGGCAATGACGTATTGGTGGTTCCAAGGCTGATGGAAAGGGAAATCTTTCAAGGATCGCATGAAGTTGGTCATTTCTCCACAGCGGAGACAATGCACTCAGTTCAGCAGCAATACTGGATTCCGCACCTTGAACGGAAAGTAAATAAGTTGATTACTAATTGTATCAGTTGTATAATTTTCAGCAAAAAGTTGGGCAAACAAGAATGCTATCTTCATTGCATTGACAAGGGTGACACACCACTATACACGCTGCACGTTGATCATTTGGGACCAATGGATGCGACAGCCAAGCAATACAAGTACATTTTTGCTGTGGTAGATGCATTCTCCAAGTTTGTGTGGCTGTTCCCAACTAAGTCAACAGGTCACGAAGAAGTTGTGAAGAGGCTGAGAGATTGGTCATTTGTGTTTGGTTTTCCCAAGCGCATAGTCAGCGACAGAGGAGCAGCGTTTACATCCAACGCATTCAGCGAGTTTCTCAACGAGAACAAAGTCGAACATGTGCGTACAACGACAGGTGTGGCGAGAGGCAACGGTCAGATTGAGCGGGTGAACCGTTCAATTTTGGGTATCATCGCAAAGCTCTCAGCTCAGGAGTCAACGAAGTGGTACAAGCATGTGCCACAGGTCCAGATGGCGATTAATTCGCATGTGCATTCTACGTTGAAGTCGTCGCCATTCGAGGTCATGTTTGGGACAAAGATGCACAGACAAGCTGAAAGTCGACTATTGGAGGTGCTCAACGAGGAGTTGGTTACGCAGTTTAACAACGAGCGCCAAGAACTGCGTGACCAAGCGAAACAAAACATTGAGAAGGCGCAAGAGGTGTACAAGCGCTATTATGATAAAAAACGACGACCTGAGCACGGCTACAGACTAGGAGACATGGTCGCGATCAAGAGGACGCAGTTCGTCGCAGGACGCAAGTTGGCCAGCGAGTATCTAGGCCCATATGAAGTCACCAAGGTAAAGCGGAACGGTCGCTACGACGTCAGAAAGGTTGCTCAAGTCGAGGGGCCAAATATCACAGCAACGAGCAGTGACAATATAAAGCTATGGCGTTTTGTCTCAGAGAACGATGATATATTATCATCTGGGACAGATGAAGATGAGCAGGAGGGCCGAATGTAAAGGACAGTGTATCAAGCAGTTAACACTATCCCATATAAATTAACATTTGAACTTAAGATACCATCGATAAGACCTAACCGATATAACCAGACTTAACCGATGTTTAAAAGACCTAACCGATAAGGGGTTATCGATATGGGAGTCGGTTGTTGGAAGTAGAAGCAGAAAGTTGAACAAAAAGTCGGAAGAACAGACTCATTAATTGCACATCTTAAATCATACACTTTGTACTCTTTTTTGAATAACAATATTAATAAACGATACATTATTATTAATCTTACATATATATATTTTTTTTTTTTTTTAATATTTGACCAAAATGGAGGAAGGAAAAAAAAATGTTAAGGGACATGTGATCGATTTACAGGTTTTTCATTATATAATTCAACATCGATCACATGGCTTTAGTAATAGCCTAACAGAGGTTAGTGTTTTCAAGTTGCACTTTAAGGGTGCTTCAACTTGAGTTAGAAAATTATAATTATTGGCAATATGAGGCATGGCATTTCTGCAGCTCATTTGCGTTACTTCGCTCTTTTATTGGCGAAGTTGTTTATTAATTTCCTTGATGCGCTCTTGGCAGCGTTGTCGGTCCTCTTCATTTGTGAAGGTTTTTTCCATATCCCGCTCCAGATGTCGTTGTTGAAGCAGCCGTTTGATGCGGCCGCCCCTCTTTGTTTTCTTCCTTGGCCTTTTTTCGTGTCTTGCCCTGTACTCAGCTATTGTGAGTGGGTGTGGTCCATCAGCTGGACACACCTCAAGCGCCTCTTTTAGCGCCGGTGCGTCCCTTTGTTCAATAGGAACAGCATTTTTCATTGGTTCCTTTTCCATGGGCCTATGGGCTCAGGCGGTGCCGGTGCCGGTCATCGCACAGGTCAAGTTATATATTTGTATGTTATATTTGTAGTTTATTTTCTTCTTTTAGGCCTTTGAGCTCAGGCGGTGCCGGTGCTGGTCATCGCACAGGTGCTTCTAGTGACACACGCTCTTTGTAGCGTTGTCGGTGCCTTTTGAGGTCTTTATCTTCTTCCGTTTTCTTTTGTCGCACTTTTAATTCACTTTTAATTTTAATTGTTTATTGGTCAATTGTTCCATTGTAGTTAAAGAATGGTTATTGGCGTGTGCTCCTTCGGGTTGCGTATTTATAATTTTTCACTAATTTATTTTTCACAAAGGGTCCTGTCACGGTCGCAATGTGGAAAGAATTATAATTCTTTGTAAAAATATATGTGTATTTCTTTATTTTGATCTTTCGGGAGTTATCCCTCCGATCTGATTTGTTGGTTCTTGTTGATTAAATTTAACAATTGTGTTTGAGCTTTCATAAGCCAAAAGCCGCGGAGCTGCGCTGCCAGTGACGCCGGCAGCGGAGCGGCAGAACTATGTGTTCTTATCTCTTACATGTTAGTATGTATATGTGTGAATATGCTCAGCGCTGTTGGCAGCGAGAGCGCGAGGGAAGATATATGTGTGTATGCATGTATATTAGTGCCGTCAAGTCATGGGAACATGCTGACGCTGCACTTGGTTCGCTCGAGGCATTCTTGAGTGAATCGTAATACGATCACCCAGAATGTCTGGGACTTTATTGTTACGTAAACACTGCAACAAGGTGTTACAGTGTGTATTCTTTAAGTACCGTGGGTACAGTGGGTATTCGAAATAATGAATACTTTATGTGAATGAGTATATTATATTTAATTTAATATGAGCATACTACACTTCCCTGCAGGCCACAAACTGAAAAGTTTCTCAGCAACTTTCCAACCAAAAATATGGAGAGAGAGAGAGAGAGAGAGAGGGAGAGACAGGGAGAACCAGTCCAGGGACTGCGTAAATTTTCCAAGGCAAACAAACGAATTTGTGGAAAATTCTATTGCCGTATTAAAATGTTTGTTTCCCGTTATCCTGTTATCCTTTCATCCCCCCACCCCGACACCACCGGCATTCACTCATTTGTGGGTGTGTTGCACGAACGTTCTGTGTGTCTGTGGCCTCCTTTTGGGCGGCGTGTCTGTCCACATGCGGCTGGCTTTTTAGTGTCAAAAGCTGTCGCCCTCTCATGTCTCCCATGTCGCATAAGTGGCAGCCACATCTCCTCGGCAAGGCAGAGCAGCAGTGGCAGGAGCAGGGGCAGGTGGTGGCAACGAAAACCGAAAAAGGTTCAGATGTCGTCCTAAATGCTGGCAACGACAACAGCATGTTAATGACTCTGACCCTTTCTGCCAGAGAAACACGACTCGGAGCTGGAGCTGGAGCTGGACCGACCCGTGGCCAAAAGGCTCCTCTGGGGTCTGGGCCCCAGGAGAGTTCATGTCTTGCCTTGTCAGAGCTGCTTAAGTAATTGGCATACAAATTTACTCACTCACTTCCCTTTCCGTTGCCTTTCCCTTGCCCTTGCCCTGCTGCTGCTCTGAGTCATCGTCTTACCCCGAGAGATCTCTCGTTAATGTCTCGCTCCTTGGGGCTCCTTCGGGGAAAGACTCGCATGTCTTTCCTGGAGTCTGTACATTAATTTCCAATCTGCCGGCATCCATGTTGCAACACTCAAATACAGATGTCTATCCTGCCCCTGCCCCTGTCCCTGCCCCTGCTAGTGCCACCAACAAGTGACTATCTAATTGAATGTCTGTGCGTGTCTGGGCATGCGGGTGCGTGTGGCAGATACAAATTATTCAAGTGCTTGTCCGGGATTTGCGAAGAGTGTATTGTAATCACTATTCGTGCCGGGGCACACCCTGACAACCTGATGTAGACATATCTGTTGGGGCTTCTAATAAGCCAGCTAATAGCCGAGGATTTTATTTGTATTTCTCTGTTCAAATGGTTCCAACATTTGGGGCGGCGAGTGAGACATCTGTATTTGACCGTGTGGCGTGTGGTTCTCGCCAAAAGATCGGATGTGCAAATAATACAGTTTATTCCATTTTCAGTTTTAATTGACTTTCGTGTGAGGCCAAGTCAATAATTGAATGATTAGTTATGCAAATGCCAATGCAAAAGCATTCCAATGAACAATTATGATTACTCTTCCTTCTCAGCATCGTTCTCTCTGTGTGTGGGATGCCATGCCATACCATGCCATGCATAAGCACATGTTTCTCTGAGAGACACAATTTACAAGGTGATAATTTTTCCATGGCAGCGTTAAAACCAACAACAAGGGATCGGAAAAGAACAGATCAGAAACACACACAAAAAGCGAAAATCATTGGAAAAATAAACAGCAGCAGCAGAGGGGAGAGTGTAAGAGAGCAATGTTGCAACAGCTGCTGTAGCAGCCAAAACAAATAACTTTGATCCGACACTTATCCCCCGACTCCACCTCCATCCCCTCCTCCACCGCCATCCCCTGGATGCCCTGCACATCAGCAGGATATCAGCTATGCTGCGTGTCAGCAAATTAATCAATTCCCGCCCGCGGCGATCGTGTTTATGTTGCGTCTGTTTCCCTGAGTTATACGATCCCATTTCCACTTCCATTTCCCTTTTCCACTTCCATTTCCTCCCTGGGGGTGATCTCTGGGGATCGAATCGATCGATGTGCGTGTTGACATTTAACTGTCGGCCCAGGGCCTCGCATGTCAAAATAAATAGAAATGTCCCTCGTTCCTGCCATTACGATCTGGAATTCTATTGAGGTTTTGGGCCGGAGCGGGTGACAGGTGCCATTAGATGAGGGATGGTGTATTTTTGGAACCACGCACTGGCCCGGCCCCAAGACAAGACAAGCCAGAAGACCGATGAGAGACAGACAATTAATGCCAAAGAGGTTTTTGGTGCTGAAATTGAAATTTTATTGCTCTTCAAGTTGGTGGGGGAGGAGACTCAGAGGAGCAGAGCGATTTGTGTGTTTGACAACAGTTTTAGATGGGAATCTGTTGAAAGTTATCCATTATGTACGATACAACGATGCCACTGGGTGGGGTAGGGGCTCCGGTTGGATCGCTGGAATACAAATTAGTTTCGGGGAGATATTGCCAGAAATAGGGGATCGGTGGCCGGGTATTACATCTACTCCAAATAATCTACTTCTTGCCTTTAAGACGATCATAAATAGTATCTGTAGCTGTATTCCTTTGATTCAGGCAATCGATACTCATTTTGATCTCTGGATGGAATCCTACCGATCTTCGCACTCCACTCGATCTGGAGATAATCGCGATAAGGCATTTTACCTAGGACGGGAAAACTTTACCAACGACTCACCACAAATCGGGTTCGGGGCATGAATGCAGGGTAATCCTCTTGGTAGCCATTCCATCATTTATTATGGGCTGTAATCCAGGCGAGGTGCCACCAGTGGAGGAGGGCTAGGCACCCACACACACTCGCTCAACAACAGAGTCCCTCTGAAGCTGTGGGGTACAAGTGTGTGTGTGTGTGTTGGTGTGTCTTCTGTGTGTATATGTTGCTTTGCACTATGCGTAAGCGTATTCCTCTCCTCGCCACGCCACTCCGCTCCGCTCCACTCCTCTTCTGCTGACGTTTTTCCTTTTGCTGTTTTTGTTGCTTGTATTTCTGTTTGCTCCTTTTTCTGCGTATCGCGACGCGGGCACAACAAATTGAGTTAATCCAAGAAAACGGAATAATAAAACGAGGGGCCGAGGGAGACAGAGAGAGAGAGAGTGCGATGGAGAGATGGGAGTCTGGCTCTGCCGCTTTATAAATGATGCCTCTCCGTGTTGCGTGCAAACGGTTGAGATTTACGTGGGGCGGAGAAGCCGCAGCAGCAGCAGCCGGAGCTCTGCATTAATGAAAGGAAGCAACGGGGTGGAGGTTGTTGGTGATGTTGGTGGCTAGGGGGGGGGGGACTCCAGTTGGCTTAAGCACGAGCTGCGGATGCGGATGCAGGCGGAAGTTGTTTTCTCTACCTCCTGTCGCGCTCTTCTCTCTGTGCTCTCCACTTCCTCTTGCTTCCACTTCCTTCCTTCCGGTCCCTGCGCTTTCCAGCGCTTTACTTCTGGCACGCAACGCAACGCAACGGCACTCCTCCTTCCTGCTGTTATTTCTTTTCTTATTCTTATTCTTTTTCTTAATTTAATATTTACTTTGCACTTTGTTTAACTTTTACTTTTCTTTTCATTTTACTTTTCCAATTTAAATTCCATGCCGGAAAAGTTTTCCCTGAATGCGCGACTGCGGATCGTTGCGGGGGTGCACAGCGGGTGTGCAGAGGGTGTACAGAGTGTGGGAAACTTTTTGCCGCTTTTCGCTTTACTCAGGTTCGGAAAGGTTAACGGTACCTTGGAATGGGGGCCGTTCGGGAGTTGGATGGTGGGTGGAAATACCGCACCGCACTGCACTGATACCGAAAGAACACCCAAACTACGACTCCTCCTGCGCTTCGGTTCTTCTCTGGCTGGTGTCCCGTGTGAGGGCGGGGGACGGGTGACGGTAACATGCAATTTGCTTATGGAAATATTTGCACTTCTCTCCGACGCATAGGGAGGTTGGGGGAAAGTTGTTAAATTCTGCGGGCGCCCACACAATTTCCCACACACTTCAAGTGGCCGCCATAATTACGGCAATCGTGTAATCGCAATTGTGATTGTAACAGTAATTGTAATCCAATTCGCTTGGCAGCCGCTTCACGCCACGCCACGCCACACAAACAACAAACCACACCAATCACCGATCCACTCACACAACACAACACTCGCACTCGCACTCACTGGAATGACTCGCACACAAAATACGAGAGTCTCAAGCACCACGCGATTTAACCGAATATTTATAACCGTTAATTGTCTGAAGCAGCAGCACTGGCAGAAGAGCGTTAACCAAAAACCGAAGACACGGCAATGGCGACGATTGTGAAAGGACTAAACGGGCGAACGGAACTCGGCAGACGAATCGACTCGAAAATGGGTAAGACGTCAGCACACACACTCGCACCAGAACTCAGCCTCACACTCACTCTGGCCTACGCTCTCTATCTCTCTCTCTGCGAGCGCCTCACACTGAGAGGAGGGCAGGCAGCAAAATAGAGAGAGAGAGTACGTAAAAACGAGAGAACAACCGCGGCCCGTTGCTTAGAAAATTTTAGCATGACTCTCACAGTAGGGTCAGGCGGCGGCGTCGGCGTGTGAGTGGCCCGAGCGAGAGGGAGAGAGAGAGAGAGAGAGAGAGAGCGCTAGAGAGCAGGCGAGTACGAGTGTGAGTGCGAGTGCATGGCAATTCGTGTGCATTCTTTTGCCTTCGCACCACTCTCTGCTGCTCCCTCGCACTGCACTGCACTGCACTTTGGGGGTTGAATTGATATGTATTGCAAGCATGACATGGCAGCTTGTCAGAAAGCGTTAGGGCTAGCGGCAGAGGGAGACGGAATGGCAGAGGTAGAGGTAGCGGCAGAGGCAAAGTCAGTCTCACAGCTCAATGGGAGAGAAGAGTAACGGACTCAAAATGGTGGCCACCACCACAACACAACATCGTTGAGATTGCTCGCTCAATCGGTTTCTGCTGCTGCTCCAACATAGCTGTAAACAAAATTTGCGGTTCATGAGCTCAACGCCTTCGCAGCTGGAGTTGAAGCTGGAGCTGGAACTGCAGCTGCAGCGCTCTATGGTCCGAACGACCACTTTTGTTGGCCAAAACCTAATTTTTAAAAGTCACAACTAAAACTTGGTTTTGATCACTCTGCATTAGAAAAAGATGGACCATTAAAGCTGCGTACCAGAAATTTCCATAGATGGCGCCACATTCGCAAAATCAGCTGTGCAACCCAACTGTTTTTATAGTAAAGCACGTGAAGGGAAAAAGTGCCAAATTAATAACCATTTTAGACCTCTCAAAAATTGAAAAACGCCAAAAAGTGATGAAATTTTTTTGATGAATCTTAATCTGTCGGGTTCTTACTACGTGTTTTGAGTTTTTAACTGTCTCTAGTAGTTGTGATGTCTTCGTAATTGAAGGTTAAAGTGAGGCCTTCAACATGTGCCAACTTGTAATGAAAACTAATTTTTTAAAAGGTGTACAGAGTGAGTCCTACCTAGTCCCACCCTGAAACCTTTTGTGTCTCGTAGATTAATAAATTCTTTTTGAAATGTATATAGTAAGAAATGTCACTTTTCACCACAATTCTTAGAATTTGCATTAATAGAGCATAACCTCAAATTCGAAAATGCAGAGTTGTTTGCCGTATGGAATCCAGAGAAGGGTAAAATTATCAATTAATTGAAAACGGATCTTAAGGCGACATATCATATGAAATTAATAAAGCTTTTGAAGATACCAGCAATAAAATTTGTTATCGCTTGGCAACATACCGAAACAAATGCAAGTAAAATTCAAAGATGTTTGAACGAAAATATGTGGATTGGCCACAAGCCTTTATTTCACTACTATTATCTTTATGCCCAGAGAATGCTAACTAAGTTCGTAAGGCTGTACAGGACCCAGTCGGAAAGCCGGCACATATCTCACCTAACGAGGCGTTAACCTTGCTTCTAGAAAAGGATCTCAGCAATAATTTACGGAAACCTTTAAACGATTTTATTTTTATTTAAATCAAAATTTTGTTTAGGCGTGCAACGCCGTTTTCTTAAATAAAATATGCTTAATACTTTTTTTCACTATAACTAATAATTTAAACATGCATTATTAAAAAAAGGGGCGGTGCCAAACCCATCTTTTTTCTTAACTCCACTTCTTATTGATTATATATATCCAATACAAAAAACTAAATGAAAAAAATCTTGTTCCGTTCGGGAGTAATTAATTTTGGCCAACAAAAGTGGTCGTTCGGACCATAGTGCAGCGCCGTCGAAGGAGAGTTCAGGTGTCGCACAATGGAAAATATTGCTGCATACTTGTCAGGGCAGGAATGTGAGAGGCACACAGAACGATGAGAGCTTAACTTGAGTTAATTATTGCAAAACACAAAGACTACCCTATACAATACTGCAACGAAGGAGCAGAGGGGGATAGACATAGAGTCTGTGCTTGAGAGAGCGATTGATGGATGGAAATGGAAGGAAATCGAAGAGGTAATGAAGTTATTGGGTTAGAACAGATTTATCAGGTCTGGTTAGTTCTCGTTAAAAGCAAAAAACGAAAGAAAGAGTTGATCGGTTTGGTTCTCTATTCAATATCCTTGCCCAGATCCCACCACGATCACCGATCGATCGTAATCCCAAAATTAAATTGATTGGAAATAAATTGAGCACAAATTGAGGTTTTAGGGGTCGCAATCAATACGATCTATGCCTCGGCCCTACCCTCCACTCACAGCCCCGAGCAATGCTAAAGTATAGGATTCTCATCTCTAATCTTATGCCCGATTCGAACAAAAGAGCCCGAAACTCGAACGGGAGTGGGGTAGAAGCACAAGCAGGACCTGAAGCCATTGCCGGATCCGGAGAGAACAACGGGGTGAAACGAAGCGCTGGGTATATAAAAAAACAACAACAAAAACACAACTGAAATACTCATGCATCCTTGCAGTGTGCTTCTGTGTGCGTGTGTGTGTTTATGTGTGCCGGAACAAAAGCAAGCTTCACGATATCCTCGGATGAGCATTTGGCTGATGCTGCCTCTGCTTCTGTTGCCGTCCCTGCTCCTGCTGCTGCTCCTCTACTTGCTGCTGGCATTGCGGTTCGCTTGTATGATGATGTTGGCAGTGTCGCAACCGCTGTTTCCATACCCTGACCCAGAACCACTGCGATTTTCGTGAGCAGTTTGATTCAATCTTTGATTCCGCTAATATATACCTGCATATAGTGCTGTTTACGCTTTCGAATTTCGGGGGTGGTGGCGGTTGGCAGATGTTCCAGCTAAATATAAAAGATCACAGTTCAAAGACCTACTGTACGAGTACGGAAGGGTACTTGTTGTTTCGACTGGACCTCCTATATTGTTGCTGTTATTTCTGGTGCTGTTTATGTAGCCACACAGACACACACACAAACGCAAGTACACACTCTCTCAAAAAGGGACGATTACGGCGATGACGATAACGATGTCGATGAGGCGACAGCGGTAGCGGCGGCGGCGGCGGTGGCGCAGCGGGCATCGTTGAGATCGAAGCGGAACAACTACGAGGACGAGTATGTGTGCACATTGGCACATTTAACAATGGCTCTGTGTGTGTTTTTTTTTTTTTTTTTTTTTTTTTTTTTTTTGTTGTGTGACTACAGGAAAGCTTCATGCCGACTCAGCCGAAGCCGAAGTGAGGGACTCTAACCGCTCTAAAACCACCCCCACCTATCCCGGATCCCGGCGGTACTGTCGCGAGATATTACTTCGCCGGGGGGAGATGCCCGTAGGGCTCTTCTCTTAATAATCTCCTTTATCCTTTATCTCCTTGCATTGCGTGCTCTTTCTTCGCGACGCAGTTTGGTAGCCAAACACGAGGGTCGTCCTCGTGCTTAAACCTATGCAGGTAGGCTTTAAAGCAACCGTGTCCTGTCAGCAGTTGTGTCAGGTGATACTCCACTTGTCCATGGCTACGGTTCAGCCAACTCTTCAGGTCTGGGATTAGCATATGGGTCCATCGCCCTTTGCTGCTGTTATCCCACGAATCTTGCCATTGCAGGATTGTGCGCTGCCTTAAGGCACCTCTGGTGTCCTGGTCCGTAGTCCCCAGGGTTCGCTGTGCCCTGATTCCTGCGGCTTCTCTTGCCAGCAGATGGATGGGAATCATTCCTGCTACCACAAGTGCGGCGTCTTGGGATACCGTTCTGAATGCGCAACACACCCTCAGGGCACACAGCCTCTGGACTGCGTTGCATTCTCGGGCATATGTTTTATGCTTCATTGCATCAACCCATATTGGTGCAGCGTACATTAGCGTTGAGCCAACTACGCTCGCTAGTAGCTTTCGCCTTTGCTGTTTCGGGCCTCCGGTGTTGGCCATGATGCGAGATAGGGCCACTGCCGTCTTTCCTGCTTTGCTGCTTGCATACGCCATGTGATGCTTGAAGCTGAGTCTGTGGTCAATCATGCCCCCCAGGTACTTCAGGCTTGGACTGGAGCTAATAGTGCAGTCTCCTACTCGGATCGTGGCCGTCTCCACTACTTTCCTGCTGCTTATGAGCACCGCCTCCGTTTTGTGGGTGGCTAATGAGAGATCCCTCCCTGATAGCCATGTTCTGGCTCTCTCTACCGCGTCGTTGCAGATTTCTTCCGCCGCTTCTTTCTGTTTTGCCACTACGACTATTGCTATGTCGTCGGCAAAGCCTATCACCGTGGCGCCCATTGGCATATCCATCTTAAGGATTCCATCATACATGATGTTCCACAGCAGCGGGTCGAGGACCGATCCTTGGGGAACTCCTCCAGTGATTTGGTGCTCACGTGTCCCTTTATCCGTCTCATATATGAGCACTCGGTCTCTTAGGTAGTCCGCGATGATATTCTGCAGATACGGCGGTATTTGAAAGTTTCTCAATTCTTCTAGTATGTGATCCCAATTGGCAGAGTTGAATGCATTTTGGACATCGAGTGTTGCCACTATGCAATACTCTTTGGTCCCGTACATCCATCGGGTGCCATCGATAGCTCGCTTTGCTATCTCACATACCTCGCCGATTGCGTCCACCGTGGACCTGCCTTTGCGAAACCCGTGCTGTCTCGGTGAGAGCTGACGCGTTACTGCCTTCTCCAGCCTGGTGTGGATTATGCGCTCGAGGATCTTACCCACTGTGTCGAGCATGCAGAGTGGTCTATAGGATGATGGCTCCTCGGTCGGCTTGTTCCCCTTGGGTAAGAGGACTAGCCGCTGTCGCTTCCATGGTCTGGGGAAGGTCCCTTCGGACATGCACGCATTGAATAAATCCACGTACATTTGTGGATTGGTCTCAATAGCCGTGCGGAGAACGGCATTTGGGACCCCATCAGGTCCTGGTGCTTTGCCGTTCTTGATCCGTTGTAGAGCTTCGAGGACTTCTGCTCCCGTGGTGGCTTCTATTTCAGGTGGCGGTATTCTATCCATCACCCTCTGGGCTGCCACTTTCTCTGGAAATAGGGTTTCTACTATGTTAACCAGCAGATCTGCACACACTGGCGGCGGGGGACTGAACACTCGCAGTCTCTTCATTACCAGCCTGTATGCGTAGCCCCAAGGGTTCGCATCTGCGTCATCGCAGAGCTTTTCGAAGCATTTGCGCTTGGCATCCTTGATCTGCCTCTTCAAGCAGCGTCTGCTTTCCTTATATTCTCCTTGGAGCCTCTCGAATTCCGGGGAACCTCTCGAACGCTGGTATAGTCGTCTTTTCCGCTGGCACTCCTGCCTGGCGCTACCTATTGCAGCGTTCCACCAATACGTTGGCCTGCGGTTGTTCAGGCTTCTTCTTTTCCTTAGCATGGAGGCATCACATGCTTCCAGCGTATGTATAGCCAGTTGGCTCGGGCATCCCCACTCCGTCGCCCAAGCGTTGAAATCGCCGGCTATGAGCGTAGGGTGTTTCTCCCGCGCATCTTCAGCAATCCTTTCCAGTGCCTGCGTCGCCTGCTGTAGGCTGAGCCTCGGGGGCAGGTAGCAGCTATATATGTGCACTCCATTTATCCGGGCTCTGGCGAATCCGTCTCCGACGTATGTTTGCAGTAGTTGCTGTGTGGGACTCGCACAGCTCCATATCGCTGCCTTCTTGCTCGAGTCAGCAATCCACTCTCCCGAGTTGCGATTCCGGTATTGCTCGCTTATGACTGCTACATCAATACGGTGCTCCCTTATGGTCTGGTCCAGCAGCTGCTGTGCCATCTCGCAGTGGTTGAGGTTTAGTTGGATGATTTTCATCTATCCTTCATTTGCTGCATCGCCTTTTGGTACTGCGGGCACCTCGAACTCGTCGTTTGGTGCTTCGGGTCCTTCACCCGGTGGAGCTTGCAAAGAATGCAACTTGGTTCGTCTTTGCAATCTTTGGCCTGGTGGTCGGCTCCTGCGCAATTGTAGCAGCACTTCGTGAAGTCTTGGCTGCTCTTACAATTAGGCGCGATGTGGCCAAATTCCATGCACTTGTAGCATCTTCGGGGAGTTGACTTGGGTCGTATTCTGCAATACCCCCACCCCAGGCGAATTCTTCCTTTCTCCAGGAGGGGCTTTGCTATAGCCGGTGGAACTTTCAGGGTCAGGGTCTGCGTGCTCCTATAGGCTGGTCTGATGGAGATGGCTGCGGCCTCGCAGATTTCCACCCCTGCCTGCGCTTTGAGTTCCGCTAGGACTTCCTCTTGGGTGGACACTTCGTCTATGTCCCTTACCTCCAAGATGACAGTTTCGATAAGACTCCTTACTTCAACCGTGCTTCCTAGCGCTTCCTTGCCTGCTGCCTGCATCTCGTGGGTTCTCGGGTCCGCCGATTTTTCCAGCATCAGCAACAGCTCTCCTTTTTCCGTGCGTCGCACCCCTTGCACCGATTGCCCTAGCTTTTTAAGACTTGGCTCTTTCTTGACCTTCCTTAGAATGTCTGCATATGAGACAGTGCTGGTGGCGGCGATGACTATTGCATCGCTGCGTGGCGGTCTTGGTCGTTGCTGCTGCTTTGGCTTTGGCCTTTGCCTAGCTACGACCTTCACCCACCCCACCTCTCGATCCTTTGGGGCGTCCTCCGGTCCCTTGCGAGCTACGGCGTCCCTCATTTGGCCTTCCTGCGGCTTCTTCTCCGTTTTTTTTTTTACTTTTTGGGTCCATGTTTTGGCTTCTTCGGCCTTGGGGACGGGGACGGGGACGGGTGGGTGGTGTTCCTGGGCTCTGGCCGTGCCCTCTTTCCCGCCCTCTCCGTCACTGCCGGCTGTGTAACCTTGGCTACAGCCTGCTCCGCAGAGATCGCCTGCCAGCACGATTCCAACTCTCGCTGCAGATATTCGATCTCATCCACCAGATCCCTCATTGGGTTCGTGATGGACCTCTTTGGGAGCACCATCAGCTTCCTCAACTCTCTGGCCTTTTGGCCCAAGCTCGCCAAATGCGCCATGGCCCTCTCCTTCTGGTCTGCTTGCCCCTCTTGGGGGCGCTGCAGCGTTGGAGGAGAGGATCTTGCGCGCTCCTCCACTGCTTCCGCCAGCTGGTTTGGCGATCGCGCCAGAGCATTTTTCCGGCGAAAGGGATTCTCCTCATCCCAGGCGAATGAGCTTGTCAGTGGAGTGCTGCAAGCCGCAGCTTGTTCCCGCTGATCGCTCATCTCCGATCTGGCCGTTGATCTGGCAACTCCGGTTGCTGTGGCCGCGCCCTCTATTGGCCAGGCGCTGTCGTTTTCCAGCACTTAGCTCCGTGCCTTTAGTCAGCTGTTCTTCCGTCGTTATCCAACACCACTTGCGGTGTGCTTGGCCAATTTTGCCCAAAAACAAAAAGAAGGCAGCAACCAACAAGTGGCGCCAAGAATCACAGCGAAGAAGAATAGGAAAACAGGCACTTACCTGCTGTTCCTTCCCCCCCCCCCCCCCCCCTTCGGCCTAGGGCTCGACGGCGTCCCACTGGGATTTCGGCCAGTACTATTGGCCAGGTGGCCGCTTCTCTGCTTGCGGACTTGCGTTCCGCGCAGGTAAGTAACGCAGCACTACTATGGCTCGCGCTAACTACTCTTTGCCTCTTTTCCAGGCTAACTTCCGACGTTTTCCACTGAATTATACGGAACGATTTTGGCTCTGTGTGTGTGTTTGCATCCGTGTGCGAGTGTTTGAGTGTGTGCCAGGCAGGCAGGCCGGCAGGCAGGCGGGCGGGCGGACAGGACGTGCAGTGAGGTGAAGCCGACTCAGCAGGCGATGCGTGTAAAAAGGATAATTTGTCAATATGTTCACTCATTCCGGATTTGCACGGCCTTTTGCCGGCAGTTGGCATCATCATGGGATTGAATTGGGCTAGCACTTGGGTTTCGCCTGGTGTTGGGATTCCACTACGAGTCTGGGTATGGGTATGGGTATGTGTGTGGGTATGGGTGGAGTGTGCGTGTGGGCCTTCGTTTGGTTTACATATGCAAATAAATTGTGAATTATAAACAGCCTCTCGACTTTCATTAACTTCAAATTGCAACAGTTGTTAAAAACGCTTAATAGCTTAACAAATTCGATGATTGGTATTCGCTCGATAAATGCCAAAGCTCCAAATTTCCAAAGAGAAATTCCATTCTTTATGATCTTTTATCGATCTCTGTACACATTCCACTGTCCAGAAAACAGGAAGACTTGTTCAAAACCAATTACAGTTCAAATCTCCTGTGTGGCCCATTCGCCCAAAAAGCAATCCGACTTTGGGGCCAGTGGGTGCAACAATCAGGAAGGCCAAAGCCAAAGCCGAAGCCAAGCAAAGCAAAGTCATCGCCAAAACCAATAACAAAATAAACTCCGTGCAACACCAAACCCCAAAAACCTCAGAGCACCCCGTTCTCCCTTCGGAATTCCACAAAAGGCCCGCCCAACCCCCCCCCCCCCCCCCCCCCCCCCCCCCCCCCCCCCCCCCCCCCCCCCCCCCCCCCCCCCCCCCCCCCCCGCAAACCACACCGCAACCATCAGTACCGTTCTTCGTTCTCCGCCATTCATTCTCCCTGCGGACAGCCTCGAGACACTTCTGCTGCGCTGCCATCGTCGAGGACAAAACGCTGGCGATAAGATTTAGAAAAACACCCTCAGACACAAAACAAATCCACAAAAATACCGACACGGATACCACAGGGTACCAACACACACAGAGAGAGAGAGAGAGCAGCACTCACTCACACCCAGAAAGTGGGAGAATAAGCGCAAAGCTTACACAAAAGTGGCGTTAAACATGATGCGGAAACACGATGTTCGTCAGCGTCGACGGCGACGGCGACGAAGACAGAGGAAGAGCAAGGAAGAAGGAAAAAAAGGGGCCGGGGAGACAGAGAGAGGGAGAGAGAGAGAGGCCGAGAACAGTGTCGACAATGAGCCTTCGAGCGAAAACCGCTGCTAAAACTTCACGCTTAAATATTTTTCACACCACATAGCGACAAGTTTGTAAAGACAGAGAAAAAGGGAAAGAGTAAAAGAGTGAGACAGAGAGATAGAGAGAGAGAGAGACAAGAGTAGAGTAGAGTGCATGCCAGAGAAGTGAGATGTGGATAACAACGCGGCCAAGTCTTCAGAATGGCACGAAACCCAACGGAAGTGCAAGGAATGCGCGGGTCGGAGAGAAGACCGAGTGACTGACTGGAGGACACACAGAGCGACAGTGAGAAGAGTCGAGATTGACGAGGGGTAAGGAGAGAATGGAGAATGTCCGTAAGTAGACGGCAAATGTCTAAATACCCTTTCGGTAGTGCCAAATGCCGGAGATTCCAAAGGAGACCGCAACGAATGCGCCAAAAGCTCAAGCTGGAGCTGACGAGAGTGAGTGATTTTGGTAGCAGGACCAGGACCCCAGAGCCCAGACTCCAGAGCCCAGGGCAGGATCTGTTACTTGGAATGCTACACAGCGGCAGAGGAGAAACAAAAATACATCGTAATGAACATGTGCGTATGAATGCCGAGAAGGGAATGCAAATTAATGTTTCATTCGGATGGTAAGGAATGTAAGGAATGCTGGTCCACTGAACAGAAATGACGTACCCTCTCTAATGTGGCTGAGTGAATGATTAATTTAGGAAATAACTAAATGAGTGCAATGATTCAATTGAAATGTTTGAATGCCTGAAAGAGATATATGTACATGTCCTTAGATAGATTGGCAGTGAAAGCGATGTTCGAGCACTGATTAGTCCCATGAAGCCCATCAGAAAGAGTGCATTCACTCACTCACTGGCCCCATTCAAGCAGAGTATTCCGTATGCTCACTGCTGTGGAGTGTAGGAGGACAAACCAATGGATACCAATGGACCCACAGGAGGGAAACCAAACCCAAATCTAAACCGAAACACAATTGCTGGAAATTAAAAAGAAAACTTTAATCATGCCCGCGGGCAGTCACACAGCAGCCAGCCAGCCGGATGGGGCCCCGTTTGGGGCATGGGGCATGGGGCATGGGATATTGGGACTGTGTAAGAATCTTAGAGTCCGTTTGCAACTGTCTGATAATACAACGAAACTTCTGCAAGTTTCCGGTCGTAAGAACAATATTCCGTGCTCATTTCCGCAGCCATATTCTTCGGCCCACACACACAAAAGGGAGTCGGTCCTGCCAAGTCCTGCCAGCAGTCGCCAGTCCGTTCCGGGCCAAAGTCCACCCAAAGGCAAAACTCTCAGACAATTGTTGTTCTTGGGCGGAGCTCGAAACTTGCAATCGCAACTTGGCTTGGGCTCTGGCTCTGGCTCTGGCTCCAAGTTGGATCTGTGGGTGTGGGCTGCCTAGCATAGCCATACATATGTAGCGATTACTTCCTCCCCCTCCTTGCCACAACAAAGTGCAAACAAGTCCCTGTACCTTATAGTTGCATTTTGGAAAAACTTTTTCCGCTTCCTCTCTCCCACTCTCTTCCACCCTCCTTGCCATTGAAAGACGTCATAAGAGCAGGCGGCAGGAGAGGTGGGTTGTGCGCACAGGCAGTCAATCAATACGTTAGTTCAGTGCTCATCAAAAAGTCCAATCACAAATTGGCAAAGAGCCGACCGTAGCGGACTCCACCACGCATACCATCCATCCTCTGTGCGGCTGTGAGGCGGAAGCCAAGTCAAGCGCAGGCCCAAGAGCAGGACCCCTCACCCACACACCCACACACGCACACACCCATGCACCCACTCACTTGAGTGACCTGCTGGACCACGGGTCGGAGGTGGGACGGACGGGTCAAAAGGGGCGTAGGCAATAATGGCATTTAAATGCAGGGTCACGTATCAATTTACTTGGTTATTAGTTACGAGCATAACCTGGTCGGGCAGGTCCTGGGTCCTGGCCCCCGTTTCGACTCCTTGGTTGACCAGTGACCCAACTCTCTCTCTCCCCATCTCTATCTCTCTCTCTCTCTCTCTCTCTCTCTCTCTCTGTCTCTCTGTCCTAGTCTGTCTCTCTGTCCTATGTCTGTCTCTCTGTCCTAGTCTGTCTCTCTGTCCTAGTCTGTCTCTCTGTCCTAGTCTGTCTCTCTGTCCTAGTCTGTCTCTCTGTCCTAGTCTGTCTCTCTGTCCTAGTCTGTCTCTCTGTCCTCCTGTCCCACTCTTCCTCTCTCGCACTCTCTGCCTGTCTATGTGCATCCCATTTGATATGCCCGCTTGGTCGGGGCCGAGCGACCGCACTCGCCACTTGCCCTCCAACCCGATGAGCAAATCCGAGCTGAGCTCTTAGTTTGTTGCTCTTTCCGAACGCTTTGCCTGCGCTCATAATGGATACGGCTTTGTGCTAAACTGACAGCACAACCCCCCTAACCCCTGACCCCTGACCACTAACCTGTGTCCCTGCCCCTGCTGCAGCCACACGGACTCGGACTCGGAGCCGGAAAGAGGGACCACGACGAGGAGCAGGACTGGTGCAGGAACAGCTTTTACCGCATTCGGACTGACTAGAAAACTTTTTTCACTTTTCAAGTTCTCGCTCCTCTGACAGCACTTCACCTCACTTCACTCCTCTCTGTGGCGCCTAGCGCCCGCGCTCTCTCTCTCTCTCTCTCTCTCTCTGTGCCTCCTGTATCTACTATATGCATGTGTGTACGTATACCCCATCGGTTAGCCTATCCCCGTGCTCCCACTGGTTGCACTTTCGTGCACTCAAGAAGAAGCCACCACAAAATCTTTCTGCCGAACCAGAACCCGAACCGTGGCGACCAGGAGAGGAGCCGTCGTTTCTTTTGGTTGTAGCTGAGAGAGACACAGACAGAGAGCCAAAGTTCTGTGGCAGATCTAGGGGGCAGAGGGCCTATGTGCCTATGTGCCTAGGTGGCAGCCAGGCAGCGAACTCTGGGCAATGCAACAGCACTATACAGGCGATACAAGCTGCGATACACAGATACTCTCGCATCTGTACTGAGAGAAACGATCGAGCAAGAAGTCTAAAAGGTTTATGGGGAAAAAACTCAATCGTTTCAGAACTATTTTGCCAGACAGTACATATTCGAAAATAAAATTCAAGTTGAAATGTCTCTCTTTTGAGTTGTGGGAGTTTTTCTCAGTGTACTGGATACAAACCCAAAAACAGCCACAGCAAAAAGAGCAGAGCAAACTGTGTGCCTACGATTCGTGGGTTCACCCTACTACATCGATAGCTCGATGCAATGGCAATGGGAGCTTTTGGTGCACTCCCCACACAGCCTTCGAGGGGATGCAAACAACGCACACACACACACTGTGGCACACCTATGTATATACCATACAAAAACACCATACAGGGGGGGGAGAGGAGCGCCATTCGGGGTGGGCGCAAATGTACTGCGCCGCCACAAGAAATCCCTAAACAAGCAACAACCAACATTGCACAACTCAACTTCCCTCGTCGACACCAACATCGATGGCGGAAGAGCCGACACACGGTTCGTCCTGGTCCTGCCACTGCCCCCCCCCCCCCCCCCCCCCCCCCCCCCCCCCACCACTCCCCCTCCGCTCACCCGATCCTGTGACTCCTCCACTTGGGGCTCTGAATGCGACTCGTGCTGCAGCTGCTGCTGGTTCTGCTGCATTCTGCATATAGAGCGGAATTTCCGGTCTAACCTCACAGCGCCCAAGCGGAAATACAAGCGGATTAGCTTTTAGATTTATATACTAACAAACACCGATTATACAGGTTGGGGGGTGGGGGGTTTGGGGACAGAGACGAGAGAGAAACACACACACACACAAAGGAAAAGAGGAGTTGGAAACTCCACTGTCCGCAGAGGAAGAAAAAGCTTCATTCTGTTACATGGTTCTGAGAGTTTTTGCGTGCCAACAACACATTTCACTACGAAATATGAAAGATAGAGAGAGAAGGGGCAAGATAGAGACACAGAGGTGACAGGAAGAGTATTGGCGAAGACCCAGTGCTCTTCGCATCCTAGATTCTCGTTGTTTTTGTTGCTGTTGTTGTTGTTGTTGCTGCTGCTGCTGCTGCTGGCGTTGCATTTTAGTGTTTCCTGCTCGAAGTTCAAATGTGAGAATATTTTCCATCGATGGAACCCACCACCCAACACCCCTCTGCCCAACACTTCTCTAACATGCCTTTGGTCCTTGCTTTACTGGTTTTTAGTGTTCATTTTTCAGATGCCAACAACTTTGGGTTATTTCCCAACTAATAGAGCTTGCTATTCCAGCCCCAAGCCATCAACACGAGTAGCTTGGGCCAAATCCTAGACAAAAAAAATTTCATGCCACATTTTTACTTGGGCCCAAAGTCTTACCAATTAGCCTTGGAAACTGTTAGCCTGGGAGTTACAATTTCAAGGGAGAATCCCAGTTAGAATTTTGTTTTGCTGATTGATTGATTACGGAGCAAGAATTCCAACATCATTTGTGAGACTCGCATTTGCTAGGGCAAATGATTTTTGGAGTCAGTTGCTGGAAATGTTTTTCGGTTCACATTTCAATTTGGAACATCAGGCATTTAAGAGTAGTTCAGGATCTTTTTTGTGCGTAACTCCTGTAAAGCAACTCAATTTCTAAAGAATGGTTGCTTCATCAGTTCCCAGAAAATCCCTTTTATTAATGTTTTTGGCAATTTGCATTCCCAAGAGCCGATCAGCACTTTTACGAATCTGTGATTTCATTACAATTAATAGCTGTTGTGACTATAATACTTTTTTGTATGAACAAGTAAAGAATTTCTGCATTTTTTTAGTTTAATAAATTTGTTCTTTTTAATTTGCCATTTAAAAACAAAATTAGTTTGATGTTTGATTAAATAAATGTACACTGTTTTAGTGGTATATTTATTTAATTATTTAGTAAAGAATTTCTGATTTTTTTTTAGTTTAATAAATTTATTCTTTTTAATTTGCAATTAAAAAAACAAAATTAGAGTTTTTAAATAAATGTGCACTGTTTTAGTGGTTTATTTATTTAATTATTTATTAAAGATTTTCTGCAATTTTTTAGTTAAATAAATTTGTTCTTTTTAATTTGCAATTTAAAAACAAAATTAGTTTGATGCTTGATTAAATAAAGGTACACTGTTTTAGTGGTTTATTTATTTAATTATTTTGTAGAGAATTTCTGAATTTTTTTGTTCTTTTTAAGTTTCAATTTACAAACAAAATAAGTTTGATGTTTGATTAAATAAATGTACACTATTTTAGTGGTTTATTTATATATGGATTTAATAAAGTTTTTTGCAATTTAGTAATTAATAAATTTGTTCCTTTTTAATTGCAGCTTAAAAACAAAAAATCTTTTTTGTTATTTAATTACATAAATGTGGACTGTTTTAGTTGTATATTTCTTTAATCTAATTCTAAAACTACTCGCAACACTCGTGCACTCATATATGTAGTTCGCCATTTTGAAACTTTTTGGGCTTTTTTATTTTACCAGCTTTTTTATTTTATTTTTTGTTGCTGCTTGCTAAAAACTTTTTTTGGTCCTGGGGATCGGAGGAAATGGTGCGCCACCTTAAAAATTGCAATGAAAGTCGTCGTCAAATTGTCATAAAAATGCGAAAACTTTGTTTTGTGTTGTTCCTCAGTTTTGTTATGGCTCTCATCCCCACGTTCCCCCCCGTAAAAATATCTCAGGTGCAAAAATGGATAAGAGGGAGGGGGGGGGGGTGTTTTGTCAAAGGGGCGATGTAGGGTTGAGAGGGTGCAAAGTTTTGCTCCCTTCCTTTGTGTCATCTCTGCTTTCTCTTCTCGAAAAGTTGTTTGCTTCCGCTTTAACGGAAAGTTTTTAAAGCCAGAACAAGGACAACAGAAAAGAACATTTTGCTTGACAATGAACGATTATTTTTCTTAAAATTGTCAACTTTGATTGACAGCAGGAGGAGCGAGACATACCCTGTGGCACTGTACCTCTCAAACAAAAAACCATAGCATACTCTTGAGCGCAGAGGTTGATCAACAACAGGTTGGTGGTAGGGCTTTCAACTCGTACTTCAGTCGTATTCCTCTTTGCAGTTTGATCAACCATGTCACGAACTGGGGCCCCTCTTTACAGGAACTTTTTAGGCTTAAACTTAAACCATGTGGATGCACATGGAGAAAAGCCAGCCAACTTGAAGCCGCCACCAAAACCATGATAATAGTCTCCCCACTCCAACACCGGAGTGGGGCCAGGAGGAACAGGATGGACAGGATGGGGAGGAGTTCTCAAGAGGCGTTGGTGGGGTCTGTGAAGAGTTCACGTTGTTTGGCTTTCGGATATTTTTGGATTTTGGTTTTGCAAATGGATTTATAACCCCTTGTGTGATTTTATAGGCCCTTAAGCCATTGTTCAAATAACCCAGCGTGCCAAGGCACCCCATCCCAACCCAAATATCCACCTCTCTTGTTGACTGACTGTTCCCTGTGCCTAGGATGCGTATGCGTATCCGTATAATGATATTTGAGGAACGGATGTGTATGCAAAACCAATAATAACACGGTCGTAGACTTGGGAGAAGAGGACTCCGACTGGCAATAGGATAGATGATGGGATGGACGCTTGGATGGATGGTTGCGCCGGTGGATGGTGGGCCGGTGGTGGCTCGAGCTGGGGCTGAGGCTGGTGGTCCGTGTCAGTTCACGCCGAAATGATTTAACAAGTGGTGCGTGTATCGATTCAATTGAATTTTCAAATTTTCTGTCTTCGGAATCAGGGTAAGGGTGAATGGAATCAAGGGATGGAACACACAAAAACAAAGAGTAAGCTTATCTAATACCAAATCCTCTGGGTATACCCCGGGATAAAGTACCATTTCCACTCCCCCATTCGCGTAGTGCGGCTCTACGAATTATTTAACACATTTCCACATCGGAAAAAGCGCTTTAATTAAAAAATCGCACTGTAGAGGGCTCCACGGGCACTGAAGAGCAATCGGTAATAAATACCGTTGTTCAGCAGCAAGCAACAACGACATGCACAAGCATGCACATGCCGCGGCGAGACCACGTGAGTGAGCGGGCAAAGCAATGGCAACAATTCAATTAAAATGCCAAACCCCTATAAACGAATAATATGCTCAGAATGATGCACTTAAAAACGCATTAATCAGATCGCCAATTATGCTGGACGTCTGTTGCATGCGTTTGAGTGGAATAAGTGTAAGAGAGAGAACCAAAGAGGGAGAGAGAGAGAGCGGACACGTGCTTGGAAGTGCGTGGCATACCCCCATCTTTTTGATGACTAACGAATGATGGGAAAATGGAAATTATTATGTAAGCCAACCACCGCGGCATACAGATCCAAAACCAGCCTGCACTGAAAGAAAAAGTCTACCTGCTTATGAAAATTAAAGGGGAAATAGGTAAATGTACATATTTTATATTATTAATTTTCCATCTTTATATGTTTAGCTAAAGAGAGACTTCAACATCAATTTCTCGCAGTAAAGCTGAATCGAGAGAGCATTGGCACTATTATTCATATTAGTTAAATCTATAATTACAATCAATCATGCATCTGATTTTTCTCAGTGCAGTCCACTTGGACCACTTTTCATAGAACTCAAAGCATATAAAAGCTTTCGTGTCGTCATTAAAAACTGCTTTTTTGCTAATTAAGTGCTCAATTGAGCATTCAATTTCAGACTCAGAAGGAGAGTGAGGAAGAGCGTCAGAGCAAGAGAGGAGGGAAAAAGCAAACAACAGCCAAAGCCGGGTAAATACCCAACCAAGAAAAGCAACAACAAAAAGGAACACGAGGCAAAAGCAACCGAAAAGAAAATCAGTAACAGAAGCCGTACCCAGAAACAGAACGCAAAAGGTGGCTGGTGGCCGCTGCTTTAGAACCCTCTACCTGCTTGCTTGTGCTTGCTCTCCCTCTATCCGCCATCCACGACCCAACATCCTTTCACACAAGCCAAAGGCAAGCGAAACGAAATTAACGAAAATATAACAAAGTTGGTTTATTTGCACTGTTAATGCAAAGTTATTCCCCAGGGGAGAGGTGTGGTCCGTGGAGCGACTACAGTGGAGACTGGCTGTTTAAAAAAGTGGGCAAAACTAAAGTGCAGCTCATAAAAGCACTTGCCAATCCATTGCTTAGATTTTCCCAAGTTTAATAGCTCAAAACAACTCGAGTTTATCTCGTCAGAGTCTTCACTGTACAAAACAAAAGAATCGGGATCGGATCGGCAGCGGCTTTGCCAGACCAACACGAAATTCACAAAAGCGCGCCACTCTACGAGCACAAAAGAGAGAAAATTAGAAAAACGAAAAATTAGAAAACGAAAACGAAACACAGCAGAGTCGGAGTCGGAGTCAGAGCCCAGACCAGACCCAAGTCGACATAAGGCCAAACATGATTCAATAAAATTACGCTACGAAAGTATGCAACAGAAACAAGCAAACAAAGTGATGAATAAGGGAAAAATACAAACACACATACATATGCTGGGAGAGGCGGAGAGTGCTGAGCAGAGCTTATAGAGTAAACATTTATTCCTTGTTGAATGAGAATGAATGTGAAGAGCAACAAACCCACGAGCAAAAGGCAATGAAACGCGCAGCGGCGCACAGTGGCGATTTCGACGAAAAGAGGTGCCAAAAGTCTGAGATTATTTTTAGCGCTTTGGATACAATGAATATACGCATTTAATAGAGAATTTTCCAGAGCTTTCAAAAATCAAACCTTCAAACTGTCACAGCCTCGCGCGAAAAACGCTCAAAAACGGCTATCACAGCTCTTAAATCACATACAAAATCATATTTTGACCGTTTTTCGTGCGAGGTTTTGACAGGTAAATCGGTATAGAAGCCAAACGGCTCCGAAGCGCAGAAAGGGCTTTTAGACTCAGGTAATAAATAGTTCAAGGAACATATACAAAAAAATCTCGGGAAAATTTAGGTAAATATTTTTGTAAAGTCCAGTCAAAGTTGAAAAACTGCTCAAAATGTAGGTACATGAATCCATATGCTCAGGTACGCTCAATATTAGAATAATTTTCCATTTCGCGCTACCTCAATTATGTTGTTGGTTATGATTTGTTGGCTAGTATTTCTACCATTACCTGTCTTTTTTAGCAGGCTTTGTAACCTGCTTTTTATTATGTCAAAGGGTGGTACCTACATATGTGTATATATTGAATTCATTTTTAGCGCAGCTCTATAGTCTTCTTTTGACTTTTAAAGGATTCAGTTGCGTATAAGCAAACATCAGTGAATATAATTATACCCGATACTCAAAATGAGTATTGGGGTATATTAGATTTGTGGTAAAAGTGGATGTGTGTAACGTCCAGAAGGAATCGTTTCCGACCCCATAAAGTATATATATTCTTGATCAGCATCAATAGCCAAGTCGATTGGGCCCTGTCTGTCTGTCTGTCTGTCCGTCTGTCCGTCCGTCCGTCCGTCCGTCCGTCCGTCCGTCCGTCCCCTTCAGCGCCTAGTGCTCAAAGACTATAAGAGCAAGAGCAACGATGTTTTGGATCCAGACTTCTGTGATATGTCACTGCTACAAAAATATTTCAAAACTTCGCCCGCCCACTTCCGCCCCGCAAAGGACGAAAATCTGTGGCATCTACATTTTTCAAGATACGATAAAACCAAAAACGCAGAATCGTAGAGGATGACTATATGTTCTAGAGTGTAAAATCTCAACCAGATCGTATAATTATTATAGCCAGAATCAAGAAAACAATTTCATTCTTTCTCGCTCTGTCTCTCTCTTACACACAGGTTTCATGGTCGGTTTTGCCAATTCCAAATTTGAGTTCAAGGATCTCAGAACCTATAAGAGCCAGAGCAACCAAATTTGGTATCCACACTCCTATGATATCGGACCTTGACCGTTTCGTGTCCAAATTTCGCCACACCCCCTTCCGCCCCGCAAAGGACGAAAATCTGGGGCATCCACAAATCTCAGAGACTATTAAGGCTACAGTAACCAAATTTGGTATCCGCACTTCTGTTAGATCTCACTACAAAACATATATCTCAGAATTTCGCCCCACCCCCTTCCGCCCCCACAAAGGACGAAAATCTGTTGCATCCACAATATTGCACATTCGAGTTAACTAAAAACGCAGAATCATAGATAATGACCATATCTATCAGATTGCTGAATCTGGATCAGATCGGATCATTTTTGTAGCCAAAAGGAACAAATCAATTTGCACTGGCTACGCAGCGCCCGACGTCACGCTCAGACTGATTTTCTGTCTCTCTCGCACGCACTCTTTGTCATGTCGTTCAATATTAGCGGCGTCTGCCGCAGAGAGCCATACTGACTTAGTATCGGGTATAACTGTAGAGTTGCGGTGTCCGCAGCAACTCACAACGTTCCACCTCGTTAGTTTTCTCGAATGTGCAATATTGTGGATGCAACAGATTTTCGTCCTTTGTGTGGGTGGAAGGGGGTGGGGCGAAATTCTGAGATACACGTTTTATAGTAAGATCTAACTGGAGTGCGAATACCAAATTTGGTTACTCTAGCCTTAATAGTCTCTGAGAATTTTGAATATCCCCAGATTTTCGTCCTTTGCGGGGGCGGAAGGGGGTGTGGCGAAATTTTGAAACAAACTCGTCTCGGTCCGATATATTAGGAGTGTGGATACCAAATTTGGTTGCTCTAGCTTTTGTAGTCTCTGAGATCTAGGCGCTAATGTTTTACTCTAAGCAAAGCCGCCTATGCTACGTGTGTGTTAGAGAGAGACAGGGCGAGAAAAAATGAAATTGTTTTCTTGATGCTGGCTACAATAATAATACGATCCAATTCAGATCCCGCAGTCTTAAAGATATGGTCATTCTCTACAATTCTACGTTTTTGGTTTTCTCATATCTTTAAAATTGTGGATGCCACAGATTTTCGTCCTTTGTGGGGGCGGAAGTGGGCGGGGCGAAGTTTTGAAATATTTTTGTAGCAGTGACATATCACAGAAGTCTGGATCCAAAACAACGTTGCTCTAGCTCTTATAGTCTTTGAGCACAAGGCGCTGAAGGGGACGGACAGACGGACGGACGGACGGACGGACAGACGGACAGACAGACAGGGCTCAATCGACTCGGCTATTGATGCTGATCAAGAATATATATACTTTATGGGGTCGGAAACGATTCCTTCTGGACGTTACACACATCCGCTTTTACCACAAATCTAATATACCCCAGTACTCATTTTGAGTATCGGGTATAATAAGTGGTTGACCTCACACCGTACGGTAGAATCGTTTAATAGCAAATACGCAAGCTGGCTAATTGGAAACAGCTTGCTATATGATGTACCCTCCACGTCCACGGGACGAGCAATAGGAAGACCAACAAAAATCCTGGATAAGTGTTCAGATTATACTAGAAAGCGAAAACTTGTAGATGCAACATGTCATAAAGATACAGATCATTTATCGGAGGCACTGTCAATTAAATATACGAACAACAAGGAAAACAAGAGGGCGCATATAACAAAAGCTGTATCTAAGGCAAGCCCGGTGAGACTTGACAGGATAAAGAATAGCATCATCACGCCACCGAATTCACAACCGAAGTCGTATACCGATGACGAGGCTTTGGCGTTGTTTTTAGACTTGGGAATGTCTAAGGAGAAGTATTTAATACTGCGGTATTCCTTACAGCAGCATCAAGTCTATGTTCTTCCTGAATACAAACATATTACAGATGCCAAATTGATGTCAAGGCCGGAAGAAAACTTAGTGACGGTTGAATCAGCAGTAGTAAAACTTCAGGTATAATAAGTGGTGCAACATACTACGAAACGGCTCATTAAAAGCTTACCTCACCATCAAATTGAGAGTCTGCCACCAAATCTCACATTGATCAGCAAATGGGGCTGTGATGGATCTTCTGGGCAAAGTGAATATAAGCAAGCAATATCTACAGACGATAAAACTATTACAGATTCGCTTCTAGCTCTTGCTTAAGCCGGTTGTGTTTTTTTCTTGCTCCCGCATTCTCCGCCCTTTGCCTAAATATCATACAACATTGTTGTGACTTTGTTTTGATATATTATCGCATCTCTTTAATTTGATTCTACTTTGTGTTAACCACCAGTGTTTTGTTTGTAAACAAGTGTTTAATATAAATTCAATATTGCAACGTAACCCATCGGACTCGTGCAGGCAATTTGTTATTGTTTTTTGCCCAGTCTGCTTTTCGTTATCGCTTCTTCGGTGTGCACTGTTCTCGCGCATCAGCGTTTGCATCGCCCACACTCTCTCGTGAGCATAAGCGCAGCCCTCGCATTGTTGCTCTCACTCTCTCTGGATTGCCTATACTCTCCCACTCTGTGGACTTTTCTTTTGTGTCTCTGCTTTGGTGAGTTTACTGCTCGTTTTCTGCACTTCGTTGGATCATCTGCATTGAATTATTGCCGCTGCAGCTGATTGTCTGGCTCGCTCTGCTGTCTGCTCTCCTATTTTACCTGCGATCTCACTCCGTTCTTTTATTATTCGTGCACAGTGATTCTACTGCTGTCAATAATGGCAATCGTTTGTAGTGCAAAGAAATGTGAATTCGGTGGTGTAATCATTGGTGATTCATTTCTTAGCTGCTGGCTGTGCGACAATTTTGCCCACATAAAATGTGCTGGTGGTGGAAATTTTGGCCGGCTGAATGATCGCATCTCGAAACGCATGGGCCTGTCTTGGTCATGTCTGGCTTGTCGGGAGATTGAGGCCGAAATGCGCACATTTATGAGACAGACTCAAACTGGGTTTCTGGATGTCCGGAAACAATTTGTGGCTCTCAACGAGAAATTCCGCATAATGATACCAATCTCTTGCAACCTAATCCGATTGGTACGCCTGCCTCCCACCTTCATCCATCGGAAGCATTTCCGTGTAGTCATGCCACGCCGTTGTCTGTAAATCCGCCAACGGTGGCACCGGTGTTTTTTACACCGAGCAATGTGCTTCCTTCGAGCATCCAACTTCTCAACAGCATCAATCCCATCCCTGCAGTTTCTGCGGCCGTCACTTCTGACGCGGTGAGTGCTCCTAGTGCGGGTGTGCTGGTTGCTGACGACGTCTTGCCAATTCCTGCTCCAATTCCTGCTCCAATTCCTACTCCAATTCCTGCTACAGCCACTGCTGCCAATTCCTCTGCCCTTGGACCGAGATCTCTTTTAGGAGTGGCTCCACCATCTCGATCTTGCTCGGGACTTCAACTTAGAGCAGTGGTCCCTCGGAAAGCAATATTTGTTTCTCGTCTTATTCCTGAGGCTACAACGGAGGATGTTAAACAACATCTTTCCTCTAAACTTAACACTTCGCCTGTTGATATAGTTGTGACTAAATTTACATTTAAACATAAGCGCAACATATCATCCTTTAAAATTCTTCTCCCTGATTCTTTACTATCCAGTTCTCTAGAACCGTCAATATGGCCAATATGACGTCAAATTCATACTAATAGCGCGTCCTTTGATTTCGATGCCATCGCGTTTACCGAAACCTGGCTTAACTCCTCTGTCAATGATCATGAAATTTTCATTAATAGTTACACTATTTATAGAATGGACCGCCCATTTTTTGCAGGTGGGGTTCTGATTGCAGTTAAATCTGTTTTCAATAACATTCCCATTCCTATTTTCCCATTCAATAACATTCATGGAATTGAATTTGTTGCAGTCAAAGTTCGTGTTGGCTACTCATTTTTCTATTTAACCTGCTCTTACATTCCTCCCAGGTCTGATGCTGAGCTTTACTTACACCACCTCTCAGCAATTAATACTGTTGTTTCTGCATTAGGGTGCAATGATCGAATTATTGTCATGGGGGACTTTAACCTCCCATTTCTTTCTTGGCTGCCTTGTGATTACGCTAACCTGTTGTTTCCCAATTGCCATAATGACTTTATCAATGGTCTAACGGATATTTCCCTTGTCCAAATTAATGCCGTTAAAAACATTAGGGACAGACTTCTTGACCTCGTTTTTGTTAACGATGGTTCTCTTGCTACGGTATCTAAAGCAAGCCCAATATCTCTCCCTGAAGATCCTTACCATCCAACTGTGTTGATATCCCTGGAGTGTACACAATCTGGAGGTGTTGACAGTTCCATGGCTCCTTGTCACATAAAGTGTTTTCGCAAAACAAACTTTATCGATTAAGATCTACATCTCTCGCGTGTTGATTGGTCGTTTATTCATTACCGAACATAGATGCAACTGTTAACTCGTTTTATAGTTCTATTTACTCCGCCCTTAATACGTTTGTTCCAGATATCACTGTACCTGTTGTAATGGGTAACGAGTACTGGGGCGAGATGGTATTACTCGGCTATGACCGGCACGTATTGTTTCCGGCTGCTGGCTCGTCAGCAAGGGGGTGGAGTTGTTTTATTGTCATAGTCCGAGGCCCTTTACTTTCTTTATTTTAAATTTAACGTGCAAGAAAAAAACAAGCCATACCCCTCACCGGACAGAGTTCACTACAAATGACCACATAACACGGACGATTACCTAAAAGACAGACGGACGATCCTCAGCTGTTTCGAGGACTCCTTGCCCACCCTACCTTGGTCATGCCATTCCATACATCTATCTGTCGGCCATGACCCCTTGGTGTGCCGACACGCGCTACAGGGGCTTGGAAGGGGAGATCATAAGAATTGTTTAGTTAAATATTATAATGATATTTATTGGAACTAAATTATACATGAAAATACGGGGTATATGTTCCCTCCCATAGGCTACCTGGGCCTGGTTCCCTTGAACTAGGATCAGGTAAACTTATAAACTAGTATTTGAATAAATGTGCAATGGTAAAGATTAAAATTTAAAGATAGAATATAAATGTTGATTCTTACGGGCTACGAAACGGTGAGGCAATTTGGTCGGAACACCCATAGACAATTTCTTCCATGCCCAAATGATTGTAATAAAATACCTAGTAAATAAACTCTCTTTTACTGCGGATCCACCGTCGAAAGCGCTTTCTGATGGTTGCTGCAAAACTGTGGTTAATATGATATTTTGTGTTCGGGTGTATTATTATTGCATTTCGGTTATAAACATATTGGTTCTTGTTATTTTTATACCCGATACTCAAAATGAGTATTGGGGTATATTAGATTTGTGGTAAAAATGGATGTGTGTAACGTCCAGAAGGAATCGTTTCCGACCCCATAAAGTATATATATTCTTGATCAGCATCAATAACCGAGTCGATTGAGCCCTGTCTGTCTGTCCGTCTGTCCGTCCGTCCGTCCGTCCGTCCGTCCTCTTCAGCGCCTAGTGCTCAAAGACTATAAGAGCTAGAGCAACGATATTTTGGATCCAGACTTCTGTGATATGTCACTGCTACAAAAATATTTCAAAACTTCGCCCCGCCCACTTCCGCCCCCACAAAGGACGAAAATCTGTGGCATCTATATTTTTAAAGATAGTATAAAACTAAAAACTCAGAATCGTAGAAGATGACTATATCTTCTAGAGTGCTGAATCTGGATCAGATCGGATCATTTTTGTAGCCAAAAGCAAGAAATCAATTTTCAGTGGCTACGCAGCGCCCGACGTCACGCTCAGACTGATTTTCTGTCTCTCTCGCACGCACTCTTTGTCGTGTGGTTCAATATTAGCGGCGTCTGCCGCAGGAGAGCCATACTGACTTAGTATCGGGTATAACTGTAGAGTTGCGGTGTCCGCAGCAACTCACAACGTTCCACCTCGTTTATGTATATGTATGTAAACTTAAATAGCTGTTCTGCTGCTCGGTACTATTCTGCTTACTCTTATGTTAACTTATGCTACTTCTCTCGGCTTATCGCCAGCCCCCTTCGGCTCCGTTGCTGGCGAGCGTTTTTATAGCTCGCTCGCTCTCCTATTGGGCTCTGCCTTTGCTGCTTGCAGCTCTGAGTATTGAACTCCAACAACACACTAACTCTTTCCTTCCCTATGTGCTGCGGATCTTAATTGGGCCTTGTTAACTGTATTTGCCATACGGCACGTTTGGGTAGGATTTGCGCTATTTTCCTCCTTTTTCTCCGTTCGTATTTCGCCGGTGCTGAACTTTCCGCTATCGCGGATTATCGACCGTCCCGCTTTGTGGCCGCCGCCTCACCGACGTCGATCCGGCTGCCCGCGAAGGTCGAGCCTCTCTGAATTTTTTCTGCGTCTCTGCTCCCTCGCTCTGTGCTGCGACGGATCAGCTGCTTGGAGCGCCGCTGCTTCGCCAGCCCCAATTGCTAGGCGCCAAATCTAGTGCAGGGAGAAAGAACCGTCTAACGTATTCGGCCCCGAAAGATCTGTGGTATCCCACTTTTTGTTCCTCTTACCCGTCAATCTTGGCCCCAGTGGCCGACCTAGCTTCAGTTATCGTAGTCCCGCGACTTTTGCTTTGCTGCTGCTGGATACCACTCGCTCTTTGACAATATTCTTTTCTTGACTTTGGAACTTTTTCATTAATGATTTTTGCTGAGCCTGTTCGGGGCGATGTTGGTCGCTCGACATCCAAATTCCAAAAGGAAGAGGGCCACGCTCCCATCCACTATGAGACCGGTCGGATCCGCTGGATGACGTTCGAATGTCATCGCTTTCTCCTCTTTCTCTTCACCTGCCATCAGCGTTAACTCACCCCCAGAGGGAGCCAACCTTTCAGAGCACCGTTTAAGAGCCCCTGACTCCAAAACCCCCTGTAGCAGCGAGACTATGGCTGCCCATACAACGCCGTTGGCGGTCAATTTAGTTTACGCCATCAGCTACAAGCCTCTTACAAAATCCCCCCTGCCAAAGTCAGACTTGGGGATATTGCCTGCCTTGAGGAATCCACAAGGCTGAATGGCTTGTAGCTACACTTGCCGGATATCCTTCCCGTGGTACCTTCCGATGAGCTTTCCTTGCAGATCTTCCAGCTCATAAATCGAGTTCCCCACTTTCCGTCTAACTCGCGCCTTAAGAAACATTGGCCCTAGCTTAGCGTTGTAGCCGGCTTGAAAATTGCTTTGTTTAAAATTTCGCCGTAGCACTTCCTGCCCCACCTGGTACGATACTTCCTGTGCCCTCAGGTCATAATGCCGTCGATTTCGCTCCCATTGCTTCCGCATCACTTCACACGCTCTCTTTCTGACGATATCCAATGAATCCTCACGTGTGAAGGTCGCTGCCTTGTCCTCTAACATCCCCAATTTCCTCAGCAAAGAATACGTTGCGCCTGAAGACACCATCTGCTGGCCGAAAACCATATAGTAGGGCGTGGATCCTAACCCTGAGTGAACCGCCGACCTCAACGCACAGCATATTTTGCTAAGACTCTCATCCCAGTCTTTCTGGTCACTGCGAATATACGACCGAATGGCAGCGATGACCGAACGGTTGACTCGCTCCGAAGCATTGGCTTGGGGAGCGTGGACAGCTGTTAGCGTGTGCGTTATTCGATGCCTTCTGAGCAGGCCTTGAAACTTCTCGGATCGAAATTGCGATCCGTTGTCAGATACAATTCCCTCTGGAACTCCGAAAGTATGGAATAACTCCTCCTCTAAATACCTCAGCACAACATCCGCATTTAATTTTTTTACAGCCTTGAGGAAAACAAATTTCGAATAATGGTCCAGGACAATAAAAATTCCTATATTTCCACTGCGAGACCTAGGATACGGACCTAAGAAATAAATATAGAGACGCTGGAAGAACCTTTGCGACTCGGCCGCTTTTCCCATCGGTTGACGTAACGGAGCGTTTGGAGCTTTTGACATTTTACATTGCTCGCAGGCTGCCACGTAGTCTTTTACGTCATTGACGAGTCCGGGCCAGAAATAATATCGCCGAATCCGCTCGAGTGTCTTGTGGACTCCACCATGGGAAGCCAGCGGATCATCGTGTGCTCTCTTAAGCACTTCTTTGACCATCCCCCTGGGTACCCACAACTTCCAAGCAAACGCGTCGTTAAGGATGTCTCCTTTTACATGCTCGGATCGCCGATAGATCAGAGAATCAACTATTTTAAGGTCGGGGAGTTGAGCCATATTGCTTTTAATTCCCTCCTTTCCGTAACCAAATATTCTCCCGATTTGAAATGAGCTGACTAAATGTCCACCAGCAAGCCATTGCTGAAATCCACTGCAGCCACTTGGTCATATGGGACCCTGGACAAGGCATCCGGAACAACATTCAGCTTTCCTCTTCTGTGTTGGATACTGAACCGGAAACCTTGCAGTTTTAAAGCCCATCTCGTTAACCTCGAATTCAAATCACTTTGAGACATGAGCCATTTCAGCGAGGCGTGATCCGTAATTACAGTGAACTCCTGACCCTCTACATAGGCTCTCAATCTTTTTATGCTCACCAGAGCAGCGAGACATTCCTGCTCTGTAACCGTATAGTTTCTTTGGGCTTTGTTGAGCTTCTTCGAAACAAAGGCTATCGGCAGTTCTTCCCCTTCCACCGACTTCTGTACCAGTACTCCGCCTACCCCGCTTTTACTGGCGTCGCAATGTATAAAAAATGGTTTGCTGAAGTCCGGACTTTGCAAGACCGGAGCACTGCAAAGCATGCCCTTTAACCGCTCAAAAGCTTCCTTGCCTTCTGTTGTCATCACGAATTTTTGCTTCGGCTTTAATAGGTCGGTCAACGGGGCGGATACAGACGCAAAGTTGTTTATGAATTTTCGATACCACCCTGCCAATCCCAGAAAGCTTCTCAACGCTTTCAACGACGTCGGCAATGGAAAATCCGAAATAGCCGAGACTTTTTCGGGGTCAGTGCGAATACCACCCTCTCCTATTATATGCCCTAGGTATCTCACAGAGCGCACACAGAATTTACTTTTCTCGATATTTAAGGTCAAGCCAGCTTCCCGAATCCGCGAGGCCACGGTGTCCATAACGAGTAAATGTCTCTCAAACGTATCTGACACCAGCAATAAGTCGACTTCGTTTCTAAGCGACGCAGGAATGACTTTATCCATTAAGCGTGTCATGGTTTGAGAGGCATTACAGAGACCAAACGGCATGACTTTATAATGATACAAGGGCCTCCCTGGAACCGTGAATGCAGTTTTACACCTAGATGCCGGATCCAAGGGGATCTGCCAATATGCATCCTTCAGGTCGAGACTACTTATGAACACTGCCTTCGGTAAACGGCTGAGAATGCCATCTATTTGGGGAAGGGGGTACGCATCTTTTTCCGTAACCTCATTCACTTTTCTGCTGTCCAAACAAACTCTGACTTTTCCCGGTTTCCGGACAAGTACTACTGGCGAGGACCAAGGACTCTCAGATTCTTCAATCACTCCTAGTTGAAGCATCATGTCAATCTCAGTGTACAATAACTTCTTAATTGCCGGGGAAACTGGAAAATGACGCTGCTTAACGGGCTTCGCGTTTCCAGTGTCTATTAAGTGTGACAACACCGAAGTTTTCCCGAGACCCGATGTCGCAAATGATGGAAAACGTTGGACCATTCCCTGCAATTTTAATTCCTGAATGTCTGTCAGAACGTGCTGCTCTGTGGCGGCTGATATTTCCGCGACCTCTAAGGGTGGGGGCAAAAGATCGAACGACATCCAAAAATCAATTCCTAAATAAACATCCTGACTTAACGAAGGGATTATGTATATGTCTAATTCTTTACTTATACCTTTATACTCTATACTAGTCCTAAATTTACCAACTATTTTCTGATGACTTCCATCAGCGGTGCATGCCTTGGACAGCACCTTTGGCCAGTTTCCCTCCGATGCAAGTCAGAGCAGCTCCTGTATCGAGCAAACCCACTCGCTTATTATCCAGAAGACCAACTTCAGCATAAGGGCGTTTGTCCCCTTTGTTTCTTCTAATGCTATTTATGTACTTTACTGACTCCCAGAATTTTTTTAACCGCCGACTGCTGCGAGAACTTGTCTTTGCTTTGTCGCCAAAGCTCGGAAACCCAATCTTCCTAATATTTTCCAGCATAGTATGCCAAAAATACTCTGGCTGATCAGCCGAAAGGGAGTGTGTCATTTCCCGCTCCCCACCACTGCTATATATCTTCACTCCTTTGTCGCCGCTTGCCGGTTGGGAACACTGGTCAGTGGACGAGATGCTGCAGTGCTCCTTTGCGCGTTTTTTTGGCATCGCGCACATGAAGGTTTATAGGCATTAGGAATACCGCATCCATAGCAAAAAATTTTCCTTTTTTCCGCGCAGTCTTGATACCTATGCCCCTCCTTCCTGCAATTCCAGCATACGAGAGCAAAAGCGCCTATCTCATCCTCTACCTCTCCTTCAGAAAATTCTACGGCATCATCGATGTTCGCTTCCTCCCAGAGCTCTGATATCTGCTTCTTAAAGACCGATGGTTTCTGATAACCATGATTCTTACGGACTTCTTCTAAAAAGCATTCCCTTTTCCTGCATATATCCCTCAAGGTTACCATCGAATCTACCCGTATGTTAAGAATTTCATGCTGAATTTCCGGACGTAAATTACGCCTCACAATTTCAATCAGCGTCTTCTCACTAAGAGGCTGGTCGAGTCTATCAGTTAGCTTTAGGATGGCATCGTAGAAACTTTCGAACGTTTCTTTTTCCCTCTGTTTTCTATCCCTTATCATTTGGCGGATATCCACATCCGTTCTGGAGTCTCGGAATTGCTTCCTCAACGCAGCACAAAGCTCCTGCCAACGAACTACTCCTACCGACTTGTGATATCGCCAAAAGAAATCAGATGCCTTGCCATCAAATAGCGAATTCGCATTACCACACAGAAGTGAGAAATTTCCCTCTAACGTCTGATGAAGGGCCTCAACTCTATAGATAAAGCTATCGATTCCTATTGTATCAGTGGTTCCTGAAAATCTTAATTTCCAGTTCGACATTATGTGGCCTACTTTGTCTGGTCTTTGGGCCAATTCTGAACCTACCGATCGGGCGCTGGTAGCACGCGGAGGTAACCCCGGATCTGGTTGCTGCCCATTGATTCCTAGTAGCTGCTCCAAAGAAGTATTCCTGCTAGTATTTGGATTTGGCGTTTGTCTTTGCTGCTCCATATTATTTATGTGAGCTTCTACATTGGTTTGAATGAGATTCGCCATTTGTTCTGTCAACTGAGTTAACAGCTCGTTCTGCATAGCCTTGACAGCGGCTGCAATTTCGGCAGACGTCTGGCTCATCTCGACGATGGACGGGTTCTCGCTCGCACTTAGCTCTTCACTTCTCGTTTCGGCCAAATCTGATAAGCTATCTGCTCTTGGGATTGGTACGAGTCTAGATTGCTGCCTCGTTAACACAGATGTGCTAGCTGGATTTGTAATGGTTTGAGCTATGCAAACCGAATCACAAGTTGGGCAAGTTGTTTTAACAGTGAAATGCGTTTTTATACATGCCTTATGAAACGGATGCCCGCACTTCGTTTTATAATTTTCCCCAGTTCCCAACTCGGACTTGCATAAGCTGCATTCTATGCTTCGAGGAGGCACCCCTTTTCGTGGCGATCTATCCAGACCCATAGAACTATTTAATTTCTTCCCAGAATTAATTACATCATATTGCGGAATAACCCCCCAATAAATGTATCAAATCTATTTATGTAGCATGTATAATGAATGTACATATGTATGTGAGTATATATAAAAAAAAATATAAGAAAAATAAGATATAAAAAAAATTATAAAAAAAATATAGAAGAAAATATAAAAATGTTTCTATAAAACAAATATATAAAGAAATTTAATTCTTTGAAATTATACCATCAAAAGAAAAGAATAATCTTCCGACTCCCAATAGCTCCCTGCAGAAGCTGCACACCAATTGTCCGCTTTTTTTGGTAACGTCTAATAGCAAATTTATGAAACTGACCAACACAAATGAATCGTGGACAGGAGGCATTTCATGACAAAAAAAACTCTCCTTGTTTCCTACTCGACTCAATCTCTCGATCACAAACAAATAGAAGAACTGCCATGTTTCCGTTCCAGTCCATCTGCCGTGGTCAGAGAATCATCCCTAAGGTTGAATCAACTTGATTTCCAATCGTCAGAATGGCTTTTCAACAAAAACATCAAAACAAATAAAAGATAAAGTTAAGTGAAAACTATCGCTAGGTAAATGTGGTCAGAAGGCAACTGCTCGCAGCCGACCCATTCTGAATTCCTATGCATTCCATCCCAGTCGTCCCTTCACTTGTTGAAAATATAGAAATCCCGCTCGAACCCACATCTCACTGGACAGGTTATCGCCTCTGAGGCTAATTTGCCTGCATTCCAAGTTTTTGTAATGTTTCCATGCTCGCAGAAAACTTTGTAGTGAAACAGATATTTGCCATCAAAGCTATACGCTAACCAGCGTAAACTTTACGGACAGCTACCCTACGCTATTCACTCAGACAATACAAGGTTGTAAATAAGACAGATGGGAAAGAAGACAATTGTGGTCAATGTAATGTGTGTGTGGCCGCACGTTGGGCGCCAAAAATAAAGATATTCTTAATTATTACTGTAATGGGTAACGAGTACTTGGGCGAGATGGTATTACTCGGCTATGACCGGCACGTATTGTTTCCGGCTGCTGGCTCGTCAGCAAGGGGGTGGAGTTGTTTTATTGTCATAGTTCGAGGCCCTTTACTTTCTTTATTTTAAATTTAAAGTGCAAGAAAAAAACAAGCCATACACCTCACCGGACAGAGTTCACTACAAATGACCACATAACACGGACGATTACCTAAAAGACAGACGGACGATCCTCAGCTGTTTCGAGGACTCCTTGCCCACCCTACCTTGGTCATGCCATTCCATACATCTATCTGTCGGCCATGACCCCTTGGTGTGCCGACACGCGCTACAGGGGCTTGGAAGGGGAGATCATAAGAATTGTTTAGTTAAATATTATAATGATATTTATTGGAACTAAATTATACATGAAAATACGGGGTATATGTTCCCTCCCATAGGCTACCTGGGCATGGTTCCCTTGAACTAGGATCAGGTAAACTTATAAACTAGTATTTGAATAAATGTGCAATGGTAAAGATTAAAATTTAAAGATAGAATATAAATGTTGATTCTTACGGGCTACGAAACGGTGAGGCAATTTGGTCGGAACACCCATAGACAATTTCTTCCATGCCCAAATGATTGTAATCAAATACCTAGTAAATAAACTCACTTTTACTGCGGATCCACCGTCGAAAGCGCTTTCTGATGGTTGCTGCAAAACTGTGGTTAATATGATATTTTGGGTTCGGGTGTATTATTATTGCATTTCGGTTATAAACATATTGGTTCTTGTTATTTTTATACCCGATACTCAAAATGAGTATTGGGGTATATTAGATTTGTGGTAAAAATGGATGTGTGTAACGTCCAGAAGGAATCGTTTCCGACCCCATAAAGTATATATATTCTTGATCAGCATCAATAACCGAGTCGATTGAGCCCTGTCTGTCTGTCCGTCTGTCCGTCCGTCCGTCCGTCCGTCCGTCCGTCCGTCCGTCTGTCCGTCCGTCTGTCCGTCCGTCCGTCCTCTTCAGCGCCTAGTGCTCAAAGACTATAAGAGCTAGAGCAACGATATTTTGGATCCAGACTTCTGTGATATGTCACTGCTACAAAAATATTTCAAAACTTCGCCCCGCCCACTTCCGCCCCCACAAAGGACGAAAATCTGTGGCATCTACATTTTTAAAGATAGTATAAAACTAAAAACTCAGAATCGTAGAAGATGACTATATCTTCTAGAGTGCTGAATCTGGATCAGATCGGACCATTTTTGTAGCCAAAAGCAAGAAATCAATTTTCAGTGGCTACGCAGCGCCCGACGTCACGCTCAGACTGATTTTCTGTCTCTCTCGCACGCACTCTTTGTCGTGTGGTTCAATATTAGCGGCGTCTGCCGCAGGAGAGCCATACTGACTTAGTATCGGGTATAACTGTAGAGTTGCGGTGACCGCAGCAACTCACAACGTTCCACCTCGTTTATGTATATGTATGTAAACTTAAATAGCTGTTCTGCTGCTCGGTACTATTCTGCTTACTCTTATGTTAACTTATGTTACTTCTCTCGGCTTATCGCCAGCCCCCTTCGGCTCCGTTGCTGGCGAGCGTTTTTATAGCTCGCTCGCTCTCCTATTGGGCTCTGCCTTTGCTGCTTGCGTGTTCTCTCTCTCCCCCGCTTTCACTCTCTGCCTATGCGCGCATCACCTTTGGCTCCGCTCGCCCTCTTTATTTTTTTGGGGCATTACCCTTGCAGCTCTGAGTATTGAACTCCAACAACACACTAACTCTTTCCTTCCCTATGTGCTGCGGATCTTAATTGGGCCTTGTTAACTGTATTTGCCATACGGCACGTTTGGGTAGGATTTGCGCTATTTTCCTCCTTTTTCTCCGTTCGTATTTCGCCGGTGCTGAACTTTCCGCTATCGCGGATTATCGACCGTCCCGCTTTGTGGCCGCCGCCTCACCGACGTCGATCCGGCTGCCCGCGAAGGTCGAGCCTCTCTGAATTTTTTCTGCGTCTCTGCTCCCTCGCTCTGTGCTGCGACGGATCAGCTGCTTGGAGCGCCGCTGCTTCGCCAGCCCAAATTGCTAGGCGCCAAATCTAGTGCAGGGAGAAAGAACCGTCTAACGTATTCGGCCCCGAAAGATCTGTGGTATCCCACTTTTTGTTCCTCTTACCCGTCAATCTTGGCCCCAGTGGCCGACCTAGCTTCAGTTATCGTAGTCCCGCGACTTTTGCTTTGCTGCTGCTGGATACCACTCGCGCTTTGACAATATTCTTTTCTTGACTTTGGAACTTTTTCATTAATGATTTTTGCTGAGCCTGTTCGGGGCGATGTTGGTCGCTCGACATCCAAATTCCAAAAGGAAGATGGACACGCTCCCATCCACTATATCGTCCAAGCCTCCCTGGTTCTCCAAGTATTTGTCATACTTAAAAAATAATAAATCCCGGCTCTATAAAAAGTACCAGAAGTCGGACTCCACGTTGGCCTTAGCTCTATACTCCTCCGCTCGCTCTCTGTTCCTTGCCGTCAATAGTCAGTGTTATAATCATTACCTTTCACAATGTAGTAGTAACTTTTGTAGTGATCCTAAAAAATTCTATTCGTTCGTTAACTCTAAGCGCAAGTCAAACGTTTTTCCTCCGTCCCTCCATTACCAGAACAAAACAGAAGCTTCTGCTGTTGGTATTGCAAATTTATTCGCTAACTTTTTCCAAACAACGTACTCGTCTCATATTTACAACGCATCCACTCCGTATCCGTACCAGCTACCTCAAGCTAACAGCATTTTTCTGCCCTTTTTCGAGGAAACCGTTGTTCTGGAAGGTTTGTCATCTATGGACATATCGTTTTCTGCGGGTCCAGATAAGGTACCCAGTTGCATCTTAAAACACTGTGCCCAGTCCCTTTTCAAACACTTGACCTTTCTTTTCAACCTCTCCTTGGAACAGTCTTGTCTCCCAGTAATTTGGAATGAGTCCTACATCATTCCGCTTCACAAAAAAGGTTCAAGATCAAACATTGAAAACTATCGTGGTATCGCAAAGCTTTCCGCCATCCCGAAGCTTCTTGAGTTCCTGGTCACCCGGCAACTGTAACATCTTTGTTGCAGCTTGATATCTCCGTCGCAACACGGTTTTTTCAGACATCGTTCAACATCGACTAACCTTCTTGAGTTTTCTAACCTAATCCACCGTGGTTTTCAAATTGGTTTGCAGACGGATGTAGTTTTTACGGACTTCAGCAAGGCATTCGATTCTGTGAACCATGCTCTGCTTATTCACAAGCTCTCTTTATTAGGGTTCCCAACGAATCTTCTAGATTGGATTTTGTCCTATCTCTCTAACCGTACTCAACGTGTTTTGTTTTCTAACGTGTTGTCAAATACTGTTAATGTTACTTCAGGTGTGCCACAGGGAAGTCATCTGGGCCCGCTTCTGTTTATTTTATTTGTGAATGACCTTCCTCAAGTTATAACATACTCTACTACACTAATGTATGCTGATGATGTCAAAATCTGTCTTTCTTACTCTGATTGGTATTTGCACACACGCCTTCAACTTGATCTAAGTGAACTACTATTGTGGTGTTCAACTAATCTTCTTTTTCTGAACCTTCCAAATGCAAACTTATGACATTTTACCGTCGCGCTCCTCATTTTGTCCCATATGTTCTAGGAAATCATGTCCTTGAGCGAATTTAAAGTTCAAATGACCTGGGAGTCCTTTTTATACCCGATACTCAAAATGAGTATTGGGGTATATTAGATTTGTGGTAAAAGTGGATGTGTGTAACGTCCAGAAGGAATCGTTTCCGACCCCATAAAGTATATATATTCTTGATCAGCATCAATAGCCGAGTCGATTGAGCCCTGTCTGTCTGTCCGTCTGTCCGTCCGTCCGTCCGTCCGTCCGTCCGTCCCCTTCAGCGCCAAGTGCTCAAAGACTATAAGAGCTAGAGCAACGATGTTTTGGATCCAGACTTCTGTGATATGTCACTGCTACAAAAATATTTCAAAACTTCGCCCCGCCCACTTCCGCCCCCACAAAGGACGAAAATCTGTGGCATCCACAATATTGCACATTCGAGAAAACTAAAAACGCAGAATCATAGATAATGACCATATCTATCAGATTGCTGAATCTGGATTAGATCGGATTATTTTTGTAGCCAAAAGCAAGAAATCAATTTTCAGTGGCTACGCAGCGCCCGACGTCACGCTCAGACTGATTTTCTGTCTCTCTCGCACGCACTCTTTGTCGTGTGGTTCAATATTAGCGGCGTCTGCCGCAGGAGAACCATACTGACTTAGTATCGGGTATAACTGTAGAGTTGCGGTGTCCGCAGCAACTCACAACGTTCCACCTCGTTGGATTTTGGTTTTGCAAATGGATTTATAACCCCTTGTGTGATTTTATAGGCCCTTAAGCCATTGTTCAAATAACTCAGCGTGCCAAGGCACCCCATCCCCACCCAAATATCCACCTCTCTTGTTGACTGACTGTTCCCTGTGCCTAGGATGCGTATGCGTATCCGTATAATGATATTTGAGGAACGGATGTGTATGCAAAACCAATAATAAGACGGTCGTACACTTGGGAGAAGAGGACTCCGACTGGCAATAGGATAGATGATGGGATGGACGCTTGGATGGATGGTTGCGCCGGTGGATGGTGGGCCGGTGGTGGCTCGAGCTGGGGCTGAGGCTGGTGGTCCGCGTCAGTTCACGCCGAAATGATTTAACAAGTGGTGCGTGTATCGATTCAATTGAATTTTCAAATTTTCTGTCTTCGGAATCAGGGTAAGGGTGAATGGAATCAAGGGATGGAACACACAAAAACAAAGAGTAAGCTTATCTAATACCAAATCCTCTGGGTATACCCCGGGATAAAGTACCATTTCCACTCCCCCATTCGCGTAGTGCGGCTCTACGAATTATTTAACACATTTCCACATCGGAAAAAGCGCTTTAATTAAAAAATCGCACTGTAGAGGGCTCCACGGGCACTGAAGAGCAATCGGTAATAAATACCGTTGTTCAGCAGCAAGCAACAACGACATGCACAAACATGCACATGCCGCGGCGAGACCACGTGAGTGAGCGGGCAAAGCAATGGCAACAATTCAATTAAAATGCCGAACCCCTATAAACGAATAATATGCTCAGAATGATGCACTTAAAAACGCATTAATCAGATCGCCAATTATGCTGGACGTCTGTTGCATGCGTTTGAGTGGAATAAGTGTAAGAGAGAGAACCAAAGAGGGAGAGAGAGAGAGTGCGGACACGTGCTTGGAAGTGCGTGGCATACCCCCATCTTTTTGATGACTAACGAATGATGGGAAAATGGAAATTATTATGTAAGCCATCCACCGCGGCATACTCAAAATGAGTATTGGGGTATACTAGATTTGTGGTAAAAGTGGATGTGTGTAACGTCCAGAAGGAATCGTTTCCGACCCCATAAAGTATATATATTCTTGATCAGCATCAATAGCCAAGTCGATTGGGCCCTGTCTGTCTGTCTGTCTGTCCGTCTGTCCGTCCGTCCGTCCGTCCCCTTCAGCGCCTAGTGCTCAAAGACTATAAGAGCTAGAGCAACGATGTTTTGGATCCAGACTTCTGTGATATGTCACTGCTACAAAAATATTTCAAAACATCGCCCCGCCCACTTCCGCCCCCACAAAGGACGAAAATCTGTGGCATCCACAATATTGCACATTCGAGAAAACTAAAAACGCAGAATCATAGATAATGATCATATATATCAGATTGCTGAATCTGGATCAGATCAGATCATTTGTATAGCCAAAAGGAACAAATCAATTTGCACTGGCTACGCAGCGCCCGACGTCACGCTCAGACTGATTTTCTGTCTCTCTCGCACGCACTCTTTGTCGTGTCGTTTAATATTAGCGGCGTCTGCCGGAGGAGAGCCATACTGACTTAGTATCGGGTATAACTGTAGAGTTGCGGTCTCCGCAGCAACTCACAACGTTCCCCCTCGTTCAATTTTCGTTTGACGCTTCAAGGTACGGGCGCGCGGGGCTAGTACTTCAATTCTCTTTTACGCTACCTTCGCCTCCGAAAGGCTACTCGGCTTCGTCAATGCCTCGGTCAGCGTCGAGTCGGTGAGTCAGTGTCTGCGTGCCGAAACCGTAGGGCAGCGCATGATGCAATTATACAAGGTGGCCTCGTCGGCAAAAGTTAGTCCCTTAACGTATGCTAGCATCAAGTGCGAGTGAAGGGCACATAGTATAGTGAGTGTGAGTGAGACGGTATATGTTGATGTTGATTAACCCTTAACAGGCCCGTGGGTTTTAAAATTTTAAAATAAAATGATTTTACTGATATACATATTAATATTTAAATTTTATGCAGCCATTAATAATTTTTCTTCAACATTTTTAGTTATATTAAAATGTTCTTTTACATAATATATAAAGATTACTTCTAATTCTGTGGTATTTTTTTTTATATGCTTTTTATAATTTTGATGTTGTCGGGACATAAGGGTTAAGAATATATAAAAAAATTCGTCCGTGAACAACCTTCATCATCAACATGCAAGCATGCACTGACGATAAGGGACAACACGAACGAACTTCGGCTCCCGACGAGACCACCTTGTATAATTGCATCATGGGGCAGCGTGGTCGCTGATGTCTTTGGCGCGGCACAGTGGGGACTCAGCCGAAATAGTCAAAAGATTTTATGAGTGCTTTAGATAAATTTAATGCACGCATCTAATAGAGAATTTTCCAATCGAATTTTCAAGATAGTTTTAGTTTAGGAGATATAAGCACTCAAAGCTTAACATTGTTTCAGTGTGCAAATATTTATTGAACTCATATTCACTAACTAATTTAGCAAGCTGAGACGGCCAAAGGTCCCACTGTGCCGCTCCAAAGACATCGGCGATCCGCGACCACCGCTTTGACGGTGCTGAAGCTCGAGAGTCCAGAATTATTTCGTTGCTGGTGAAGGCATTGCCGAACAGACGAAACCGATGGGCAGCGAGGTCGCGGTAGAGACGAAGTACAGTCGAAAAGGGAATTGAAACCCCGCGCGCTCCCTCGTGCCTTTTGGGTCCTAATGTTAGGACCCGCCATAGAACAGCTTTTGGTCGCTCATGCAACATCTTGGTATTGTATAGTCTTTGATAGAACTCAAAGCATATAAAAGCTTTCGTGTCGTCATTAAAAACTGCTTTTTTGCTAATTAAGTGCTCAATTGAGCATTCAATTTCAGACTCAGAAGGAGAGTGAGGAAGAGCGTAAGAGCAAGAGAGGAGGGAAAAAGCAAACAACAGCCAAAGCCGGGTAAATACCCAACCAAGAAAAGCAACAACAAAAAGGAACACGAGGCAAAAGCAACCGAAAAGAAAATCAGTAACAGAAGCCGTACCCAGAAACAGAACGCAAAAGGTGGCTGGTGGCCGCTGCTTTAGAACCCTCTACCTGCTTGCTTGTGCTTGCTCTCCCTCCATCCGCCATCCACGACCCAACATCCTTTCACACAAGCCAAAGGCAAGCGAAACGAAATTAACGAAAATATAACAAAGTTGGTTTATTTGCACTGTTAATGCAAAGTTATTCCCCAGGGGAGAGGTGTGGTCCGTGGTGCGACTACAGTGGAGACTGGCTGTTTAAAAAAGTGGGCAAAACTAAAGTGCAGCTCATAAAAGCACTTGCCAATCCATTGCTTAGATTTTCCCAAGTTTAATAGCTCAAAACAACTCGAGTTTATCTCGTCAGTGTCTTCACTGTACAAAACAAAAGAATCGGGATCGGATCGGCAGCGGCTTTGCCAGAACAACAAGAAATTCACAAAAGCGCGCCACTCTACGAGCACAAAAGAGAGAAAATTAGAAAAACGAAAAATTAGAAAACGAAAACGAAACACAGCAGAGTCGGAGTCGGAGTCAGAGCCCAGACCAGACCCAAGTCGACATAAGGCCAAACATGATTCAATAAAATTACGCTACGAAAGTATGCAACAGAAACAAGCAAACAAAGTGATGAATAAGGGAAAAATACAAACACACATACATATGCTGGGAGAGGCGGAGAGTGCTGAGCAGAGCTTATAGAGTAAACATTTATTCCTTGTTGAATGAGAATGAATGTGAAGAGCAACAAAACCACGAGCCAAAGGCAATGAAACGCGCAGCGGCGCACAGTGGCGATTTCGACGAAAAGAGGTGCCAAAAGTCTGAGATTATTTTTAGCGCTTTGGATACAATAAATATACGCATTTAATAGAGAATTTTCCAGAGCTTTCAAAAATCAAACCTTCAAACTGTCACAGCCTCGCGCGAAAAACGCTCAAAAACGGCTATCACAGCTCTTAAATCACATACAAAATCATATTTTGACCGTTTTTCGTGCGAGGTTTTGACAGGTAAATCGGTATAGAAGCCAAACGGCTCCGAAGCGCAGAAAGGGCTTTTAGACTCAGGTAATAAATAGTTCAAGGAACATATACAAAAAAATCTCGGGAAAATTTAGGTAAATATTTTTGTAAAGTCCAGTCAAAGTTGAAAAACTGCTCAAAATGTAGGTACATGAATCCATATGCTCAGGTACGCTCAATATTAGAATAATTTTCCATTTCGCGCTACCTCAATTATGTTGTTGGTTATGATTTGTTGGCTAGTATTTCTACCATTACCTGTCTTTTTTAGCAGGTTTTGTAACCTGCTTTTTATTATGTCAAAGGGTGGTACCTACATATGTGTATATATTGAATTCATTTTTAGCGCAGCTCTATAGTCTTCTTTTGACTTTTAAAGGATTCAGTTGCGTATAAGCAAACATCAGTGAATATAATTATACCCGATACTCAAAATGAGTATTGGGGTATATTAGATTTGTGGTAAAAGTGGATGTGTGTAACGTCCAGAAGGAATCGTTTCCGACCCCATAAAGTATATATATTCTTGATCAGCATCAATAGCCAAGTCGATTGGGCCCTGTCTGTCAGTCTGTCTGTCCGTCTGTCCGTCCGTCCGTCCGTCCCCTTCAGCGCCTAGTGCTCAAAGACTATAAGAGCTAGAGCAACGATGTTTTGGATCCAGACTTCTGTGATATGTCACTGCTACAAAAATATTTCAAAACTTCGCCCGCCCACTTCCGCCCCCGCAAAGGACGAAAATCTGTGGCATCTACATTTTTAAAGATACGATAAAACCAAAAACGCAGAATCGTAGAGGATGACTATATGTTCTAGAGTGTAAAATCTCAACCAGATCGTATAATTATTATAGCCAGAATCAAGAAAACAATTTCATTCTTTCTCGCTCTGTCTCTCTCTTACACACAGGTTTCATGGTCGGTTTTGCCAATTCCAAATTTGAGTTCAAGGATCTCAGAACCTATAAGACCCAGAGCAACCAAATTTGGTATCCACACTCCTGTGATATCGGACCTTGACCGTTTCGTGTCCGCCTTCCGCCCCCGCAAAAGACGAAAATCTGGGGCATCCACAAATCTCAGAGACTATTAGGGCTAGAGTAACCAAATTTGGTATCCGCACTTCTGTTAGATCTCACTACAAAACGTATATCTCAGAATTTCGCTCCACCCCCTTCCGCCCCCACAAAGGACGAAAATCTGTTGCATCCACAATATTGCACATTCGAGTTAACTAAAAACGCAGAATCATAGATAATGACCATATCTATCAGATTGCAGAATCTGGATCAGATCGGATCATTTTTGTAGCCAAAAGGAACAAATCAATTTGCACTGGCTACGCAGCGCCCGACGTCAACCTCAGACTGATTTTCTGTCTCTCTCGCACGCACTCTTTGTCGTGTCGTTCAATATTAGCGGCGTCTGCCGGAGAGAGCCATACTGACTTAGTATCGGGTATAACTGTAGAGTTGCGGTGTCCGCAGCAACTCACAACGTTCCACCTCGTTAGTTTTCTCGAATGTGCAATATTGTGGATGCAACAGATTTTCGTCCTTTGTGTGGGCGGAAGGGGGTGGGGCGAAATTCTGAGATACACGTTTTATAGTAAGATCTAACTGGAGTGCGAATACCAAATTTGGTTACTCTAGCCTTAATAGTCTCTGAGAATTTTGAATATCCCCAGATTTTCGTCCTTTGCGGGGGCGGAAGGGGGTGTGGCGAAATTTTGAAACAAACTCGTCTCGGTCCGATATATTAGGAGTGTGGATACCAAATTTGGTTGCTCTAGCTTTTGTAGTCTCTGAGATCTAGGCGCTAATGTTTTACTCTAAGCAAAGCCGCCTATGCTACGTGTGTGTTAGAGAGAGACAGGGCGAGAAAAAATGAAATTGTTTTCTTGATGCTGGCTATAATAATAATACGATCCAATTCAGATCCCGCAGTCTTAAAGATATGGTCATTCTCTACAATTCTACGTTTTTGGTTTTCTCATATCTTTAAAATTGTGGATGCCACAGATTTTCGTCCTTTGTGGGGGCGGAAGTGGGCGGGGCGAAGTTTTGAAATATTTTTGTAGCAGTGACATATCACAGAAGTCTGGATCCAAAACATCGTTGCTCTAGCTCTTATAGTCTTTGAGCACTAGGCGCTGAAGGGGACGGACAGACGGACAGACGGACGGACGGACAGACAGACAGGTCTCAATCGACTCGGCTATTGATGCTGATCAAGAATATATATACTTTATAGGGTCGGAAACGATTCCTTCTGGACGTTACACACATCCGCTTTTACCACAAATCTAATATACCCCAGTACTCATTTTGAGTATCGGGTATAATAAGTGGTTGACCTCACACCGTACGGTAGAATCGTTTAATAGCAAATACGCAAGCTGGCTAATTGGAAACAGCTTGCTATATGATGGACCCTCCACGTCCACGGGACGAGCAATAGGAAGACCAACAAAAACCCTGGATAAGGGTTCAGATTATACTAGAAAGCGAAAACTTGTAGATGCAACATGTCATATAGATACGGATCATTTATCGGAGGCACTGTCAATTAAATATACGAACAACAAGGAAAACAAAAGGGCGCATATAACAAAAGCTGTATCTAAGGCAAGCCCGGTGAGACTTGACAGGATAAAGAATAGCATCATCACGCCACCGAATTCACAACCGAAGTCGTATACCGATGACGAGGCTTTGGCGTTGTTTTTAGACTTGGGAATGTCTAAGGAGCAGTATTTAATACTGCGGTATTCCTTACAGCAGCATCAAGTCTATGTTCTTCCTGAATACAAACATATTACAGATGCCAAATTGATGGCAAGGCCGGAAGAAAACTTAGTGACGGTTGAATCAGCAGTAGTAAAACTTCAAGACCTGGTGCAACACACTACGAAACGGCTCATTAAAAGCTTACCTCACCATCAAATTGAGAGTCTGCCACCAAATCTCACATTCATCAGCGAATGGGGCTGTGATGGATCTTCTGGGCAAAGTGAATATAAGCAAGCAATATCTACAGACGATAAAACTATTACAGATTCGCTTCTAGCTCTTGCTTAAGCCGGTTGTTTTTTTTTCTTGCTCCCGCATTCTCCGCCCTTTGCCTAAATATCATACAACATTGTTGTGACTTTGTTTTGATATATTATCGCATCTCTTTAATTTCATTCTACTTTGTGTTAACCACCAGTGTTTTGTTTGTAAACAAGTGTTTAATATAAATTCAATATTGCAACGTAACCCATCGGACTCGTGCAGGCAATTTGTTATTCTTTTTTGCCCAGTCTGCTTTTCGTTATCGCTTCTTCGGTGTGCACTGTTCTCGCGCATCAGCGTTTGCATCGCCCACACTCTCTCGTGAGCATAAGCGGGCTGCTCGCATTGTTGCTCTCACTCTCTCTGGATTGCCTATACTCTCCCACTCTGTGGACTTTTCTTTTGTGTCTCTGCTTTGGTGAGTTTACTGCTCGTTTTCTGCACTTCGTTGGATAATGTTTTTTATCCCCAATCGGCCGACTAATTATTTCGAATTAAATAAAACTCGGCGCAGAAATAAAATTACGATATGTTCTTTAATGCGTGACATCCAAATTGCAAGTGTTGCTTGCCTGCCCTTTACATTGCCGCTCCGATCGCTAAGCGCAGCTTCGCTCGGCCGACGTCGGTAGGCAGACGCAAAGCGGAGATAGCGAAGAGCGAGCTGGCAGAGAGCGTTTAGCAGGGCAAGCAAGCGCAAAGCTTTAACAAACAAATGAGTGACATAGACATAAGTAACAAACAAAATAAGCGGCTGAGGGCCAAGAATTAGGTGCTATTTGGCAAGCAACTAATCGGCTGGGTTCTGCTCCGAACATTCACCCCCCGTTGGAAGGCAAAGGCTTTCAACAGATCCATCCTGAAGGGGCAGAACCGCTATTTTTCCAACGGCCCTCTTGAAGATGCTTGCTTGGGCGCAGCTGGCGGCTACGCTGGGATGATCGTCGAACGCAGCAATCGACGCTTCTTTACGAAGGCGGCTTGTCGTGATTACGTGTTGATCATCGGGAACCTCTGTAATTGCATAGAATGGCAGGAAATTTGGCAATGTAGAAACTGTTGAAAGTTGAATTTCATTTGGCGTGGATATGTAGGTTTTTAATATATGGAAAAGTTCGCGCTGCAGTTTCTGATTCTCCGATCGCAGTTTTTCCACTTGCACCTGGCACTCGAGCAGCTGCTTCCTGCATTGCTGCTCTAAGTTTTGGTACTCCAGCGTTGTGGGTCGAAAATCGTCAATAGAGATGCACGAGGAATTTTCAAAAGCGGTTAAAGCTGCACGCTTATTCTCCGAGCTATCAATGCTTCCTGATACTATCCAACCAAGTTTTGTCTCCTGCAATGTTGGCAATTGGGCTGATAGTCGAATCTGTCCGACGCACATTAAATCGAAGAACAAACCAAAACCTATCAACAGATCGATACGTTGGGGCTTGGAGAAATTAGGATCAGCTAGTTTTAGATTATTCGGCATTGGCCAATCCTTTGCGTCTACGCCGAAGTTAGGCTGCATTTCCGTAATTGAGTTGGTGACAATTGCAGCGAAGGAAGCTCGATAGCTTGCGTCCTGGGATTGTACAACTATATGTACAGACTTGCTCGAAGGTAGAATGGAATCTCCGATTCCAGAGATATGAACATAAGACGAGCGATGATCCAACTGCAACTGATCAGCAAGTCTAGATGTTACAAAGTTTGCCTGTGATGCAGAATCCAAAATGGCACGACATGGGATAAGTGCTCCATAACGATCTGTTACATGGACGAGGGCAGTAGGTAGCAACACGTTCTGGCTAGGCTGAGATTTCTGGATCGAGGGGGGAGGGCTAGAACACCCGCTTGCTAGAAGCACAGTCGCGGCCTCTTGCTGGATCGATTCCTCGGCCGGTGAAGAGGAAGATGAAGCACCAGTTCCCGATGGAATGTGGAGTAGCGTGTGATGTTTGGCCTGGCAATTCCTGCAAAGTCCTGACCTGCACCTCTGCAATTCATGGCCTTTGTTGAGGCAGTTCAAACACAAGCGGCTCTTCTTTGCTTCTTTGTATCGTTCAAACGCAGAGAGATTCAGGAATGCCTGACATCTAGATATGTAATGCTCGGAGGAATTGCAATGGTTACATATGGGGTTAGGATGGTCGTTACTGGAGGTGATAAGGGTGACAGGTTTGTCTTCTCCCACCTGTTGACTAGGACTTGTTGCCATGGCTGATCCCAAATTCTCCAGCATCCGACATCTCGCTTCCAAAAATGAGGCCATGCTTGACCACCGAGGCAATCCTGACGTCGGCAAGTTCTCTTCCCATTTCTCCTTTGTTTTGTGGTCCAGTTTCGTGCCTATGATGAAGATCAGCAACCCATCCGAAATCTCCTGCGGGGTCGCCAAGGTCTGAAGTGCACGCAAGTGCGAATTGATTTTGTCGCTGAGCGCGCGCAAGCCGATAGCTGAGCCCTTCTCCACCCCTTGCAGCCCGAAAATAGCCTTGACGTGTGCCTGAAAATGTAACAGTTTATTATCGAATCGCAACATTAGCAAATTCAACGCCTTGTCGTAATTCTCCTCAGAAAGTTCCAAGGAACGAATCGTATCCAGCGCAGCACCATCTAGACATCCACGAAGATATTGGAATTTTTCGATGATTGGTATACGATGGTCTTTGTGCACCATTGGCGAGAACATCGAGTGGAATTCTGGCCAATCCATGTAGTTCCCCCCGAATCGCGGAAGCTGCAACTCGGGCATTCGAGAACGGCCTATACTATTATAGGCGAACAACGACGAATTCCCCTCGAGAGTATGCCGAGCCGTTGAATTGGCAACATTTACCGTGCGAGCAGCCATCAACTCCCGCGACAGCCTGGACCTAACCTTCACATAAACATTCGAAAAGTCCAGTCGGGCATCATGGGCTAACTGCAGGAAATCCAGCCTTTCAAGGCTCGTTTGAGCGGCATCGAAATCCGCATTCATTCGCTCGATTTGCTCTAAGCGAGCTTGAAGTACTGCCTCATCTAACTCGGCAAGCTCTTCCTTGGTGAGAAACCGATCCATGGCCTTTAGTTGGCGCGCGATGGACTCGGCCTTGTGCTTGTAGAAATCTACATCACTCGGCATTGCTGCGTTCGCGACATTGGTAGGCGCAGGTGCTGCCATGTTGAGGTTTTAAAAGAGTCACTCAGCACGACCGAAAAAAACACCCTGTATACGTCTAAACGTGGGAACCGAAAGCAAAGGGATTACAGCTAATGCCTTTAGCTGTGCGGCTGTGCGAGCTGTCTGATTCCGCTTTGTACTCCGCTTGTGTGTATTAGTGAGTTCGCTGCACTGCCTACCGCACTGCACTGACCGAATTGTCGCGACAGAGAAATTAATAGCCAGCAATGCGTGTATGTAGGTGTATGTAAGTGTGTTTTAGCACCGAATTGTGCTTAACCGCCGAAAATTTGCTAGGGCTAACGAATGTCGATCGCGAATGATTATTAATTGATACTGCAACTCAAAGATCACGTCGGGGTCACCAAATTTTATGTGGAGATAATGTTTTTTATCCCCAATCGGCCGACTAATTATTTCGAATTAAATAAAACTCGGCGCAGAAATAAAATTACGATATGTTCTTTAATGCGTGACATCCAAATTGCAAGTGTGGCTTGCCCGCCCTTTACATTGCCGCTCCGATCGCTAAGCGCAGCTTCGCTCGGCCGACGTCGGTAGGCAGACGCAAAGCGGAGATAGCGAAGAGCGAGCTGGCAGAGAGCGTTTAGCAGGGCAAGCAAGCGCAAAGCTTTAACAAACAAATGAGTGACATAGACATAAGTAACAAACAAAATAAGCGGCTGAGGGCCAAGAATTAGGTGCTATTTGGCAAGCAACTAATCGGCTGGGTTCTGCTCCGAACAATCTGCATTGAATTATTGCCGCTGCAGCTGATTGTCTGGCTCGCTCTGCTGTCTGCTCTCCTATTTTACCTGCGATCTCACTCCGTTCTTTTATTATTCGTGCACAGTGATTCTACTGCTGTCAATAATGGCAATCGTCTGTAGTGCAAAGAAATGTGAATTCGGTGGTGTAATCATTGGTGATTTATTTCTTAGCTGCTGGCTGTGCGACAATTTTGCCCACATAAAATGTGCTGGTGGTGGAAATTTTGGCCGGCTGAATGATCTCATCTCGAAACGCATGGGCCTGTCTTGGTCATGTCTGGCTTGTCGGGAGATTGAGGCCGAAATGCGCTTATTTATGAGACAGACTCGAACTGGGTTTCTGGATGTCCGGAAACAATTTGTGGCTCTCAACGAGAAATTTCTTGCCCTTGAATCACAGTTTCTTGGGCTCAAACTCTTGAGCGAATCGCCTAGACGGAAAATTCCGCATAATGATACCAATCTCTTGCAACCTAATCCGATTGGTACGCCTGCCTCCCACCTTCATCCATCGGAAGCATTTCCGTGTAGTCATGCCACACCGTTGTCTGTAAATCCGCCAACGGTGGCACCGGTGTTTTTTACACCGAGCAATGTGCTTCCTTCGAGCATCCCACTTCTCAACAGCATCAATCCCATCCCTGCAGTTTCTGCAGCCGTCACTTCTGACGCGGTGAGTGCTCCTAGTGCGGGTGTGCTGGTTGCTGACGACGTCTTGCCAATTCCTGCTCCAATTCCTGCTCCAATTCCTACTCCAATTCCTGCTACAGCCACTGCTGCCAATTCCTCTGCCCTTGGACCGAGATCTCTTTTAGGAGTGGCTCCACCATCTCGATCTCGCTCGGGACTTCAACTTAGAGCAGTGGTCCCTCGGAAAGCAATATTTGTTTCTCGTCTTATTCCTGAGGCTACAACGGAGGATGTTAAACAACATCTTTCCTCTAAACTTAACACTTCGCCTGTTGATATAGTTGTGACTAAATTTACATTTAAACATAAGCGCAACATATCATCCTTTAAAATTCTTCTCCCTGATTCTTTACTATCCAGTTCTCTAGAACCGTCAATATGGCCAATATGACGTCAAATTCATACTAATAGCGCGTCCTTTGATTTCGATGCCATCGCGTTTACCGAAACCTGGCTTAACTCCTCTGTCAATGATCATGAAATTTTCATTGATAGATACACTATTTATAGAATGGACCGCCCATCTTTTGCAGGTGGGGTTCTGAATGCAGTTAAATCTGTTTTCTCATCTGAGTTATTCCCATTCAATAACATTCATGGAATTGAATTTGTTGCAGTCAAAGTTCGTGTTGGCTACGCATTTTTCTATTTAACCTGCTACAATTAGATCTACATCTCTCGCGTGTTGATTGGTCGTTTCTTTATTCATTACCGAACAACTGTTAACTCGTTTTATAGTTCTATTTACTCCGCCCTTAATACGTTTGTTCCAGATATCACTGTATCGTCCAAGCCTCCCTGGTTCTCCAAGTATTTGTCATACTTAAAAAACGAGGGGGAACGTTGTGAGTTGCTGCGGACACCGCAACTCTACAGTTATACCCGATACTAAGTCAGTATGGCTCTCCTCCGGCAGACGCTGCTAATATTAAACGAAACGACAAAGAGTGCGTGCGAGAGAGACAGAAAATCAGTCTGAGCGTGACGTCGGGCGCTGCGTAGCCAGTGCAAATTGATTTGTTCCTTTTGGCTATAAAAATTATCTGATCTGGTCCAGATTCAGCAATCTGATAGATATGGTCGTTATCTATGATTCTGCGTTTTTAGTTTTCTAAAATGTGCAATATTGTGGATGCAACAGATTTTCGTCTTTTGTGGGGGCGGAAGGGGGTGGGGCGAAATTCTGAGATATACGTTTGATAGTGAGATCTAACAGAAGTGCGGATACCAAATTTGGTTACTCTAGCCTTAATAGTCGCTGAGATTTGTGGATGACCCAGATTTTCGTCCTTTGCGGGGGCGGAAGGGGGTGTGGCGAAATTTGGACACGAAACGGTCAAGGTCCGATATTACAGGAGTGTGGATACCAAATTTGGTTGCTCTGGCTCTTATAGGTTCTGAGATCCTTGAACTCATATTTTGCAATTGGCAAAACCGACCATGAAACCTGTGTGTAAGAGAGAGACAGAGCGAGAAAGAATGAAATTGTTTTCTTGATTCTGGCTATAATAATTATACGATCTGGTTGAGATTTTACATTCTAAAACATATAGTCATCCTCTACGATTCTGCGTTTTTGTTTTTATCGTATCTTTAAAAATGTGGATGCCACAGATTTTCGTCCTTTGTGGGGGCGAAAGTGGGCGGGGCGAAGTTTTGAAATATTTTTGTAGCAGTGACATATCACAGAAGTCTGGATCCAAAACATCGTTGCTCTAGCTCTTATAGTCTTTGAGCACTAGGCGCTGAAGGGGACGGACAGACGGACAGACGGACAGACAGACATGGCTCAATCGACTCGGCTATTGATGCTGATCAAGAATATATATACTTTATGGGGTCGGAAACGATTCCTTCTGGACGTTACACACATCCACTTTTACCACAAATCTAATATACCCCAATACTCATTTTTAGTATCGGGTATAATAATAAATCCCGGCTCTATAAAAAGTACCAGAAGTCGGGCTCCACGTTGGCCTTAGCTCAATACTCCTCCGCTCGCTCTCAGTTCCTTGCCGTCAATAGTCAGTGTTATAATCATTACCTTTCACAATGTAGTAGTAACTTTCGTAGTGGTCCTAAAAAATTCTATTCGTTCGTTAACTCTAAGCGCAAGTCAAACGTTTTTCCTCCGTCCCTTCATTACCAGAACAAAACAGAAGCTTCTGCTGTTGGTATTGCAAATTTATTCGCTAACTTTTTCTAAACAACGTACTCGTCTCATATTTACAACGCATCCACTCCGTATCCGTACCAGCTACCTCAAGCTAACAGCATTTTTCTGCCCTTTTTCGAGGAAACCGTTGTTCTGGAAGGTTTGTCATCTATGGACATATCGTTTTCTGCGGGTCCAGATAAGGTACCCAGTTGCATCTTAAAACACTGTGCCCAGTCCCTTTGCAAACCCTTGACCTTTCTTTTCAACCTCTCCTTGGAACAGTCTTGTCTCCCAGTAATTTGGAATGAGTCCTACATTCAGTTCAGTACATACAGTTCACAAAAACGGTTCAAGATCAAACATTGAAAACTATCGTGCTTTCGCAAAGCTTTCCGCCATCCCGAAGCTTCTTGAGTTCCTGGTCACCCGGCAACTGTAACATCTTTGTTGCAGCTTGATATCTCCGTCGCAACACGGTTTTTTCAGACATCGTTCAACATCGACTAACCTTCTTGAGTTTTCTAACCTAATCCACCGTGGTTTTCAAATTGGTTTGCAGACGGATGTAGTTTTTACGGACTTCAGCAAGGCATTCGATTCTGTGAACCATGCTCTGCTTATTCACAAGCTCTCTTTATTAGGGTTCCCAACGAATCTTCTAGATTGGATTTTGTCCTATCTCTCTAACCGTACTCAACGTGTTTTGTTTTCTAACGTGTTGTCAAATACTGTTAATGTTACTTCAGGTGTGCCACAGCGAAGTCATCTGGGCCCGCTTCTGTTTATTTTATTTGTGAATGACCTTCCTCAAGTTATAACATACTCTACTACACTAATGTATGCTGATGATGTCAAAATCTGTCTTTCTTACTCTGATTGGTATTTGCACACACGCCTTCAACTTGATCTAAGTGAACTACTATTGTGGTGTTCAACTAATCTTCTTTTTCTGAACCTTTCCAAATGCAAACTTATGACATTTCACCGTCGCGCTGCTCATTTTGTCCCATATATTCTAGGAAATCATGTCCTTGAGCGAAGTTCAAATGACCTCGGAGTCCTTTTTATACCCGATACTCAAAATGAGTATTGGGGTATATTAGATTTGTGGTAAAAGTGGATGTGTGTAACGTCAAAAGGAATCGTTTCCGACCCCATAAAGTATATATATTCTTGATCAGCATCAATAGCCGAGTCGATTGAGCCATGTCTGTCTGTCCCCTTCAGCGCCTAGTGCTCAAAGACTATAAGAGCGAGAGCAACGATGTTTTGGATCCAGACTTCTGTGATATGTCTACTGTGACTGTGACTGTGACTGTGACTGCTACAAGAATATTTCAAAACTTTGCCCCGCCCACTTCCGCCCCCACAAAGGGCGAAAATCTGTGGCATCCACAATTTCGACGATACGAGAAAACTAAAAACGCAGAATCGTAGAAGATGACTATATCTTCTAGAGTGCAAAATCTGAACCAGATCGTATAATTATTATAGCCAGAATCAAGAAAACAATTTTTTCTCGCCCTGTCTCTCTATAACACACACGTAGCATAGCCGGCTTTGCTTAGAGTAAAACATTAGCGCCTAGATCTCAGAGACTATAAAAGCTAGAGCAACCAAATTTGGTGTCCACACTCCTAATACATCGGACCGAGACGAGTTTGTTTCAAAATTTCGCCACACCCCCTTCCGCCCCCGCAAAGGATGAAAATCTGGGGATATTCATAAATCTCAGAGACTATTAAGGCTAGAGTAACCAAATTTGGTATCCGCACTCCTGTTAGATCTCACTATAAAACGTATATCTCAAAATTTCGCCCCCCCCCCTTCCGCCCCCACAAAGGACGAAAATCTGTTGCATCCACAATATTGAGGATACGAGAAAACTAAAAACGCAGAATCATAGATAATGATCATATATTTCAGATTGCTAAATCTGGATCAGATCAGATCATTTTTATAGCCAAAAGGAACAAATCAATTTGCACTGGCTACGCAGCACCCGACGTCACGCTCAGACTGATTTTCTGTCTCTCTCGCACGCACTCCTTGTCGTGTCGTTTAATATTAGCGGCGTCTGCCGGAGGAGAGCCATACTGACTTAGTATCGGGTATAACTGTAGAGTAACGGTCTCCGCAGCAACTCACAACGTTCCGCCTCGTTGATCATAAGATGTGTTTTAACACCCATATAGCTGCAACTGTAAATAAAGCTAAGGGTGCTTTAGCGTTCATCAAGCGTTGGTCCAAGGAGTTTGACGACCCGTACGTTACGAAACAACTGTACATCTCGTTAGTACGTCCTATATTGGAGTATTGTTCTTTTGTGTGGAGCCCGCAGTATAAAGAGCAGCAGGCTGTTATTGAATCCGTGCAAAAGCAATTTTTAATTTTTGCCCTTCGGAACTTTAACTGGGACTCGGGTAGAATCTTGCCACCCTACCGGTCTAGGCTAAATCTTATTGACCTGCCGTCGTTGCACCATCGCAGAATATGCAATGGCGTAATGTTCGTGCGCAAGCTCCTTCTTGGGACTGTTGACTCCCAAACTCTCTTGGGTCAGATTGACTTGGCCGTTCCATCTAGACCTACCCGTACTTTAAGGCCTATCCGTCTACCCATATGTAGGTCTAATTATGCTGATCATGAACCTTTTAGGGTTTTATGCCATAATTATAACTCCCTCTGTCAAACCATATCCCCTGAACTGTCTCTGAAAATAATTGCATTCAATATTTATAATCATTTAAATTTAGCTAACTTTTAACTTATCTTTTTCCGCCTTTAGTAACTGAGTACCATTATTAACAGATAATTTGTTAATTTAATAAATAAATAAATAACATGTTTATGGTTTCTTTGGTACCACTGCGGCTTAAGTCGGATACATCGGAATATTGGAAAAATCCTCGACCTTCGTCTGCTCATTATTGCCGTCCTATATTATACGCCAAGGAATCTTCGGAACTAAAAAAAAAACACTATAAGTGATATTAAGAATCAGATTTCAAATATAAGACCCTTTGTACATAAAGTCAACGAAGAAAAATCGATTAGTGTTAATTTTGAATTTTTCCTTACTATGATTGATGGAAAAGTTCTTAACGAACTTACTAATACTAAATCGACCTTGAAATGCGCATTTTGCAAAAAAACACAGAAGGAATTTCAAAATTTGGATGATTCCATAATTGAAGAGGAAAATTTAGAATATGGAATTTATTTAGTTTATTTGAAAGCTTGCATACACCATTCCGCGAGAGGGGGAATCTTTTGACAACAGCACGCCAGCCAACGAAATACAAAAGACTAGGAAAAAATTATTGAACAAAATTCTTAGACAAACTATCACTGAAGGTGGACTGCCCCAAACAAGGATTTGGAAACACAAACGATGGAAACTCTTCACGGACATTCTTTGAGAAAAACGAAATTACTGCAGAAATAACTGGGGTGGATATTGACATTATCAAAAGATTGGGTGTCATTTTAAATATTTTTTTAATTGAACATCAGAGCCTACCAATTGGAGAGATGTCAGAGGAAGCCCAGGAAACAAGAAACAAAGACCACAAAAAATACAGGAATATGAATACGTGCAAGACATCACGAATTAAGCAAAACCAAGACCTTTTCAACATGTTGGCAGCCTGTTCAGATCCATATATTTCATCCATTAGATATGTGTGATCACAAATTAAATCGGCAAACAGTTATTCTTCAGAAATGATAAGTTTATTAGATATTCCTCCCACTAAACAGAAAGTGGAGGATTATTTTACAGAAACAACAAAACTAAACCAACTTTCAGATTAAAAAAAATAATTTTTTTTTATTTACATTTTTTAATATTAGGTTTAGTTGAAAATTAATTTAAAAAAAATATTTTATAGTACAAAACACCATTAAAAGTAATTTTCGATAAACAAAAAATATAAATTGAGCATTTTACATTGGAAAATATGCACCGGCAACAAAGTTCAACTTTAACCCATTATTGTGAAGCTTTTAGACACTGTAGCATAATGTACTTAAGCAGATAAAATTTTGAAAGATTTTTCTTTCAAATGCAGTTTGTTTCATGAAGTTATCTCTATTTGTTCAGAAGTTATTAATTTAGCAAGCCGCTGTGCGGCGGCGGCAGCGGCGGCGGGGGCACACCAAAAGAAAGGAAAAGAAAAAGTACTTAAAAAGCTCACAAGAAAATATTTATAACAGTAAATCACTTTGGCGCTTGCACATACACAAACAGACAGCACGGGGGAGGGACGCAAGCAGAGACTGCGAGAGCGAACGAGAGCGGGGCAGTGTAAAAGTGCAATAAGAGCAACACGAAACCTGCGCTACTCAAATTTTGTCCTTAAGTACTGGCCAAACGAGGCAGCCGCAACCCAACAGAATCTTCAAAAGAAGCTTAAAGGAGTCTCGGGTTGCGACAGGAGAGTGATGAAATAATATGTATACCTACTAAAAACTAAAAGCAATCCCCACATTACCATAAAACCATATCTCATATGTCCTTGACTACCAAATAATAATGCAACAAGTGTGCGAACACATTATTGAAATGAAAGCTTACTTTTATGCTCTTAACGAATTAGCCTAGTGGATTATTTTATACTGTTAAAAATATAAATCGAAAAGAAATCGAATACATACATTAATGTTCTAGGCAAGGAATACTGCTGGCTCGTTTAGCCAGTACTTGCGTCTCTGGCAAAATCTTTGTCCTGGTAGACGTGGGGAAAGAAAAACCAGCAAATATTTAAATTCGTGCGCTAAAACACACAATAAAAGCGTAAACAAATACAACGTAAATATGGCGGCAGCGACGGCGGTAAGGAGGCAACAACAACTGCAACAAAGCTCGCAGTAAGGGGGAGGGGGCGGGTTCCAAGGCTTATGGCATTCGCTATCTCCTTCTGCTGGTTCTACTTCTACCCTTTCGTTTTGTTGCAATTCGGGGTTGATAAAATTCAAAGTCACTTTGTGTCTGTGTGGGTGTTCAAGTGTTTGCATTAGTTGTTGTCAAGTTTTTTAATTAAATTTGGGGTGCACAACCAGACTTAATGGACAAAACCCACCAAAAAAGAAGTACCAAGAGGTAGGACGAGAGTAAGAAAACTTTTGTCCCAGAAATTAGTTGCCAACAATGGGATTATCTCTCTTGCAAAAGTTTCCTTTTCCCTTAGATCGAAGATCCTATTAGCCAGGCCAATAAAAACCTTCAACAATGTACTCTTCGCATTAAGATATGCAAAAAGTTGCATTTCCCGGGGAGAGCTGGAAAACCCAACAAAGCAAATGGGGAAATGGAAAATATGGAAAAAAAATAATAATCCATGGTCTGGTTGAAATTGAATAACAGACCTCGCCAGAGAGGGAGGCAGATAAGAGAGGAAGCGTGTACAAGCGGGTACGAGAGGAGTCACACAAGAGCAGGCGTTTCTCACCAAAGCGGTACAAGGGACCGCCGCAGATCCGAGTCCCCCACAAACTGATGTTGCCAGACCCAGGTCAAGGACATGCGACAGCGGGCTGCGAGAGCACTCCCACAACCGCACCAGTAACTAGAGTGGATACCCCCAGTAGTAAGCTGCAGAAGTGGCAACTCGTCGACAGAAAATCAAAGCGGGAGCGGACCGAAAGGAGACACAGGCCGGATGTCATAATCATCCAACCTCAGGGCAACCTAACATACAGCGATATGCTGCGGATGGTCACCAGGCGGCAGGACGACAAGCTGAAGGCCGTCAGCGAAAACGTCAACCGGGTCAGGCGAACAGCGAAAGGAGATCTACTGCTTGAACTGAAGGGCGTGTGCAGCAGCAGCGAGAGGATGAAAGAAGACATCCAGCTGGCGTTGGGAAACCAAGTGGGCATCAGAGCCGTGTCAGAGGAATCCTGCGTGGAGATAAGGGATCTCGACACCCTGGTCACAAAAGAGGATGTTGTTGCTGCAATTGCAAAACAGGCGGGGCAAGAGGTGGTTACCAGTGCGGTCAAAAGCCTTAGACAGGCCTTCGCCGGCACGCAAATGGCAATAGTTTGCCTCCCACCGTCGGTCGCCAAGGAACTGCTCAAAGAGGGCAGGCTGAGGATTGGTTGGACCAGATGCCGGGTCAGTGAACGGCAAGCACAAAGGAGGTGCTATAAATGCCTGCAGCTCGGCCATATAGCGGCGAACTGCACAAGCGCTGTAGACCGCTCGGGTTGCTGCCTCAAGTGTGGCGAGAGCGGCCACAAAGCAGCAACGTGCCAAAAGGAGCCAAAGTGCTCTGTATGTACAGAGGGAAACCGTCAGGACACCAATCACTATGTTGGCAGCAGGAGATGCCCAATGGTGCAGGAAGGCTCACGTACCCAGCGTATAAAGTGAAGTTCCTGCAACTGAACCTAAACCATTGCGCGGCAGCTCAAGATCTGTTGAGCCAAACGACCAGGGAGGAAAATGTGGACGTAGCTATCCTTAGTGAGCCGTAGAGGACGAGGAGTGACGCTAACTTTGCAGTGGACGCTTCAGGAAAGGCGGCGATCTGGGTCTGCGGAAGACGGCCGAGCCGGATGAAATCAGTGGAGTCCGCAAACCACTACGTCAGAGCTAAGATCGAGGAACTCTGGGTCTACAGTTGCTACCTACCGCCGAGCCTGCAGGCTAACGAGTTCTCGGCCGTCCTAGACGAGCTAGCCGAGGATGCAAGAGGTCGTTCTGGAGTGGTGATAGCGGGGGATTTCAATGCCTGGGCTGAAGACTGGGGCTGCCCGTCAACAAACGCCAGAGGAAGAATTTTACTGGAGAGCCTGGCCTCACTCGATATTGCCCTGCTGAACGCAGGAAATAAACACACCTTCAACAGGGGCGGCATCGGATCGTGCATAGACCTGACTTTCGTCAGCAGCTCTCTTTATACGCGGGCTGAGTGGAAGCTGAGCGATACCTACACGGCAAGCGATCACTTTGCAATATGTTGCGAAATAACCACTGGCAGCAGAGCCCGCCAGGCAAGGAATCCCCAGGTAGCAAGGATGGGCTTCAAAGCCGGATCATTCAACACAGCGGACTTTTCCGCGAACCTGGTCACCCCACCGCCAGCGGCCGATGCCTTTAGCGAGGCAGACAGAGTGATGGAGGCAGTGCTGCACGCCTGCAGGGCGAGCATGGAGAGACGCTACGAGTACAGGAGTCACGACCAGCCGGTTTACTGGTGGAACCAGCAGATTAAGGATTCGCGACGGAAATGCCTGCAGGCCCGCAGGCAGTACCAGAGAGCGCGTCGCCGGGAAAATTATACGCAACTCTAGGGCGAATACACAGCTGCTTGCAGGGACCTGAAGCTAGCCATTCGGGATAGCAAGCGGAAGTGCTTTCTGGAACTCTGCGACTCAGCGGAGCATGACATCTGGGGAAGGGCCTACAAGTTGATAATAAAAAAAATGATTGCCCTGAAACCGAAGGCACCGGTTAAAGCAGAGAAAATGAAGAATATCGTGGAGACTCTATTCCCCCGTATGCCTCAGGGGGGCATCCCACCAACGCAGGAGTATGCGGAGAACCAAAGTGAGCTAGAGCAAATTAGCGAGGCAGAGGTCAAGGCCGCAGCTAGGAGTATCCCAGTTGCTAAGGCTCCGGGCCCAGATGGCATCCCAAACAGAGCACTAAAGACGGCCATTATGCTCCACCCGGAAATGTTCGCAAGGATGTTCGGCAGATGCTGGGCGGAAGGAATCTTCCCGGAGCGATGGAAGCTACAGAAGCTAGTGCTGATCCCGAAGCCAGACAAACCGCTAGAGGAGCCCTCGTCCTACAGGCCGATATGCCTATTGGACACCGCGGGGAAAATCCTCGAGAAGATCATTTGCACAAGGCTAGAGCGAGCCATCCAGCAATTTGGTTTCCGCAGGGGCCACTCCACACTAGACGGTGGCAGACATTGCAGCAAAGGCAATCGAAGGCACCCGTTGGAAGGGCGGTGCCAAAAAATACTGCATCGTGGTGACACTAGACGTACGAAACGCGTTCAACACTGCCAACTGGGATTGCATCCTGAGGGCGCTAACGGGCTTTGGAGTTGAAGGCCATCTCATTCGCATGGTCCAAGACTACTTCCGGGACCGGGTGCTAATGTATGAGACGGAAGAAGGTACTAAGAGACACGAGATAACTGGCGGCGTCCCACAAGGATCGGTGGGCCACTACTTTGGAACGCTATGTATGATGGCATCCTGCGTCTGCAAGTACCCGAGGACACGAAAATTATAGGGTTCGCCGACGACGTGGCACTAGTGGCCGTAGCAAAAAATCTCAAGGATGCGGAAGGCAAATGTGACGCCTCAACAAGGAGAATCAGAGAGTGGCTGGGCTCCGCTGGGCTACAACTGGCCGACCACAAAACGGAAGTAGTCCTGATCAGCAGCCGCAAAAAAACCGAAACAGCGCTGGTAAACGTGGGAACTTGCAGGATAGAGTCCGTGAGAGCCATACGGTACCTGGGAGTGATGCATGACACACGGCTATGCTTTCGTGAGCACCTCAGCCAGGTGAGCATAAGAGCTGCGGCGCTGGGTAGGGCACTAAACAAAATAATGCTCAACACGAGGGGCCCGAAGCAAGGACGGCGGCTCCTACTACACAACGTGCTAAAGGCGACAGTACTATACGGTGCAGCGGTCTGGGCGAAGGCGGCCAACACAAAAGCATATATGAGGAAGATTCAGGCAACATATCGGCTGGGAGCCCTGCGAGTATGCAGTGCATTCCGCACGGTATCCGACGACGCTGCTCTGATCATTGCTGGGACGGCACCAATCGACCTTTTAGCAAGGGAGGCGGCGCGAAGAGATATAGCGCCGGCGGAGCCAAATAGTGACGCTATCGGACAACGGGAGCGGCAGCAAACAATGGCCGAGTGGCAGCGCAGATGGACGGAGTCGACGAAGGGGAGATGGACGCACACCCTAATCCCAAGAGTCGAAGTCCCTAATTCTTCTTTCTATAATACTAATTCTATACTGCTGTATATACCATGTAAACGCTTTTCCTCCTTTCTGTTTTTCACTACCTAATAAAATATGGAATAAAAAAAAAAAAACGAGGGGGAACGTTGTGAGTTGATGCGGAGACCGCAACTCTACATTTATACCCGATACTTAGTCAGTATGGCTCTCCTCCGGCAGACGCCGCTAATATTGAACGACACGACAAAGAGTGCGTGCGAGAGAGACAGAAAATCAGTCTTAGCGTGACGTCGGGCGCTGCTTAGCCACTGCAAATTGATTTGTTCCTTTTGGCTATAAAAATTATCCGATCTGATACAGATTCAGCAATCTGATAGATATTGTCATTATCTATGATTCTGCGTTTTTAGTTTTCTCGAATGTGCAATATTGTGGATGCAATAGATTTTCGTCCTTTGTGGGGCGGAAGGGGCTGGGTTGAAATTCTGAGATATACGTTTTATAGTGAGATCTAACAGAAGTGCGGATACCAAATTTGGTTACTTTAGCCTTAACAGTCTCTGAGATTTGTGGATGCCCCAGATTTTCGTCCTTTGCGGGGGCGGAAGGGGGTGTTGCGAAATTTGGACACGAAACGGTCAAGGTCCGATATCACAGGAGGGTGGATACCAAATTTGGTTGCTCTGGCTCTTATAGGTTCTGAGATCCTTGAACTCATATTTTGCAATTGGCAAAACCGACCATGAAACCTGTGTGTTAGAGAGAGACAGAGCGAGAAAGAATGAAATTGTTTTCTTGATTCTGGCTATAAAAATTATACGATCTGGTTGAGATTTTACATTCTAGAACATATAGTCATCGTCTACGATTCTGCGTTTTTGGTTTTATCGTATCTTTAAAAATGTTGATGCCACAGATTTTCGTCCTTTGTGGGGGCGGAAGTGGGCGAAGTTTTGAAATATTTTTGTAGCAGTGACATATCACAGAAGTCTGGATCCAAAACATCGTTGCTCTAGCTCTTATAGTCTTTGAGCACTAGGCGCTGAAGGGGACGGACAGACGGACGGACGGACGGACAGACGGACAGACAGACAGGACTCAATCGACTCGGCTATTGATGCTGATCAGGAATATATATACATTATGGGGTCGGAAACGATTCCTTCTGGACGTTACACACATCCACTTTTACCACAAATCTAATATACCCCAATACTCATTTTGAGTATCGGGTATAAACACACACACACACACACACAGACGAGAGCGACGGGCGAAGCTCAAGCCGACAGCCCGGCCGGACGCGGTACTGGTGAAGTGCACCGAGGGAAAGTCATATGCCGACATCCTGAAGGTGGTAAAGGCAGCGCCATCGCTCCAGGCCCTGAAGAGCAAGGTCCAGGCCATAAGGAAGACTGCCTCGGGCGAGCTGCTCCTCAGGATGCAACAACCATCTGACCCTGCCACACAGGAACTGCAGAAGGCAATACAGGCATCGATAGGAGAGATGGCAGCCGTAAAGGCCATTCAGGAGACAGTCGCGGTCGAAGTGCTCGACATAGATGAGCTCACGACAGGCGATGAGGTATTGGAAGCAATTACAGCAGCGACCGACCTGGACTTGACCCAAGCAACAAAGCCGAGGATGCGGAAAGCGTATGGTGCCACGCAGGTGGCTACACTAAACCTCCAGCCCGCCCTTGCACAGAAGCTCCTGGAGCTTGGCAAGGTGCGAATCGGCTGGGTGGTGTGCCGCAGGCGACGACGGATCGCGCCAACACGCTGCTTCAAGTGTTGTGCCTATGGCCACACGGCAGCGAGATGCAGAAGTAAACGTACAGTGGCGAAGGATACCTGCTTCAGGTGTGGCGGAGAGGGGCATGTACAAAACAAATGCACCAACCCCCCAAAGTGCCTACTGTGCGTGGGCAACAACGGAGACGCTCGCTCAACAGCCCACTCGGTCCTCAGCCGCAGCTGTCCCTAGTATAAGAAAGCCCTTTCCCAGCTTCTAGATGGTTAAGCTACTTCAGCTGAACCTCAACCACTGCCAAGCTGCCCAGGACTTGCTAACGCAAACGGTGCTGGAGCAAAAGATCGACGTAGCGCTCCTCAGTGAGCCCTATTAGGAAAGAAGCGAAGCGATCTGGCACCAAAGCACAGACGGCGGTGCGGCAATCTGGCAAGCTGGCCCCCAACCAGGCCAGCTCACACATAGAGCGGCTAGGGTGGGTTATGCGAGAGCCAAACATAATGGCACGTACCTATATAGCTGCTACATAGCCCCCCGATTCACACAGAGCGAATACGAGGCGGTCATCAGGGACATAGCCAACGACGCCAAGGACAGATCCCCGGTCATAATAGCGGGCGATTTCAACGCCTGGGCTACGACCTGGGGCTGTGCCAGGAACACGCCCCGAGGGACAGCGCTATTGGAGGAATTTGCGAGCCTGAACGTCTGTCTCCTGAACGCAGGAAGCACCCCGACATACAGCAAAGCAGCCCGGGGATCGCTCGCCACGCAAAGTGGCAAGTCCTGAGCACGTACACGCACAGCAACCACCTGGCTGTGATGACGGACACAGCCGCCATCGGGAATGCAACAAGGGGGCAACGAGCGCAATTGACTGGCTACAAAGAAGCAACGCTGGATACAGACGCGCTTCTAACAGCAGCAGAGAACCTAGCTGCCGCCGGGGACGCCGAAACAAGCGCGAGATCCATCTCCAGGACCGTCGTAGCGGCATGTGATGCAGCTATGCAGCGTAGTACCACCGCCCAGTACCATGGTGGAACGAGCACATCGCCCAAGCAAGGAGGGAGTGCTGCGCAGCGCGACGCGCGTACCAGCGATCCAGAGGTACACCACAGTTTGGGATCAAAGTGGCGGCATTCAAGGCAAACCGGAGAGCCCTTAGAGACGCCATTAGAAGCAGCAAGGCCAAATGCTTCCAGCAGCTCTGTGAGCGTCGAGGATCAGGCACAGGCGGCCACCACCACCTTCTCGGTGAAGGAGGTGCAGGAGGTCACTGCCAAACTGAAGAACGGCAAGGCGGCAGGACCCGACGGAATCCCCAACGCGGCCCTGAAATGCTTGGTCAGTTCCCACCCAGAGGTATTCACACGGATGTACAACCAGTGCATCCAGGAGCGGTACGTACCACTAGCATGGAAACGCCAGAGACTTGCTCTGGTACCCAAGCCAGGCGACCTAAGCGACCCATCGGCATACCGACCACTATGCATGCTAGATGGTGTGGGTAAGATCTTCGAGAGGCTGGTATGCAGCCGACTCGAGGCCGAGCTGACGCAACGGAATGGCCTCTCCACCCTCCAGTTCGGATTCAGGAAGCAGAGGAGCACCATCGACGCCATCCAGATGGTCACGAGCTTGGCCAGAGAAGCCATTGCAGGAACGCGATGGGCAGGAGGCTCGAAGGAATACTGCCTAGTGTGCACGCTAGACGTGCGGAACGCCTTCAACTCGTCGTTTGTGGGGGCGGAAGTGGGCGAAGTTTTGAAATATTTTTGTAGCAGTGACATATCACAGAAGTCTGGATCCAAAACATCGTTGCTCTAGCTCTTATAGTCTTTGAGCACTAGGCGCTGAAGGGGACGGACAGACGGACGGACGGACGGACGGACGGACGGACAGACGGACAGACAGACAGGACTCAATCGACTCGGCTATTGATGCTGATCAGGAATATATATACATTATGGGGTCGGAAACGATTCCTTCTGGACGTTACACACATCCACTTTTACCACAAATCTAATATACCCCAATACTCATTTTGAGTATCGGGTATAAACACACACACACACACACACACACACAGACGAGAGCGACGGGCGAAGCTCAAGCCGACAGCCCGGCCGGACGCGGTACTGGTGAAGTGCACCGAGGGAAAGTCATATGCCGACATCCTGAAGGTGGTAAAGGCAGCGCCATCGCTCCAGGCCCTGAAGAGCAAGGTCCAGGCCATAAGGAAGACTGCCTCGGGCGAGCTGCTCCTCAGGATGCAACAACCATCTGACCCTGCCACACAGGAACTGCAGAAGGCAATACAGGCATCGATAGGAGAGATGGCAGCCGTAAAGGCCATTCAGGAGACAGTCGCGGTCGAAGTGCTCGACATAGATGAGCTCACGACAGGCGATGAGGTATTGGAAGCAATTACAGCAGCGACCGACCTGGACTTGACCCAAGCAACAAAGCCGAGGATGCGGAAAGCGTATGGTGCCACGCAGGTGGCTACACTAAACCTCCAGCCCGCCCTTGCACAGAAGCTCCTGGAGCTTGGCAAGGTGCGAATCGGCTGGGTGGTGTGCCGCAGGCGACGACGGATCGCGCCAACACGCTGCTTCAAGTGTTGTGCCTATGGCCACACGGCAGCGAGATGCAGAAGCCAACGTACAGTGGCGAAGGATACCTGCTTCAGGTGTGGCGGAGAGGGGCATGTACAAAACAAATGCACCAACCCCCCAAAGTGCCTACTGTGCGTGGGCAACAACGGAGACGCTTGCTCAACAGCCCACTCGGTCCTCAGCCGCAGCTGTCCCTAGTATAAGAAAGCCCTTTCCCAGCTTCTAGATGGTTAAGCTACTTCAGCTGAACCTCAACCACTGCCAAGCTGCCCAGGACTTGCTAACGCAAACGGTGCTGGAGCAGCAGATCGATGTAGCGCTCCTCAGTGAGCCCTATTAGGAAAGAAGCGAGGCGATCTGGCACCAAAGCACAGACGGCGGTGCGGCAATCTGGCAAGCTGGCCCCCAACCAGGCCAGCTCACACATAGAGCGGCTAGGGTGGGTTATGCGAGAGCCAAACATAATGGCACGTACCTATATAGCTGCTACATAGCCCCCCGATTCACACAGAGCGAATACGAGGCGGTCATCAGGGACATAGCCAACGACGCCAAGGACAGATCCCCGGTCATAATAGCGGGCGATTTCAACGCCTGGGCTACGACCTGGGGCTGTGCCAGGAACACGCCCCGAGGGACAGCGCTATTGGAGGAATTTGCGAGCCTGAACGTCTGTCTCCTGAACGCAGGAAGCACCCCGACATACAGCAAAGCAGGCCGAGTGTCTATCATAGACCTCACCTTTGCAAGCCCGGAGATCGCTCGCCACGCAAAGTGGCAAGTCCTGAGCACGTACACGCACAGCAACCACCTGGCTGTGATGACGGACACAGCCGCCATCGGGAATGCAACAAGGGGGCAACGAGCGCAATTGACTGGCTACAAAGAAGCAACGCTGGATACAGACGCGCTTCTAACAGCAGCAGAGAACCTAGCTGCCGCCGGGGACGCCGAAACAAGCGCGAGATCCATCTCCAGGACCGTCGTAGCGGCATGTGATGCAGCTATGCAGCGTAGTACCACCGCCCAGTACCATGGTGGAACGAGCACATCGCCCAAGCAAGGAGGGAGTGCTGCGCAGCGCGACGCGCGTACCAGCGATCCAGAGGTACACCACAGATTGGGATCAAAGTGGCGGCATTCAAGGCAAGCCGGAGAGCCCTTAGAGACGCCATTAGAAGCAGCAAGGCCAAATGCTTCCAGCAGCTCTGTGAGCGTCGAGGATCAGGCACAGGCGGCCACCACCACCTTCTCGGTGAAGGAGGTGCAGGAGGTCACTGCCAAACTGAAGAACGGCAAGGCGGCAGGACCCGACGGAATCCCCAACGCGGCCCTGAAATGCTTGGTCAGTGCCCACCCAGAGGTATTCGCACGGATGTACAACCAGTGCATCCAGGAGCGGTACGTACCACTAGCATGGAAACGCCAGAGACTTGCCCTGGTACCCAAGCCAGGCGACCTAAGCGACCCATCGGCATACCGACCACTATGCATGCTAGATGGTGTGGGTAAGATCTTCGAGAGGCTGGTATGCAGCCGACTCGAGGCCGAGCTGACGCAACGGAATGGCCTCTCCACCCTCCAGTTCGGATTCAGGAAGCAGAGGAGCACCATCGACGCCATCCAGATGGTCACGAGCTTGGCCAGAGAAGCCATTGCAGGAACGCGATGGGCAGGAGGCTCGAAGGAATACTGCCTAGTGTGCACGCTAGACGTGCGGAACGCCTTCAACTCGGCCAGGTGGAAGAGCATCCTCGATGCACGGGCGAGGAGAGGCACACCCCAATACCTGATCCGGACGCTCCGAAGTTATTTCACGGACCGCGTATTGCTGTACGACACGGAAGATGGAGCGAAGCAGCACATAATCACCGGTGGCATTCCATAGGGTTCGGTCATAGGGCCGATCCTGTGGAATGCGATGTACGACGACATCCTGCGTCTGGAACTACCGGAAGGCTGCACGCTAGTGGGCTTTGCGGACGACATCGCGCTAGTGACGGTAGCAAAGCACATCATCGGAGCAGAGCAGAGATGCAACGCAGCAGTGGGAAAAATAACATCATGGCTCACAGCGAACGGACTGTCTCTAGCGGAGAAGAAAACGGAGGCTGTGCTCATAAGTAGCAGGAAGGTGGTCGAACAGGCGTGCGTGTTGGTTGGCAGCACTGCCATCAGGACCAAGCCCGCCCTAAAATACTTAGGGGTAGTACTCGACCAGCGACTTACATTCAAGGCGCACCCGGAGTACGTAAGCGCGAAGGCAGCCACAGCAACAGCGGCCATCAGTAGGATGATGGCCAACACTGGAGGGCCAAGACAACGCAACAGACAGCTCATCGCCGGAGTGGTCACCTCCATAATCCTATATGGATCGGTTGTGTGGGCACCAGCAATGAGGGTGCCGTCATACAGCAGGGACAGCAGAGGCGCATACAGACGCTGCGTCCTCAGGGTTGCATGCTGCTTCCGGACGGTGTCAGAGGACGCCGCACTAGTGGTGGCAGGCATGGTCCCGCTGGACCTCCTGGCGGACGAGCGGCATGGCAGTCGGTAGCGAACGCCGCGAGGGCACTATAGCACGCTGGCAACGGCGATGGGACCAAGCAGAGCGTCACCAAGCCTGGAAGCAAGGGAGAAAGAGTGACAGAATGGGTGAATGAGAGAACGAGAGAGGGGGGAATGGGGAATGCGAGCACAATAAACTGAAAGGAAGGCAAGGGTCGGGGTCGGGGTAGGTCGTAGCTTGCCACAAGCCAAATATGTCTGTGTCTGGGCTCGACTACCCTCCCGCCCTCCTACCCTTCTTCAGTCCTTCGCCGTATTTCTGTTTCATTCTTTCTCTCATTCTACACAGTCTTGCCGTCTCTTGCCTTCATTCTATATGTTTTTTTTTTTTTTCCCATGGATACGCCGCGGCGGGTGAGAATCTCTAAGAGACGCGACCGGCCCGTACCAGTCAACGAACTGGACTACCCCTTCGGGGCTTCCCAGCTAAACTCACCACCACGCACAGCTGCACACCTCATTCCCCGCGGGATCACCGCAAAGTATTACTTCGCGGGGATGGGTTGCCTACGTTAGGCACTCTCCTCTACGCGTCGCTCCCTTTCGCATCTTCTCAGATCGCTCTGGATGGCTATTAGGGTTTTGCGAACGCGATGCCAGTTCTCGTCGGACTCCGTCATGAACGCCATTAGCTCCTCTGGTCGTGGGAAATACTCTGCACTTGAGCGGTACCTCGTGCAGTGGTAGATCACATGCTCCGGATCCTTGCTCTCATTCGAACACTCAGGACACTCGGGAGTATCCTCGTGTTTGAACCTATGTAGATCCTTCCTGTATCCTCCGTGACCCGTCAGGAATTGGGTGAGGTGGTAGTTCATCTCTCCGCTTCTCCGCCCTATCCATGACTCAATGTCCGGGATTAGTCTATGGGTCCACCGTCCATTTGTGGCCGTGTCCCATCTTGCCTGCCATTTTTCTATCGACGCCCGCCTTTCCGACGCACGGATGGTCTCTAGCGATGCATTAGTTCGCATCCCTGCGCGCGCTTCATATACATGCGTCATCTCGAGCGCTAGTATATCCACCGGTATCATGGCCGCGAGGACCAGGGCTGCGTTATCCGACACCGTCCTATATCCAGACACTACTCGAAGAGCGCAGAGCCGATATGGCACTGACATCTTTCTTCTTAGACTCATGTTGCCGGATAGGGTTGAAGACCACACCGGCGCAGCGTACAGTAGGATCGAGGCCACTACTCTCGCCAGGAGTATGCGACGACCTGCCTTGGGTCCACCAATATTGGGGACCATCCTTGCGAGTGCTGCCTGCATCCGGGAGGCTTTTTGACTCACGTACTCGATGTGGGACCGGTAGTTCAATCGGTTATCCAGCATCACGCCTAGGTACCGGATTGACTCCTGCGACTTAATAGTCGCATTACCCACGCGAAACGTCGCGTACTCCACCTTCTTCCGACTCGTGATGAGTACAGCCTCCGTTTTGTGGCCAGCCAGGTCCAATCCCGCGTTTTCCATCCAGTTGGATACGATCCGGATTGCCTCGTTGGCCGTCGCCTCGACATCTCGGAGCTCTTTGGCTACCACGACCAGGGCGAGATCGTCAGCGAAACCGACAAGCGTGCATCCCTGCGGGAGCTGGAGTCTCAGGACGTCGTCGTACATTATGTTCCACAGTAGAGGTCCTAAGACTGATCCCTGTGGAACTCCGGCTGTCACCCTGTAGAGCTTTGGTCCCTCCTCCGTCTCGAACCTCAGTACCCTACCCGACAGGTAGCTGGCTATTATCCGAAGCAGGTAGGTGGGAACTCCAATTCTCCTGAGCGCCTCGTTTATCCGAGACCAGTTCGCTGAGTTAAACGCGTTACGGATATCCAGGGTCACCACCGCGCAGTACTCCTTTGTGCCAAATCTCCATCTTATTCCCTCGATCGCTCTGGATGCAATGTCGGTGACTGCCTTGATGGCGTCGACCGTTGATTTGGCCTTCCGGAATCCGTACTGGGACTCCGATAAGGCCTCCTTCTCCTGGATCACAACTTGCAGTCGGTTGTAGACGATTCTCTCCAGGGTTTTGCCGACCGTATCCAGCAAACATATTGGGCGGTATCCTGATGGTTCCTCCGGGGACTTATTTCCTTTGGGTAGAAGTATTAGCCGCTGCACTTTCCACTGCTCTGGAAACACTCCTTCCCGTAGGCATTTGTTGAACGTGTCAACAAATACTTCTGGTCTGGTGGTTGCTCCAAGCTTCAATGCCTTGTTTGGGATACCGTCCGGTCCTGGTGCCTTTTTATCCCCAATTCTCCTGGTAGCCGCTATCACCTCCTCAACAGAAATCTGTTGCCACAGCTCGGAGTCTTGGCTCGAGACGCTTTCCTCCCTATACGGGTGCTGTGGGAATAGGGCCTCCACGATGCTACGAAGCAGGATCGGGCAGGTCACTTCCGGTGTTGACTGGCTCCTTATCCTCTTGGTGACGACCTTATATGCCGTCCCCCAAGGGTTGACGTCCGCCTCCTCGCATATCTGCCTGAAGCAGGCTGACTTGCTCTTCTTTATGGCACGTTTAAGGGCTCTTTTCGCTGATCGGAGTTCCTCTCCCCTGGTTTCGAACTCAGGCCGACCTCGTGCTCTCTGGTAGCACCGTCTTGCTCGTAGGCAGGCTTTCCTTAGCTGGTTAACCTCCGCATTCCACCAGTAGCAGGGCGCTCCTCTTTTGCAAGGCTTCCTTCTTGGCATTGCCACATCACATACCTCCTCCATGAGCTTCGCCAGTTTCTGAGCCAGGCCCTCTGCCGTTTCTCGCGCAGGGCTCCAGCTGGCGTTGCGCAGATATTCCGTGAAGGTTTCCACATCCAGGTGGTCGCCCTTCCATTTAGGTCCGGTAATTTTGGCTAGCTGTCTTTTCGTTGCTGCTCCGCATTCGAAGTGGATCGCCTGGTGGTCGCTGAACGTAAACTCCTCGCTTACTCTCCACGTAGCTCCCCTATGGAGTGAGACGCTCATGAAGGTTAGGTCGATAATGGACCCTCGACCCGCCTTGAAGTAGGTTAGCTTCCTGCCATCGTTTGCGAGTATTACGTCCAAGGACGCAAATTCCTCGAGCAGACACGTGCCTCTGGCGTTGGTTTCCTTACTGCCCCACTCTACGGACCACGCATTAAAGTCTCCCGCTATTACTACGGGGGCTCTTCCGCGCGCGTCTTCCGCTATATGCGCTAGCATACTTTGGAAGCGCGCTAGGTCCCAGCTCGGCGGGGCATAGCAGCTATAGAAGGTTACCTCTCTAAGCCTCGCTCTAACAAATCCTTCGTTGGCTGCGCATATCTCCTGGGGGTGGATTTGTACGGCCCAGATGGCCGCCTTGCCGCAACTGCTGCTGGTCCAACCGCTTCCTGGTATCGCCCTGAATGGCTCGCAGATGAGCACGACTTCGGTCTTCCTCTCCCTGACTGCTTGTCTCAGGAGAGACTGAGCAGCTTCGCAATGGTTTAAGTTCAGCTGAGTACACCTCATGCTGATCTTTTAGTCAGGGCGTTCCTAAACTGGGGGCATCTACCGCTGCCGGCCACGTGCTTCCAGTCTGCGCTCGTTCCCTTGCAGAGCATGCACTGTGGTTCCAAGCTACAGTCCTTTGCCAGGTGGTTCTCCTTTCCACATCTTCTACACAGCTTGGACCTATCTACTTTGCTACTGCACTGTCGTGCCATATGCCCAAACTCGAGACATCTGAAGCATTTGGTGACGCTGATTCGCTCACGCAGTCTGCATCTTACCCAGCCTACTTTTAGGACTCCTATTTTCAGAGCCTTTTGAGCGCTCTCCGCTGGCAGCCTGATTGTGGCCGTCTGGGTTCCGCCGTATGCCTTTCTCAGCTGGATGTCATCCGCAGACAGCTCCGCCAATTCCACCTGGCTTCTCAGAGCCTCGCATATATCCTCCGTGGTGGTTATTTCGTCCAGGTCCTTGCACTCTACGGTCACCCGGTGCGACAGGCTACGGACTTCTGCGTGCTCCTTCAGCGTATTGGCTACCAGACTTTTAAACGTCTCCGTCTCCTCTCCCGACTTGTTGAGCTGTAGAAGTAGCTCTCCTTTTTGGGTCCTCCTGATCCTGGCGACCGCATCACCGAGTCCACGCAGGGTTTCGTCCGTCCTAACCTTGCGCAGTATCTCTGCATAGGTCTTTTCACCTTTGGTGGCAATGACGATGGCGTCTGGTCGCGTCTTGTCCGCGAGCGCTCCAGTCGGCTTTTGCGGCCTCTTCCTTCTGCGCCGGTTGGTCACCGTCAGAAATGGGGTCTCCTCCGGCTCCTTTCTCTCCCTTTCAGCGTGGGCGTTCTTTTCAACTGCTACTCCTGGTGTGGTCTGGACCTCGACCGCTGCCTTGGTCCTCTTTGTCCGGGGTGTTGGTGCACCTGCAGCCTGTTTCCTCTTAGGCTCCGGGAGAGGTCTGAAAATCGGTGACGTCTGAGAGGACTGGTGGGTCCTGATCACCGCCTTAGCTCCTTCGTCGTGCAGCTGGATAGCAACCAGCTCATACAGCACCCTTATGCTCTCGATCGAGTCCCGCATGGGTTGGTGTATGGATCGCCTCTTGCCATCGTCGAGCATCTCCACTAGCTGCGTGATCTCTCGTCCTAGATCGCGCAGCGCTGTGCTGCCCTGAGCTTTTTGGTGCTGCTCCGGGCCAGGGAGGGCCGGCAGCGGGGCGTCGGTCCGCTCACCAGTTGGCGTTCTCGCCATTTTTTTGCTTTTATTGAAGCCTTCTGAGTCGTTCGTCGTTATGGGTGTGATACTTTTGCTCATTTTGTTGGGTCCCAACTCGTAAGCCGTTGTCCTTGTCTGTTGTACAGTCGCGTTATGATCCCATGGTTGTCTATGCAAGCAGGGAGGCCATGCGAGGGTTGACTCCCGCCCTTATGGGGTCGGGTGTTCAGAGCCGGATCCGCGCTAGTCAGGAGTGACTCAACTGAGCCTGTACGTCCAATTTAATGGCTACGGAACAAGGAGCGTGCTTAGAGATTTGCCAATTTTTCACGGGACGGGGGCAGAAGCAGCATTAACCTAGCAGCCATTTCGGCGGGGTTTCATTCCGCGTACTAAAGTGCTAGAATGCTGGCTTCCGTCAGCCCTGGGGTCATCAATCCAAAAAAAAGGGGGGTCCAGTTCCTATCCTAAGACTTTACTGGTCTCCGTCCTAGTCGCCTTCTCGTATTAGCTAGGTGTTTCACAAGTGTGTTAGACCTATCCGGGGGATACCTGGCTTGTGCCGGCGGTTATGAGTTGCTTTAGTGCTCTTTAGAGGGAGCAGAACATCCCCGTGTCTTCTTAGTCGCCTCATACGACAAGCTGTGACATGCTGTGGTGGTATTCTACTGCCCGCTCACCACACGGGTGCATTCTATATGTATAAATATGTGTCTGTGTGTGTGTGTCTGGAAAGTTTGGCAATAAAAAGGATAATGTAACTGTTATTCTACGCAAAGCGGAAGCGAACGAGGGAACGCGGCAGGAGCCAGAAGTGGGGTGCAAGTGTTTGAAATATTTCTGTGGCAAAGGTGGCAACTTGGGCTGCAACAACAGCACAAAACGAAGTTGGGTTTGGGCCCTGCGGTTGCACAGTGGAGCAGTGGAGGAGCGGCGTGGCTGTGGCTCGAACAGGATGCGGGGCTGGGGACTCCTCCTTTGCTTAGTGACTGACTGAACAAGTGGCTACGAGGAAATGACTGTCCTGTGGCGGGGGGCCACAGGCCACCTCTGGCAAGAGTCAGAGAGCGTACGAGACGACACGAACAAAAGTGCCGAAGAGCGAAGCCGGAAAATTGTATGGAAATTTGAGCTTGTTTTGAAATTGAGGCCGGAAATGACACCCACACGTACCGCTGTGTGTGTGTGTGTGTGTGTTTTTTTTTTTTTTTTTTTTTTTTTTTTTTATTGGGAAAACAATTTATTTTTATAAAATAACAATTATGGCTGGGAAGGGGGTGTGTGTGTGTGTGTGTGTGTGTGAGGGAGAGAGCGCACAAGCGAAAGAGAGAAAGCACAGACGGAGAGAGGGAGTTAGAGTGCGGGGCGGTAATTCTATTGCTTTTTGAACGTCGGTTTTTGAGATCATAGCGCACCATATGATACGATGTTATATGTACTTATGTACACCTGATCTTGTTGATTCCGTTTTATGTTTAAAACATATCATCGAAAGTATTACTATTTTTGCATTGGAGACATTTGTGTGGTGAAAATCACAATACCCCCTACAAGGGTACACATAAAAAGGCAATATAGTCAATAAAAGAATTGCAAATGAATCACAAGTGAAATATTTAAAATGTTTCCACTGCAACCATATACATATCGAGTTTGTAACTATAGCGTTTGTAACTATGGCGTAACGGAAACAGTTTTTTGCACCGTATTTTTGCTTTTCCGTCTCGCTTCGTCTGCTGCCGGCTTCTGAGACATGAGACACACAATTTTTGATTTTTTTCCACTTTACACAGGCAGTACGCGACTGGTTGAGCCCCCAAATGTAAGATATTATTTAGAGTATTGTTTATTCGTATTATTATCGCGGTGGCCTGGTATGTGTGCTTACAAAAGTTCTTAATGTTACGGCTTATTTCTGCTGATTTTCTGCTGCTGCTTGAGTCGCGTCCGTATGCTGCTGTTCTCTCCTTTTCACTGCTTCGCTCGGTTCCTCTTCTTCTCTGTCCGCTGTTGATCTGCTTCTGTTACTACTGCTGTTGCTGCTGCTGTTACTACTGCTGTTGCTGCTAATCAGCTGTTCCTCTGCTGCTGTTATTACTGCTGTTGCTTATCTCCGCTGCCCCCTCAATAGGCCAGCTGGCCCACTCCTTCTTACATGTATATATTTATATACTTGAGTACGGCTTGAAAACCATTTGTGTTTACAGAAAACTCCCAGAGAGAGATTTTTTTCAAAAAGTAGACTCGTCAGAAATAATCGTGGATTACACGCTCAACAGCGAAGAGCTGGAAAAGCTGAGTTCCATTCAAAAATCATGTATAGAAAAGGCAGTTCTCTCCAATATTTCGACTCTAGTGGGGATGAAGAGCTGATCAGCTGATAGAATTGGTTGGGCCCTCATTCTCGTATGATGTGCTATGCATTCGAAAATACAATTGAGGATCCATTTGCAGATATGTTGAGCACACAGCTTTATAAGCACGCTTAGTTCAAATGCCCTGACAGACAACCAAAGAATCACTTTAGTTGTATTCATTCATGTGGATAATCTACATAATTTACACATATGCTCGTAGTACGAGCACTCCACTAAAATGTAGAGTTGTTTTCAAGTAAACGGCGTTGCAAATGTTTTTAATTAGTTTAAAAAGACGATATACCAGTGAACTAATGATTCCATTTAAATATACAAGCACAATTACTGCATGTTTAGGTTTAACAATAATTTAGGTGTGGGAATAAGAAGTGAAACATTAATTTATGGAATACATTCGAAATTTCGGTATCTTTAAATAGATTTACTATTGAGTCCTTCAAGAGTATTTGTGTGTTTTAGAACACAACATAAATGAGGATTCTCTTTTCAAACATATCCATAATTACACAATTTGTCATGTCATTTCCCCGCTACAAAAATCAATTGACAATTTTCCAAAAACTATAAAACTGTTCAACTTTTGTCCAACTTGTGTCTGTGTCATTCTCGGTACGAGTGTGCCACATGCAGATATCGGCAGTACATTGATAGATCCCAACACAGGGGGAGGCCACTGAACAGATTCCCCACAAATGCTCAACTATTTTGTGTATACAAAAAATACAAAATAATCTGCAAATGTTGGCCCGTGCTGGATGCCCCCAACGTAAACTTTGCAACCCAATACGCAGTGCTGCCCCCCACCAATTCGCCCAAACCACCCCTCGAACAGGGTCCCTCTCTGGGGGGGAGTGGGGACTGACCAAGCCGAGACCGAGCAAACCGAGCTGGAAAACGATCAACGCTCAGAGTTAAGTGAAACCAATTCAGATTTATTGACGCGAATTGGGTTTCACTTGAACCTGCTCGCCCTGGGGCGCTTGAGGAGCCTCTCGCATTACTAGAACCAGATCGGATTCTCCCATTTTGGAGCCACAGAGACACTTACCTTCTTTTGACTTGTCGTACTGCTTGGGCGACGTGGTCTTCTTGCCTGGCACGGGCCTCAGGGCATTGCTGATGAGCTGCGGGGCGGGATTGCAATACAGATATTTTTTAGGGTAGGTTGGCAGGTAGCTCTCCCTCTCCCTCTCATTCTCTACTCACAATGCGATCAGAGCGTTCGCCGCAGGGCAGACGTGCCACTGCGGACTCGGGACTGTCCTCCGGGGGCGGCGGCTGGGGCACCCAATTGTAGGCCCGCCTAGATTTGGGCACCCCGAAGCGGTCGTGCTGCGAGGCCTGTTGTCTGTGGAAGGAAACAAGCACACGTCTCAATTAGTTGGCTGAACATCGCATCACATCTGTTTGCTCTCTGATCTCTCACCTTAAGCTCTCGTAGCAGTCCAGGCAGACCACGGCAAACTCTCCGTTCTCCAGCAGCAGCCCGTCGTCGCTTTTCTGGTGCTTCACAAATGGAAAGTCATTGACGGGCAGGGCCCTCACCCGCTTCCTATAAGTCGTAATGCCGCACAGGTGGCAGTTGTAGTCGTGCCAATTGTATTTGCGTTCCGTCGGATTCACGCTCGGACTTTGCGCCTCATATCTGTCAAGCAATCGGCATACAATGATCAGATGTTCTCTATATATAGAATGCGGTTGGGTGACTCACTTGCGCCACTGATTCAACATGGAATGATAACAGAAGGTGCAGACCAAAGCCGAGTTGTTCCTCAGCTGCTCGGCATTCGGCAGCGAATTGTGTTTCAGCAACAGGTGAAAATAAGGCCGAGAACCCTGGAAGAGTATACAAAATTAGGTTGAATAAATATCTGAATTCAGAGAATCTGAGATCATCTAACTATGCGTTCACCATGTTGCCTGAGTAATATGTAGTGTAAAGATAGATTAACAATTTCCTTGCATTGATTGCCGATAGTAATATAACACAAAAGATACTCAAGGAATACTCAAGTACTTAAAGGAAAATACAAATACGAAAAGAACCACGAAAGATACTAAATGATAAAAACAAGATGTCCAAAGCATGGTAAAACAATAAAAAATGCTCAAAAAAAAAGATACTTAAAACGAGGGGGAACGTTGTGAGTTGCTGCGGACACCGGTTATACCCGATACTAAGTCAGTATGGCTCTCCTCCGGCAGACGCCGCTAATATTAAACGACACGACAAAGAGTGCGTGCGAGAGAGACAGAAAATCAGTCTGAGCGTGACGTCGGGCGCTGCGTAGCCACTGCAAATTGATTTGTTCCTATTGGCTATAAAAATGATCTGATCTGATCCAGATTCAGCAATCTGATAGATATGGTCATTATCTATGATTCTGCGTTTTTAGTTTTCTCGAAAGTGCAATATTGTGGATGCAACAGATTTTCGTCCTTTGTGTGGGCGGAAGGGGGTGGGGCGAAATTTTGAGATACATGTTTTATAGTAAGATCTAACAGGAGTGCGGATACCAAATTTGGTTACTCTAGCCTTAATAGTCTCTGAGATTTTTGAATATCCCCAGATTTTCGTCCTTTGCGGGGGCGGAAGGGGGTGTGGCGAAATTTTGAAACTCGTCTCGGTCCGATATATTAGGAGTGTGGATACCAAATTTGGTTGCTCTAGCTTTTGTAGTCTCTGAGATCTAGGCGCTAATGTTTTACTCTAAGCAAAGCCGCCTATGCTACGTGTGTTTTAGAGAGAGACAGGGCGAGAAAAAATGAAATTGTTTTCTTGATGCTGGCTATAATAATAGTACGATCCAATTCAGATTCCGCTTAATCTTAAAGATATGGTCATTCTCTACAACTCTACGTTTTTGGTTTTCTCATATCTTTAAAATTGTGGATGCCACAGATTTTCGTCCTTTGTGGGGGCGGAAGTGGGCGGGGCGAAGTTTTGAAATATTTTTGTAGCAGTGACATATCACAGAAGTCTGGATCCAAAACATCGTTGCTCTAGCTCTTATAGTCTTTGAGCACTAGGCGCTGAAGGGGACGGACAGACGGACAGACGGACGGACGGACAGACAGACAGGGCTCAATCGACTCGGCTATTGATGCTGATCAAGAATATATATACTTTATGGGGTCGGAAACGATTCCTTCTGGACGTTACACACATCCACTTTTACCACAAATCTAATATACCCCAATACTCAAAATATCCCCAAAGATAAAATGGATGAATAATTAAAGTAATTAATGCAGCTAGCTTGATAAATTTATAACCTGCTATCTACAACGGATGTATGCCATTCCAGGGCCTATCTAAAACAATCGTAAAACATTTGATCCCTGTATCTAATCACTTATAATGGATACATCATCAGCGGACTCATTATCTATATTGATTGACATCGCAGGTGGCCTGGGAAAATCCCTACACTTATCAGCAAATTACATGTTTGCCAAGCGATGTGTACAAATAATATGCGCACACAAACGTAATCACGCGACCCGAATCGAAGGGAAGGTCAGGCGAGCAGTGCAGCCGAAACATCAATTAAATGGCTTAATGTCTAGGGCAAAATATTAGTTTCTCAAACAATTAACAGACCGGCAGCATTGTTAGGTTAATTATTAAACGATATCTAGCATCATGTACATCTACAGATTTAAAGACAAATCAAAATGCTCACAATGATTTCATTGATGCATTTGTATCTTTGGAATACAAGCAAATATAGAAAGTATTCCTATACACTGTTCAGTGCATACTTCATTTACAAAATCCCTCTACAATGCACTAGAAATTTGACTTATTATAGACATTCCAGCGCTGTGTATATATCTTCTTCGTCAAGACTGTTTCTGCTCTTTCTAAAACTGCTGTATCATTTACAAAAACTCTTTCTCATATCCCCTCTGCTTATCTAGGAATTCTCTTCACTTATAACACACTTATCGCTAATACTCTCCCAGCTCAGACTTTCTCTTGAGAGACTCTACCTCTTTGCTGGCATAGAGGACTCTGGCCAGAGTGAGGTCCGAGTGAAGGCCGCAGAGGAAGCAATAGATCGATGTGCTGGCGGGCGTCGATGATAATATGGATGGTGTGGAGGGCGGTGTATTGATGCTCATGGCGCCGTGCCGAGATCCGTTCGGTGAGCTGGATGTCATCATGGGCGAGGGAATGTTGTATCTGCAAGGGAAACGGAAATATAATCAATAGAGCATTCTTTAGAGAAATTCAAGGTAAAAGGGAATGCGAATGGGAAAGAAAGAAAACCTTCTGTGCTCTAGGGGTACACGTTCGGCATCCATGGATTCCCACTGGCTGGCCAAGTAATCATTGCAGTCCTTGCAGACCAGCACGCGATTGCTGTTCAACTCGTTGTTGTTGTTGTTATTATTATTATTATTATTATTATTGTTGCTGCTGTTGCTGTTGCTGTTGCCACTGTTGCTATTATTGTTAATATTACTATTATTATTATTGCTTGTGGCAGCGGCATTGGCCTTGAGGCAGGGAAAGTGCATGGCATGGGAATTCATATGCTCCGCACTGGTGGACAGCCAATCCATTTTGTTAGACGGACAAAGCACTTTGCAAATGGAGCACCTGCAAAATGGAAGGAACAGAAAATGTAAACTCAATTAAAATATGTAAACAGCATAAAAAGGCGCACGGTACTCACGGATAATGTCCATGGCCATTCTCGATGGCTCCCTGGCTGGAGCTGGGGGAGTTGGGCCGGGAATCGCTGCGGCGTATCTGCTTGAGGTCGCGTGCCGTCTTCGAGTTGGAATTGTTCGAGTTTGTCTCGTATGGCTATCAAAGGAGGAATGGGTATGGTAATATTAGAGATTATTTTATGGGCTATTTCTGTATTTGTTCTAAGAATATCGCGCACAGACTGTCCACCCAACCGGTACGGATACGGTAGTCCCTAGGTCTAAGCATCAGCCAAATGCACACTTTAGGCCTTATCTAATCAGCGGAAAAAGAAAAAAACGAACCGAATTTTATTAAATATTGACTATGACTGGCGCTGGACTGTGTCCGATTTGGCCGATAGAACCGCCCCTAACCGGTCCGAACCGTGTTCGGTTTCACTTATCTCCCTTCGATTTGCGACTTATATTTCGAGCCACAGAAAGAGAAAGGTAGCGAGCGAGACAGAGAGACATAGAGATATTGCGTGAGCCAACAATCTCCTCCAATCAAAAGTCTTCTTATCTCCTGCGACTAATTACAATCACCGATAGAGTTCAAAGTTGAGGATCTGCCTGCGAAAGTAGATCGCTTGTTGATTCCCGTTCGCTGCTTCGCGACTTGGCCTCATCTCTTTGACGTTTTCTGATGTATGTCAACACTGTACAAAATTTGAGTTTTTGGGGGCTTCTCGAGTGTCATTCATTGTTCAGTCGTCCACTTCAACTTCAATTGTGGGAAGATGGACCGTACCAAGTGGACAAGTGGGAAGAAGAGTCGCAGAAGAAAGCCAAAACGTATTCAAACAGAAAACAGAAGAACATCGGAAGTTTCTCAAGGGAATACACGGGAACTACAGCTAGAGTTTAATGGAAATACTCGTATCCTAAGAGAAAAAACCCTGAAATTTTAATATTTGCACTTGGACTTAACATTTTGTACAGAAAGATTTGCTCCAAGTGTGAAAATTTTAAATATTTAAGTCAAATATTTTTCATATTTAATTTAAAAACAAATTAAAATTTAATTTAAAAACACTTTCATATTTAAATTAAATATTTTCACATATAAAATATATTTCCTTTTTCAAATTAAAAATATTTCTTATAAATTGAATATTTTATAGTTATTTTAAAGTGTTTTGTATTCAGATGACATAAGAGCCATATTAAAAAGACTTTTAAATAAATTAATTCAAATTAATTTCCCTATATTTATATTTTAAGGCGGAATATTAAATTTGAAATATGGGTGTGTTTCTAATATTTTTAGATTAAATTACGAGGAAATCTAATGGGAATAAAAACCCAACATCCACCATAAAAAAACGTACTGCTCTGCTTCTTTTAAAGTACATTTCTTTTACAGTACATTCTATTTATTATTTATTATTATTATTATTATTATTTATTTATTCTATTATTTACTATTTAAGAAGGTTGAATGACTCTAATTGCCTGCCGTTTGCACACATTTATGATCTTTAAGCATGTGTTAAATGGGGGGATTCAGAGCTAAAGATATGGCTATGGCTATATGGCTGTGGATAAAACAAATTCTTTACAATTTAAACATTTGCTATTGAATGCCGGTCTCCAGGGAGGAGAGTCGGAGTGGGGGAATAATAAAGTAAAAAACAGAGAAACAGAACAGAAAACCAACAAAACAATGCAAATGACAACATTTCGAAAAGAATTAATTAAATATTGCGCTTGGTTCTTGCTACCCCATATTTGCATTTATCTATATTTAATTTTCGTATTTCGAAAACAACGACCGACCAACTGAGGGATTGTGCAATGACCTGGATAAACAACGAGAAACACACATGTACTCCACTACACAGACTGTAGCCAGTGGATAAACGGATATTTAAAATGGAACAACTGCCTCCAGCACCTGTTCAAAGATGAATTATTGGCCCAAAACGCTCATCAAACAAACCGAATTCTGTTTAATCAAAGCCAACAGAAATGGTGGAAATGGATATTGAAATTGAAAGTGGAACAGAACCAGAAACAGAGGCTTTATTTCTGATGAAATATGGCAAATAAATTAAGCAAATATTTTGTATAGAAAGTCGTCAGTCGGGAGTCGTGTCGTTCAACTCTCACTCAAGGTCGTGTTTCTCGGAAAAGAGTACTTTTAGGATGTTGCCATGGCCTCCAATCTACGAAAGCCACACGCACAGGAAATAGCAGAACCAATCCCAAAACTATAAATCAAACAAAGAAAACAAAATCGAAAGACAAATTAAGCTATTCCCAGAGAACAAACATTTGCAGATTAAAGTACTTAATAAACAAAACTGTTTTATATACTATATATATACGATAATACATTGTATCTGAAGAAATGCAATAAAGAAGAAGGCTAATAATTTATGGAAGAGGCGACGTCTGGTCTTTCAGATTTCAAGCAAAATGAAAACAAAAACAAATGAAAAACGAGGGGGAACGTTGTGAGTTGCTGCGGACACCGCAACTCTACGGTTATACCCGATACTAAGTCAGTATGGCTCTCCTCCGGCAGACGCCGCTAATATTAAACGACACGACAAAGAGTGCGTGCGAGAGAGACAGAAAATCAGTCTGAGCGTGACGTCGGGCGCTGCGTAGCCACTGCAAATTGATTTGTTCCTATTGGCTATAAAAATTATCTGATCTGATCCAGATTCAGCAATCTGATAGATATGGTCATTATCTATGATTCTGCGTTTTTAGTTTTTTCGAATGTGCAATATTGTGGATGCAACAGATTTTCGTCCTTTGTGTGGGCGGAAGGGGGTGGGGCGAAATTTTGAGATACACGTTTTAGAGTAAGATCTAACAGGAGTGCGGATACTAAATTTGGTTACTCTAGCCTTAATAGTCTCTGAGATTTTTGAATATCCCCAGATTTTCGTCCTTTGCGGGGGCGGAAGGGGGTGTGGCGAAATTTTGAAACAAACTCGTCTCGGTCCGATATATTAGGAGTGTGGATACCAAATTTGGTTGCTCTAGCTTTTGTAGTCTCTGAGATCTAGGCGCTAATGTTTTACTCTAAGCAAAGCCGCCTATGCTACGTGTGTGTTAGAGAGAGACAGGGCGAGAAAAAATTAAATTGTTTTCTTGATGCTGGCTATAATAATGATACGATCCCATTCAGATTCCGCAGTTTTAAAGATATGGTCATTCTCTACAATTCTACGTTTCTGGTTTTCTCATATTTTTAAAATTGTGGACGCCACAGATTTTCGTCCTTTGTGGGGGCGGAAGTGGGCGGGGCGAAGTTTTGAAATATTTTTGTAGCAGTGACATATCACTGAAGTCTAGATCCAAAACATCGTTGCTCTCGCTCTTATAGTCTTTGAGCACTAGGCGCTGAAGGGGACGGACAGACGGACAGACGGACGGACGGACAGACGGACAGACAGACATGGCTCAATCGACTCGGCTATTGATGCTGATCAAGAATATATATACTTTATGGGGTCGGAAACGATTCCTTCTGGACGTTACACACATCCACTTTTACTACAAATCTAATATACCCCAATACTCATTTTGAGTATCGGGTATAACGAGGGGGAACGTTTTGAGTTGCTGCGGACACCGCAACTCTACATTTATACCCGATACTTAGTCAGTATGGCTCACCTCCGGCAGACGCCGCGAATATTAAACGACACGACAAAGAGTTCGTGCGAGAGAGACAGAAAATCAGACTGAGCGTGACGTCGAGCGCTGCGTAGCCACTGCAAATTGATTTGTTCCTTTTGGCTATAAAAATTGTCTGATCTGATCCAGATTCAGCAATCTGATACTCTATGATTGTGCGTTTTTAGTTTTCTCGTATCTACAATATTGTGGATGCAACAGATTTTCGTCCTTTTTGGGGGCGGAAGGGGGTGAGGCGAAATTTTGAGATATACGTTTTATAGTGAGATCTAACAAGAGTGCGGATACCAAATTTGGTTACTCTAGCGTTAATAGTCTCTGAGATTTGTGGATGCCCCAGATTTTCGTCCTTTGCGGGGGCGGAAGGGGGTGTGTCGAAGTTTTGACACGAAACGGTCAAGGTCCGATATCACAGGAGTGTGGATACCAAATTTGGTTGCTATGGCTCTTATAGGTTCTGAGATCCTTGAACTCATATTTTGCAGTTGGAAAAAAAGACCATGAAACCTGTGTGTTAGAGAGAGACAGAGCGAGAAAGAATGAAATCGTTTTCTTGATTCTGGCTATAATAATAAAACGATCTTGTTCAGATTTTGCACTCTGGAAGATATGGTCATCCTCTAAGATTCTGCGTTTTTTGGTTTTATCGTATCTTTAAAAATGTGGATGCCACAGATTTTCGTCCTTTGTGGGGGCAGAAGTGGGCGGGGCAAAGTTTTGAAATATTTTTGTAGCAGTGACATATCACAGAAGTCTGGATCCAAAACATCGTTGCTCTAGCTCTTATAGTCTTTGAGCACTAGGCGTTGATAGGGACGAACAAACGGACGGACGGACGGACGGACGGACAGACGGACAGACGGACAGACAGACAGGGTTCAATCGACTCGGCTATTGATGCTGATCAAGAATATATATACTTTATGGGGTCGGAAACGACTCCTTCTGGACGTTACACACATCCATTTTCACCACAAATCTAATATACCCCAATACTCATTATACCCGATACTCAAAATGAGTATTGGGGTATATTAGATTTGTGGTAAAAATGGATGTGTGTAACGTCCAGAAGGAATCGTTTCCGACCCCATAAAGTATATATATTCTTGATCAGCATCAATAGCCGAGTCGATTGAGCCCTGTCTGTCTGTCCGTCCGTCCGTCTGTCCGTCTGTCCGTCCCCTTCAGCGCCTAGTGCTCAAAGACTATAAGAGCTAGAGCAACGATGTTTTGGATCCAGACTTCTGTGATATGTCACTGCTACAAAAATATTTCAAAACTTCGCCCCGCCCACTTCCGCCCCCACAAAGGACGAAAATCTGTGGCATCCACATTTTTAAAGATACGATAAAACCAAAAACGCAGAATCGGTGAGGATGACCATATCTTCTACAGTGCAAAATCTGAACCAGATCGAATAATGATTATAGCCAGAATCAAGAAAACAATTTCATTCTTTCTCGCTCTGTCTCTCTCTAACACACAGGTTTCATGGTCGGTTTTGTCAATTGCAAAATATGAGTTCAAGGATCTCAGAACCTATAAGAGCCAGAGCAACCAAATTTGGTATCCACACTCCTGTGATATCGGACCTTGACCGTTTCGTGTCCAAATTTCGCCACACCCGCTTCCGCCCCCGCAAAGGACGAAAATCTGGGGCATCCACAAATCTCAGAGACTATTAAGGCTAGAGTAACCAAATTTGGTATCCGCACTTCTGTTAGATCTCACTATAAAACGTATATCTCAGAATTTCGCCCCACCCTTTTCCGCCCCCACAAAGGACGAAAATCTGTTGCATCCACAATATTGCACATTCGAGAAAACTAAAAACGCAGAATCATAGATAATGACCATATCTATCAGATTGCTGAATCTGGATCAGATCAGATAATTTTTATAGCCAAAAGGAACAAATCAATTTGCACTGGCTACGCAGCCCCCGACGTCACGCTAAGACTGATTTTCTGTCTCTCTCGCACGCACTCTTTGTCGTGTCGTTTAATATTAGCGGCGTCTGCCGGAGGAGAGCCGTACTGACTTAGTATCGGGTATAAATTTAGAGTTGCGGTCTCCGCAGCAACTCACAACGTTCCCCCTCGTTTTGAGTATCGGGTATAATAAACAAAAACTAGAATGTTGAAACGAAAAGAAAAAAAAAACAAGCGGCTTTAAATAAAAAGTGTTTAAGTAGAATTAACAAAACCGAAAAGAAGAAAAAAATAAAATAAAATAAATGAACGAAAACCGGTTCAAAGCAGATGCCTGGAAGGAAAAAACTGACTCGGACTAGACCAAGTTTACCCAGTTTTTTTTTTGTCTACAAACGCAGCCCACGACAGAATTGTAGTTCTCTCTGGATCTCAGGGGTTGTTTATACAATGATTTCGTGCGGCTTCTCCTCTCCCCTCTCTCCGTTTATTGCCTGCTCTATATTTATGTCTTTCTTCGGCAGAGAAGAGGGGGGAGAGCGGAGAGCGGAGAGCATGCAGTGCTGCCGTGTGTATTCCGGCTATCTAATCGGTTGGACGGACATTTGTTGACTCAAATTGGTTAACATGCTGACGATCCAAGTGGTTGCCGAGCACGCTCCGAGCATAGCGCAAGAGCTGCCTCGCTCGTCTCTAATTGATATAGCGGTACGGAGACGGAGAGGGAGCGGCAGGCCAGGTCGTGAACCAGCCATCTATCTTGGAGTCGTCCATTCCCAGACGCCCCATCGCCCATTAATGGGGGTTATCAGTGGCCGGGCGCAGAGGGCAAATGGGTGGGGTGGCCGCTAATCGCTCGAAATGTTATCGCCTGGCCAGAGCTCCCGATTGCAGCTAAAGTAGGAGCTGCTACTGACCCGATGGATCGGGTGCGAGGCTCATCCCCTGCCCCCACATTTCGCTGTAACAAGCGGCAATCACTACTCTTTCTATATTTGTACGCACACACACACATTATCTATTATCTCTCGCTCACTCGCTCTTCCTAGTAAATTTCCATGTTTGCGCATTTAACCGATACGCCACTGGCATCATCCGTACACTCGTATATGCACTAGTACCTACGTGTCGGCACAAATTGTTATTGAGAATCGATTAGGATCGATTGTAGTACGCAAAATGTTACCGGGTAAGAATCGAATCGGTTATTTGCGGTACTTCCCAAGTTTATCCGAATTCTTAATCACATTTTATCTTAAACTCTAAGATCTCGAAGGTGTGTCTGTTCCCTACAGCCGATAAGATATCGATTTATACCGCTTTCCATCGATTTTTCCATCCTTACCCTAAACCGCACATTGCTGGTGGAATCGGAATTGGCCACCGACTTTTCCGATGGGGAATTGCGACCCCCAAATGCGGCCATCGCACCACTCGAACTATACAGCGCCGTGCTGGACTCCAGCGAGTGTCCGTCACTGGGAGAGCCGCCCACAGGATGTGCTGTGATTCCGACGGGGCCGGAGGCAGGAGGCCCACCCTCGGCCAAGCCGCTGTGCTTCTCATTGCAGCTGGAGCAGACCTGGACCATGCCTGGTTTGTGTAGCGGGAAATAATTCGGTTAGTTGCGGTGTTGCAGGGCGGACAATGCCAATAATTGAGTGCACTTACCCTGGGGACTGATGGGACTAACGTTCTTGTAGACCTTCATGGTCTTGATGAACGGATAGTAGGGCTCCCGCTCGGCATTAGGGCAGCAGTAGACCAGCCGCAGCTGTGACGAGGGCGTGTCCGTGCCGCAGGTATAGCACACAAAGGTGGTTCTCTCTGCCGCTGTTGGGGTCGGACGTTTGCGCAACATATAGGAACGCTCCGATTCCGGATTGTGCGAGGCCTGAAAGAAGATACAAATCACGATCTCATATTAGTCATTAGTTGCCGGTCCGGACATTTACAGTTTCAATTAGCAGGCTTATATAAGCACCACAGCATGGGCGTGAAGCCTACAAATATGATACCATTTAAAATCGATTAACACCGTGGCGATTTTTAGCAAACAACTGTTAGATCTCAGATCTTGGGATCTCGGGTACCCGTAGAGCAGATCGGTAACCAGGTAAAAGAAAGTAAAGATCTAACTATTTACAGATCGCACTTACGCTTACAGAAATAGAAACAAACCGGGCTAACTGGGCTTCTAATTTGAGGAGGTCTCTTAGCCCGTTTCGATTGCAATTTGCAGTTCATTCTCTAGAAGATGCCGCCGACACATTAACGACTTTGATGAATTACATTTCGAATTGATTGATGGATGGACACACCGCGTACGAGTATGAATAAAACATTGTGTGGTGCCATCTGGCTGTAAAACTACTCCGCGGCACATGGATGCTCGATGCTCAATCGAATCCCGGCAAAGAGAAGACCCGAGATACGGGAAAACAATAAACATTGCGTGTGCCTGATATAAAAGTAAGTCTTTTGACTGCTCCCAAATTGAAAAGCCTGCCCATCGCTGCTTTAAAGTATTCCAAAACACTATAAATTTAAAGAGATTTAGCTAATATAATATCTGTACTAATAAAATCCCTTGCTTCACAAACAGACAGCAGATATTCTTTGCGTATACGACCTGTCAGACGATGGACGCCTGGGGGGATAGGGAGACGTCATTTGTGTTTGTACAAATTAATATACGCAATCTGGCCACCCTCCTGACGCCCTGCCACACGCGCATCATGGCTCGTCAACAACAATGACGGGACGGCATTTATCATATTACGTATACGCCCAAGTGCCGTTTTCCCGAAATTAGTTGACTATTTTCCTCTCTGAATATACACAAATGTATTTTCCCAGCAAATCTTCACGTTCTCCATCGCTGTCATGGCAACCGACACAATTTATGTATCTAGGCATCAGCTGTAGCTGTATATTGTTGTATCTTCATATCTAGACAGCTCAAAAGGTGGAACGAGGCATGAGAGGGCCAGAGCGTTCATTCATTTATTTTATTAGGCACTATTAGGCCTGAGTTCCTTGTGGATACAAATGTGTCTTCGGGTATCCGTTTATCTGTATCTCTGTCTCTGTGTGCGCTGTCATGTCTGTTTCCATTTTATTTGTTTGGCTCGTCATGCGGCGACTCACACACATATCTCTTCCCATCAATCTGGACAATGCCATGTCATCTATATTTATTGATCCATAGCTTCGATGTTTCAAGTTTTGGTTTTTCGAGTGTTTGCTTTGGCTTTAATTTGGGTCAATATTGATTGATTGATTTAATGAGCGGTTGAGTGAGTGAGTGCCGTGTTTGATGCCTTGCAGAACGGTTTCCACTAGAGGCGGTTGACATTGTTTGTAAACGTATTCGTGAATGATCCGAATGAGGGTACAAGCCGTAGATACTTTGGATACTCCAAAGTATCTTCAGTTGCAATGAAACCTACACACAATCGTGATCTTGCACTTTTACAGTTGGATTCCTCAAATTACCTTCGCGCTTTGCTGATCCTTGAGGATCAGATAGGTTTTTAGTTTCCTGTATTCCCGCCAGCCATTCGTATCCTTTGGCTTAAAGGCGACGCCTGAGGAGCTGCTGGTGCTGTTGTTGTTGGTGCTGTTCTCATTGATGCAGCAATTATTGTTATTGTGGGTGTGGCCGTGGCCGCCCTCGCCCACCACAACGGTGAGATTTTGGGCCATTTTAAAGAGGGAGAGAGCTGGGCTGAGGCAAATCCCACCGGGTATTCACTAATCACTCAAGCACTTTGCTGTATTTGTAAATGGTTTGTATTTATGTGAATCATTTTCTTTGCATAATTTCAATTGCTTAATGGTTTTCGATTGAGATTGAATGAATCACATTTGATTAAACACTGAAGCTGCCGCTGCTGCTGTTGCTGCTGCTGGGGTTGTTGGCAGATTAATTAAAGAGGGATTTTGTGTGTGTCTGAGTCTGTGTCTGTGGCACCTTAATTACAACACGAAACAAATTAAATTTAATTGAACTGATATAAACGTTCTCCTCCTGCTTCTGCATCTGCTCGTCTCTCTCGCTCTTGCTCTCTCTCTCTCTCTCTCTCTCTCTGTGTGTGTGTGCGCACTTGGGCGTGGATAAAACGCGAACGCGACGACGGATGACGCTCATGATGATGGTAATGATGATGATAATGATGATGCATCCGTATCCGTTCCGTATCCATTTGGGGTGTTCTCTCACACTACTCCCCACCTTGCCACATTGAATTCCGCAAACACACGCGATCAGTGTGGATGCAGCAGATTAAGAGGTAACTAATTATGCATTACATGCAACATGCCAGCTATCAGCGTCAACATCCCATTACCGTTGGCCTAATGGAAGTGCGCGGCGCGCGTTCATTAAACCCTCCTCAAGGAGACACGACACCCCACCCCACCCCGCCACGCCCACCTCACCTGTTGCTACCACATACCACATACCCCCCAATGGCAATTAAGCGGGGCACAAGCCACAAATGGCACACACACGAAAGGGAACGGGAATTACAAGTGCCGCGGGAACCCCCCTGCCACACAATCAATTTAAGGGGGTCTCTGGCGAAAGATAAGGACCACAGCAAATGCGGAAAACTTGTGTGCAATTATTCGATAATAAAACTTTTGTGTTCGAGTGAAAGTAACTCATTAGATGAGGGGAGGATTCTGATTTACATGCCATGGAAGGGACTCATTTGAATAATTAAAGTTTGAGCTTTTAATGAAATGAACTGCAATTAGACAAAGCAAGTTAATCACTACGGTTTTCGGTGGAATAGTGCCTTTCTATGGTGTTTTTTCCAAGGTTCGCCATGGAGACACTTCTGTTTTTTGGGCAGATGTACCCACGCGAAAGGGTATACAAGATTCATTGATTCATTGGCAAATGGTAATGTGGGTCAATGTGGGGCAGCCACAGACAAGGACAGTCGATGCGAAACGAAGAGCCAGGAGAGCGTGCCAGTTATTGTTTGACCCACTTAAGCGCCAATGTGCGTGCTCCATTATAAAGAGGGGGCTGAGAGTATAGAGTGGTTGCGATTGTTGCTATTTTGAGGCGATATAAATCATGATTCGCACGCAAATAAATCACGTGAAATAACCGATAACAAAAAATTCCTCATCTTTCGCCGATAACCCCCCCACAGAAGAAGAACAAGTGGGAGAAGAAGTAGAAGTAGAGGACGAAGTAAAAAGCAAACGACTGCACATGAAACGGTTTATTTATAGAACGGTAAACACACACACACACACACACAGCCACAAAGGAAGGCAAAGAAACGCGCAAAAAATGGCAAAAACGCGCGCGTGTTTAAAAACGCGCAAAATAAAAACGGTATTTGTGGCTGCTGCTGCTGCTGCCGTTCCTGACTTGTGCCCCTTCATGACCAAGTCATGTACATATGTATGTATGTATGTACTGTACTTGTACTCCTCCCCTCAATGGAGACAACTAATGGCCCCAGCCAACTTTCCGACAGTTTGGAGGCACAAGAGTTCAGAAACAAACAACAAAAAACTACGGAATAAAACTTGACCCCCACCCCTCTTGTGACACTAGAGATGGGGCAAAACGATATTCATAACGACTTTGCTTCTTTGTATAATAGGGGTGTTCATTTAATTGATTTATGTAAGTGCTTCCAATTGGATTAATTGTGGCAATTGCTGTTTATTATTTCCCGTATTGAAATCATTGAACTGCAGTCAAGCAATTTAATTAAAACAAGACACAGATACACACACACACACTCTCCGATTATTGCACTATCAATCACGCGACCATCTCTAGTGTGACACCTTTTTGGCCTCCAGTGGAGCCCCTTTGGTTCCCGGCTATTAACTAACTGAAAAAGGGCAAACTTCGAGGCGGCATCGTTAACTTGTTGTTGCTTTTGGTGTTTTAAAACCAGTTTTTTGCGGCACTGCCACCGTTACCGGCTACTGTTGCGGCGAGTACGGTGTGTGACAGTGGAGGGAAGCAGAGGGAGATGAGACATTGAACTGCTTTGACAGCCGTGACTTTTGTTTGCTTTTATTATTAACACACGACATACAGTGGGTAACTTTAATATTCGGCATTTTTTTTTTTCAACTTCAAACGCGAACAAAATGCATTAAACTACAAAAAAATAAAAAAATTTTAATGAGGGAATAAAGCTTGAAGTTTTACCTTTTCAGAGAGGTATATATAATAATGATTTTATTTTAAATGAAGATAGAAAAAAAAAGCTCAAAACTTGCGTTACTTTAATATTCGGCATTTTTTGGAAATCGCATTATAAAACCCTGTGGCAACTCCAAATAGCCCCAAATGGCACAAAAAATGGGTTTCCCCGAAAAACAAACACTTGACTTACATTCATGATCAGCAAGCACACCGCTAAATCGAATTGTTCCACCTAAAATTAAAATGGGCCGTAAAGGGATTAATTCATCCTTGGAGCAGCGAAAATTTGTGCTCCAGTTGCATTTAGAGGGCAAGACCTACAAAGAAACTGCCCAAATTCTGAAAATGAAGCTGAATACGATCGGTGACATCGTCCGCAGGTTCAAAAATGAAGGAAGAATCGCATCAATTAAGCAAACCGGACAACCGAACAAGTTGACTAAGCGCGAAGAAGCCGACTGCTTTATATTTTCTCTCAAAATTTTTAGATATTGTTCCTGGTTCATTATCCCTTCAATTGCAAGCAATTATTATGGCATAATTTATAGACATTTGCATGATACAATACTAATAATAATTATTGAAAATACTCAATAAACCATGATTCAAGTTTAGCTCTCCGAATAGTTCAGATTTTAATTAATTGCACAAATATTTCAAATATGTAACTGTGTCCACGGCATGTGTTTTTTATTGCATTGAATTCTTCGCATGCTCCCACACTCGTTGGTTTTCAGCCCTGTAAAATGGACAGTTGAAAAAACAATCTCTACATGCGCTCCGAACACAAGCACGAACTGGCGAACGGCGGGGAGGGGAAGAGAGAGTGAGAGGTGTGGTAGACAAAAACCAACACGAGCAAGCGACAAAAAGGGAAGTGGGACAAGGCAAGTAGCAGCTCGAGGGTCGCGTCACCTTTAACAAGTAGGCGGTGGCTGGCGGCATTCATGTAAACACGAGCCCCCAAAAACAACACAAAGAGGAAAAAGAAGGTGACGAAGGAGTAGGCATTTATAAGATGGGGAAGATGACTCTGGCGGGGTACTTATAACGAGAGAGTGGATCTATGACACAAATTGAGAGACAGAGAGAGAGACTGCCAAAGACTGGCCTTCCCTTCCATTTAATATGCCTTGCAGAAGAAGAAGAGGATGCAGACACTTGGAGGTCGTCATGGCAAGAGTCAAATGGAAGACCGAATGCGAGGAGGGAGGGGGAGAGAGGGGAGATGTGGATCTAAGATAACGACGGGAAGCAAATGCGTAGTCTGCAAATGCAACAGCGGCGCCTGGGCTCGAAAGCAGAGCAAACACAAAAGCAACGAACGCACAGGCACACACACACACACACACACACACACACACAAATGCACCAACCCCCCAAAGTGCCTACTGTGCGTGGGCAACAACGGAGACGCTCGCTCAAGAGCCCACTCGGTCCTCAGCCGCAGCTGTCCCGAGTATAAGAAAGCCCTTTCCCAGCTGCTAGATGGTTAAGCTACTTCAGCTGAACCTCAACCACTGCCAAGCTGCCCAGGACTTGCTAACGCAAACGGTGCAGGAGCAGCAGATCGATGTAGCGCTCCTCAGTGAGCCCTATAAGGAAAGAAGCGAGGCGATCTGGCACCAAAGCACAGACGGCGGTGCGGCAATCTGGAGCTGTGGCCCCCAACCAGGCCAGCTCACACATAGAGCGGCTAAGGTGGGCTATGCGAGAGCCAAACATAATGGCACGTACCTATATAGCTGCTACATAGCCCCCCGATTCACACAGAGCGAATACGAGGCGGTCATCAGGGACATAGCCAACGACGCCAAGGACAGATCCCCGGTCATAATAGCGGGCGATTTCAACGCCTGGGCTACGACCTGGGGCAGTGCCAGGAACACGCCCCGAGGGACAGCGCTATTGGAGGAATTTGCGAGCCTGAACGTCTGTCTCCTGAACGCAGGAAGCACCCCGACATACAGCAAAGCAGGCCGAGTGTCTATCATAGACCTCCCCTTTGCAAGCCCGGAGATCGCTCGCCACGCAAAGTGGCAAGTCCTGAGCACGTACACGCACAGCGACCACCTGGCTGTGATGACGGACACAGCCGCCATCGGGAATGCAACAAGGGGGCAACGAGCGCAATTGACTGGCTACAAAGAAGCAACGCTGGATACAGACGCGCTTCTAACAGCAGCAGAGAACCTAGCTGCCGCCGGGGACGCCGAAACAAGCGCGAGATCCATCTCCAGGACCGTCGTAGCGGCATGTGATGCAGCTATGCAGCGTAGTACCACCGCCCAGTACCATGGTGGAACGAGCACATCGCCCAAGCAAGGAGGGAGTGCTGCGCAGCGCGACGCGCGTACCAGCGATCCAGAGGTACACCACAGTTTGGGATCAAAGGGGCGGCATTCAAGGCAAATCGGAGAGCCCTTAGAGACGCCATTAGAAGCAGCAAGGCCAAATGCTTCCAGCAGCTCTGTGAGGCGGCAGATGCAGAACCCTTCGGAGGGGCAAACAATCTGGTCATGGGAAAGCTCTGTAGGCAACCCACCCCCAAGTGCCCTGTCCTGCTGAGGGAAATAGTCTGCGCACTCTTCCCCCGGCAACCACCACTCCAGGAGGCAGACAGCGTCGAGGATCAGGCACAGGCGGCCACCACCACCTTCTCGGTGAAGGAGGTGCAGGAGGTCACTGCCAAACTGAAGAACGGCAAGGCGGCAGGACCCGACGGAATCCCCAACGCGGCCCTGAAATGCTTGGGCCGTGCCCACCCAGAGGTATTCGCACGGATGTACAACCAGTGCATCCAGGAGCGGTACGTACCACTAGCATGGAAACGCCAGAGACTTGCCCTGGTACCCAAGCCAGGCAAGGACCTAAGCGACCCATCGGCATACCGACCACTATGCATGCTAGATGGTGTGGGCAAGATCTTCGAGAGGCTGGTATGCAACCGACTTGAGGCCGAGCTGACGCAACGGAATGGCCTCTCCACCCTCCAGTTCGGATTCAGGAAGCAGAGGAGCACCATCGACGCCATCCAGATGGTTACGAGCTTGGCCAGAGAAGCCATTGCAGGAACGCGATGGGCAGGAGGCTCGAAGGAGTACTGCCTAGTGTGCACGCTAGACGTGCGGAACGCATTCAACTCGGCCAGCTGGAAGAGCATCATCGATGCACTGGCGAGGAGAGGCACACCCCAATACCTCATCCGGACGCTCCGAAGTTATTTCACGGACCGCTGTACGACACGGAGGATGGAGCGAAGCAGCACATAATCACCGGTGGCGTTCCACAGGGTTCGGTCCTAGGGCCGATGACCCGTACTGCAGCTATTGCGGGCCAGGAGTAGATGAAGACGCGGAGCACGTCTTCTTTTCCTGTCCCCGCTTTCGTCGGGAACGAGAGATGCTAGGAGAGGCGAGCCTAGGAGTAAGCGCAGACACCCTCACCGAGCGGATGGTAGCCGACGAGCAGACGTGGCACGCGGCTGCCAATATGGCAGCAAGCGTCATAAGGGAGCTGCGTAGGCTGGAGCGATGCCGAACCAACTAGAGCCATAGAAGACACCAAGCTCCGCACCGCGAAGTAATGCCTAGCGGCAGTCCCGCGGGAGCGGACCTACCCTCAACATTCCCATTCCAACAATGGATGACCATATCTTCTAAAGTGCAAAATCTGAACCAGATCGTATAATGATTATAGCCAGAATCAAGAAAACAATTTCATTCTTTCTCGCTCTGTCTCTCTCTACCACACAGGTTTCATGGTCGGTTTTGTCAATTGCAAAATATGAGTTCAAGGATCTCAGAACCTATAAGAGCCAGAGCAACCAAATTTGGTATCCACACTCCTGTGATATCGGACCTTGACCGTTTCGTGTCCAAATTTCGCCACACCCCCTTCCGCCCCCGCAAAGGACGAAAATCTGGGGCATCCACAAATCTCAGAGACTATTAAGACTAGAGTAACCAAATTTGGTATCCGCACTTCTGTTAGATCTCACTATAAAACGTATATCTTAGAATTTCGCCCCACCCCCTTCCGCCCCCAAAAAGGACGAAAATCTGTTGCATCCACAATATTGCAGATTCGAGAAAACTAAAAATGCAGAATCATAGATAATGACCATATCTATCAGATTGCTGAATCTGGATCAGATCGGATCATTTTTGTAGCCAAAAGCAAGAAATCAATTTTCAGTGGCCACGCAGCGCCCGACGTCACGACTGATTTTCTGTCTCTCTCGCACGCACTCTTTGTCGTGTGGTTCAATATTAGCGGCGTCTGCCGCAGGAGAGCCATACTGACTTAGTATCGGATATAACTGTAGAGTTGCGGTGTCCGCAGCAGCTCACAACGTTCCCCCTCGTTTTTTATTTAGTCAATGGAATCTGCAGAATGTGCAGGGCAGGGGGCACTCAGACACACTTAGGCGCCCCCCCCCCAGTAATCCACCTGGCAACAGTCTAAGCCGAAATATTGTGGAACGAAGCGGGGTTAGCAACAGAAAGTATTAAAGATACAAAGGAGGGGACATGTACATATGTACATACATATGTACGAATGTACATAAATAACAATAAATGAAGGCTTTTCTTCAAGGGGTGGGAATTTAATAGGAAAACAGGCTTGAGCTTATAAAATTCAATATTAAAGACATTAAAGACACTGTTCATTAACTTTGATTAACTTGTTAAATTCTTTACTAATCGAATACTAGTGGGGGTGCTTCAATGTTAGAATATTTCGTGTCCAAACAGCAACAGAAACTGAAGCAAAAGTAAGCAACGGAGAGAGAGAAACCAGGCGAAAGCGATAACAAAAGTTGAGTAAACGCACAAACAAACAAATGAAACAAAGTAAACAGAACCAACAAAGCGAATAAAGGATGAATAAGAGAGCCAGCGAGAGAGAGAGAATGAGAGAGAGAGAGAGAGGGGCAGCTAAGCTCCGTTGAGGCAAAATTAAATGTTGGTTCAAAGCAGACGAAGTGTGAAATAATCAAATTAACTAATGCACAGACAAGACCAAAGAGCAGGAGGTGAAAAAAGAGTGAGAGAGAGAGAGCGCGAGGTGAGAACAATCAACGAAAGAGACGGCCAGAGTCAGAGACACCCTACCCCCACCTACACCGCTTACGTCATCACAAGGATGCCTGAAAGGATATTCTTATGGGGTGGAGGCCCACTCCATATATGATTTTGACGCTTAATTAATGACAGCAAAGTACTCACAGGCATAAACAATTAAATACAGAAATTTGAATATTTACGATCCACAAGATGTTTAAGGAAACAATTTTCCCGTTTAGGTTTTCGTTTAATGAAGTGCAAAGATAATCATCACATTAGAACACGTTTATTTCATTCAATTAAAATGAATAGGCAAAATATTTTAAAGGAAGAAATTTCTGTTTCTATTCGTTGAACTTTGGTGACTGAAATGTATGACCTTTCATTGTCGTTGCTGTAGACAAAGTTGGAGCTTTTCTACCATTAATTCATTAACATTTCTTCATTTCTTCAATTTTTATGTTCCCTTCTACTATCCTACTCTGGCTTACCCCATAATCTCTGTATACATAGCTCTGTACTAGCTATAAATATAGATTCTGTATTTGATTTCCCCCTCATCGAACCGAACCGAACCACACCTTATCAGCCTTATCGGAGGGGCTAACACAATGCACCTATGTGTTCGCTGTCCGAACGCAATTAGGGATTGGCCAAATGAATACTACTCAATTTGTTATTATCTAGGGATCCACATATGGAACGGACTCAAGAGCTCCGTCAAATGCCTCGAGTCCAACAGGAATAATTATGATGTCGGAGGGTCGGTGGGCGGGCATCACGCCACGCCCCACACTTGGGGGGAGGGGGTGGTGCTATCTAAACAGTTTTATCATCAACTTTTACTGGGGCATAGAGCAGCGAGATTGGTTTCTCAGTCTCTGCGTGGCATTCGACCGCGCTGGAAGTGTAAGCACATAGCTGTCGGTGGAGATTATACAAATATATATATACATAGTATAGTGTAGAGTACATAGATCGAAAGAGCATAGAGTACGTGTGGGATTTGGTGACAAGGTTAAGCTGGGAGCAAAGTGAGTTCAGAGTTCGGGCTGAAAAGCCTTTTAATCTGGCCGCACGATGACTCATCTTTGGTTTTTCTCTGTTTTTCAGAGTCATCGGCCATAAACTCATCCAATACCGGCTGGGCACGAAACAGAGCACACAGCTGGAAACGAAATACGGCCTGCTGAAGGGTCTGCAGCGGAGGACCGTCTACGACGGAGAGATCTACCATGCCTTCGAGGGCATACCCTTTGCCCAGCCGCTGGTGGGCGAGCTGCGCTTCCGCGCCCCCCAGCCCGTGCAGCCCTGGCAGGGGGTGAGGGACTGCACGTACGCGAGGGAGAAGCCCATGCAGCGCAACTCCATCACAATGTCCGCCGAGGGCTCCGAGGACTGCCTCTATCTGAATGTGTACGCCAAGAGATTGGACTCGCCGAAGCCGCTGCTCGTGATGGTCTGGATCTTTAGCCGTGGCTTTCAGATCGGTGGCGCCTCGCGGGATCTCTACGGGCCGGACTACTTCATGAAGCACGATGTCATCCCGGTGACCTTCAACTATCGCGTTGGCGTCCTGGGCTTCCTCAGTCTCAAGGAGCGCTCTCTCAATGTCCCCGGCAATGCAGGGCTCAAGGATCAGGTGCAGGCCCTGCGCTGGGTCAAGGAGAACATCGCCAGCTTCAATGGTGACCCCGACAATGTGACGCTGATGGGCGAGTCCGCGGGCGCCGCCTCCACGCACTTCATGATGCAGACGGACCAGACGCGTGGCCTCTTCCATCGCGCCATTGTCCAGTCCGGGTCGGCGCTGTGCGCCTGGGCCACGAAGCTGGACAGACGGTGGGCCCAGCGCCTGGTCAAGAAACTGGGCTACACGGGCCAGGAGGACTACGAGCAGGAACTGCTGAAGTTCCTGCAGGAGACGACCGGCAGCAAGCTGGCCCTTCACTGCAATGCGATAATCACGCAGGAGGAGCAGCGGGACTATGAGATCATCGCCTTCGGGCCGGTCATCGAGCCGTATGTGGGGGAGGACAGGAGCAGCTGGCCAGTGCCTGGGGCAATGCGCTGCCGCTGATCATCGGCGCCAACTCCTTCGAGGGCCTTTTCTCCTACCAGACCACTCTGCAGGATGCCCTTCACATGCTGAGCGCCTTCGAGGCGCTCATTCCCCGCCAGGTGAGCGATGTCATCGACCAGGGCGAGCTGAACGAAATGGTCAGCCGGCTGAAGGTCGCCTACTTTGGTGACCCCGACCGCGGCAGCATGGAGCTGTTCGAGTGCCTGCACATCCTGAGCACCAAGAACTTTTGGCACGACATCCACCGCACGCTGCTCGCCCGATCGGTCTATGCCCCGGCCACGGCTGTATGTGTACCGCTTCGACATGGACTCGCCGCACTTCAACCACTATCGGAACCTCAAGTGCGGCCGGAAGGTGCGCGGCGTCTGCCATGCCGATGACATCTCCTACATGTTCTACGGCATACTCTCCAGCAAGCTGGACAAGGCCACGCCCGAGTACCGGACCATTGAGCGCTTGATTGCCATGTGGACATCGTTTGCCATCACCGGGGATCCCAACTGCGCGACCATTGCGCCGGTCAAATGGGATCCCCTGCGTCCCGGCGGTCCCGAGCTGTGCCTCAACATTGCCGATGGCCTGGAGTTTATTCCGCTGCCCGAGAGCAAACAGTTTGTCGTGTGGGACAGCTTCTATACCAGGGAGAGCCTATACTGATCGAATGGTCCAGCCTTTAATGCCTTAAAACAGAAGTTCAATTGGGAATAAAATAAGGTGTTGTGAAATCCTCGATACGAGATTTCAATGTTGAGCAGAAAATGCTCTGGGGAATCTTTGCGTTTAATAATGTACTACACGAAGTAGAAAATTTGAGATTTATTCATTTGGACTTCAATCAACTTAAACTTTAATCGTAATCGCGTAAAGGGTACAGTTTAATGGGTAATACGGGTTTAAGCGCGGCCGGCTGCAAACTGCTTGATTGTCGCTGTGATTTCGTCGACATGCAAACGAAGAATGTTCTTGTTGATCGGAGACGAGGTTACGCCGCCCTAGCATGAAACGAAGCCGTTCTCCGAGTGGGCAATCGCAGTTAGAGAGCTCTCACTCTCTTTTGCAGTTTAACCCTTAGAAAACCGTCCATGCCGCCCCCAATACTGGGACCAGTATTAGAAACCAAAGGATGTCACATGTGAATGCTCTGTGAATAAATAAAGTGTTCGTTATGGTACATGTATGGTCGAAAGGAGCTAGCAACGGTGGTAGGATTATTCTGAGGTCTGTGGCAACGGTAGCCGACATAGTTTAGAGACCGATCGTTTGTATACGCCTGATGCTGTTTTCACGGTTGCGACTCTGACTAAACTGTCAGCTCCAGGGTGGACTTCTATTATCCTTCCCAGTTTCCACTCGTTGGGTGGCAGTCGATCATCCTTGACAATTACTAGATCGCTGACTTGTAGATTGTCGGTTTCATGTCGCCACTTTGGACGGGCTTGAAGATGTCATAGCCAATCTGAACTCCAACGCTTCCAAAATTGCCGGATCATTTTCTGTCCTTCCAGAAATTGGACTGTGAGTGGAACATCCCTTGTCGTTACATCCGGCGGAGCTAATAATGAATCTCCAATATGAAAATGTTCAGGGGTGAGGACAGCTAGGTCCTCCGGCTCAGCGCTTAGTGGGAATAATGGCCTGGAATTTAAGCAGGCTTCAATTTGTGTTAGCACATAGCAAGTTGTTCGTAGGTCATTTTATATCCTGAGAAGGCTCGATAGAGATGTGTTTTGACAGACTTTACATTTGCCTCCCAAAGGCCTCCGAAATTAGGACTATGCGGTGGATTAAAATGCCATTGGACGTTTCGGGCCGCTAAAGCAGGTATTACAGTTGTGGGTAGCTCTCGTTTCAAATGTATTTGCCAGGTTTGAAGAGCCCGGTCGGCACCGATGAAGTTCGTGCCGCAGTCGCTATACTTGTGTTGACAGTAGCCCCGATGCGCGATGAAACGTTGTAGAGCCATGAGAAAGTGTTCGGTGGTTAAGCCCGTGACCGCTTCCAGATGAATTGCCTTTGTAGCCAAACAGATGAAAACTGCGATATACGCCTTGTAGTTTGTGTGTCCACGGAATCTGGATGCTTGAATTTCGAACGCGCCTGTATAGTCCCCTCCGGTGGCGATGAATGCACGAGTTGGCGGATTGACTCTATGTAGGGGAAGATCGGCCATCAATTGTGCTGCTGGTTTCGGTCGGTGACGAAAACGTCGGACGCATTGTCGAAGAATGCGTTTGACCGTTTGTTTTCCGTTGACTATCCAGAATTTGTGTCGAATAGTGGCCGTGGTGCCGGTGCCGCCGTGGAGTGCGAGACGATGGGCATTACGCACGACGAGATCGGTAAAATGATGATGATTGGGAATGATCATTGGTTGTCGCTGGCTTATTGGAAGGTGCATTGCATTTCGCAGTCGACCTCTGACTCGTAGAATTTGTTGGTCATCTAGAAATGGGGATAATTGACACAGTTTGTGTGTGCCCGATAGTGCCTTGTTTCCCTTCAACTTCAAGATTTCTGTCGCGGAGACCTCCTGTTGAATGCTGCGAACGAGATGAATTAAAGCGTTGTCGAGCTCCTGCACACTCAGTGGTCCAGACAGTTTGTCACCTTTGGCTTGAATGTTATGTATAAACCGTAGAACATATGCCATGACTGATATTAACCTGTCGTATGAGGAAGAGTTTTGAATGAAGGTTTCTGGAGCCTCCGAGACTTGCACAGCATTTTGGAACTGTAAGGCAACACATATTAACCCTAACCAACCCTAACCAATATTAGCCTTTACCGATATTAACCCTAACCAACCCCATATTAGCCCTTACCGATATTAACCCTAACCGATCCCGATAATATACTGCGATAAGTTCTATGCGATATTATTCTGCGATATGATACGGCGATAAGTCGGGGGGATGATTTGAACGATCGACAAGAGAGAAAAGACATGAAATAAATAAGTTAATAAAAATTAAACGAAGAACTGCGCCACAACTTCAGAAGTGGGATACGCAATCCAAAGCAACTTTAAAAACGCCCACAGTTATTTAAATTTTAAACAAAGTCATTATGAACCCCGCTGCCATTGAGAAGCATTGACACATTTATGCGGCTCGACACTTCAGAAAATTATGACCAATTTAAAATCAACTTTCTGAAAACATTTGATAAGGCATGTTCGACAACCGAATTAGTGATGCAACTTCAGAGAACTTTCTACATTCCGGCAAAAACATCCGTTATGGGGTACATTTTGCAGATGCAAGAGTTGGCGTTGCGTGCAAGTGTATGTGAGATTGAAGCAGTCCACTTTATCATCGATGGTTTCCGTGACACGTCACCAGCCATTGCCTTGCTGTATGGAGCGAAGACTATCAATGAGCTTAAGGAATTATCTCATCGATATGCGGACTTAAGAGCAAAAAACAAACCAAAGTGGAACTCATCGACTATCTCTTCGGCTTCAACTTCAGCTTTAACTTCAGCTTCAACGTCAGCTTCAGCACAATCTTCATTAACATCGAATGATGAGATGCGATGCTACAATTGTTCGTTGTTTGGACACTACGCTTCACATTGCCAGGCTCCCAAACGTGCGAAGGGGTCCTGCTTCCGTTGCGGCTCTCTCAGCCACACTATAAAGACGTGCCCGGAGAAAAAGTACACGAAATCAGCAATGGAACCGAAAACTCCCAGAGATTAAGACAGCGACGAATACCCATTCGTTCCGATATTTGACCAGGTAGGAGTATATTTTTACACTGATCCAAAACGCAAAACTTATAAAAATATTCTTTCCGCTATGTTTGACACGGGCAGCGCCGTTAATATTGTGAGAGCTTCAACATTACGATTCCAAAACATCAAAAAATACACTCTTTTACCATCGAACCTCCGTAGTGTCAGCGGCTCACTTCTTTTCATTTACGGAAAAATGTACCTACACATAAGCTATCACGACATTGAAAATATGACTTTGTTTAACATTATGCCATATGAATACATGTCAGAAGATTTGCTATTAGGTAGACCCTTTTTGAAGAAGTATAAGTTAAAACTATCATTTTATGAACATCATAAGCCCGAGACAAATAAAATTGAAAATTTAAATTTTAAATTAAGTGAAAAAAAAAAACATTTCGCCTAGCATGATTGTTTCCAACGATATAGCCTTAGATCAACTAACTCCCACGCATCCGGTTAACACTGCTAATAGTTATGAACCCCTTGAAAAATCAAAAACACCTATTAGTAATTCAGAAACATTAGGCCATAGATTGGACAAAATAGGGAATGAGACAGCAGGTAGTATTAAAAAAACAACCCGAATAACAGTGAACTTCCGATAAGTAATGCGCTTCTAGATATAATTGAGCAAACTTCCGATATTCAGAATATTTACAATATAGAACAAATTGACATTGAGGATTACAATATTGATTACAAACTTAGTGAAAGCTCGCGTAGTGAAATCCGAACATTAATTGAATTAAATTATTTAGACCTGCCCAACATACCAGCCATTGAACATAAGTATGATATGAAGATAAAAACGAGGGGGAACGTTGTGAGTTGCTGCGGACACCGCAACTCTACAGTTATACCCGATACTAAGTCAGTATGGCTCTCCTCCGGCAGACGCCGCTAATATTAAACGACACGACAAAGAGTGCGTGCGAGAGAGACAGAAAATCAGTCTGAGCGTGACGTCGGGCGCTGCGTAGCCAGTGCAAATTGATTTGTTCCTTTTGGCTATAAAAATTATCTGATCTGGTCCAGATTCAGCAATCTGATAGATATGGTCATTATCTATGATTCTGCGTTTTTAGTTTTCTCAAATGTGCAATATTGTGGATGCAACAGATTTTCGTCCTTTGTGGGGGCGGAAGGGAGTGGGGCGAAATTCTGAGATATACGTTTTATAGTGAGATCTAACAGAAGTGCGGATACCAAATTTGGTTACTCTAGCCTTAATAGTCGCTGAGATTTGTGGATGCCCCAGATTTTCGTCCTTTGCGGGGGCGAAAGGGGGTGTGGCGAAATTTGGACACGAAACGGTCAAGGTCCGATATCACAGGAGTGTGGATACCAAATTTGGTTGCTCTGGCTCTTATAGGTTCTGAGATCCTTGAACTCATATTTTGCAATTGGCAAAACCGACCATGAAACCTGTGTGTTAGAGAGGGACAGAGCGAGAAAGAATGAAATTGTTTTCTTAATTCTGGCTATAATAATTATACGATCTGGTTGAGATTTTACATTTTAAAACATATAGTCATCCTCTACGATTCTGCGTTTTTGGTTTTATCGTATCTGTAAAAATGTGGATGCCACAGATTTTCGTCCTTTGTGGGGGCGGAAGTGGGCGGGGCGAAGTTTTGAAATATTTTTGTAGCAGTGACATATCACAGAAGTCTGGATCCAAAACATCGTTGCTCTAGCTCTTATAGTCTTTGAGCACTAGGCGCTGAAGGGGACGGACAGACGGACGGACGGACAGACGGACAGACGGACAGACAGACATGGCTTAATCGACTCGGCTATTGATGCTGATCAAGAATATATATACTTTATGGGGTCGGAAACGATGCCTTCTGGACGTTACACACATCCACTTTTACCACAAATCTAATATACCCCAATACTCATTTTGAGTATCGGGTATAATTATGTCACAAGCCCCAATATATTCAACACCAAGAAAGCTTTCATATCATGACTGTTAAAGTTATTTTATTTGTAAGACAGCAGAAGATCAGTATACAGTATTCCTAGTAACATACGCAAGAGACAGACGCCGAAAGAAGAATATCGATATGAGAACATCGATATGCAGCAGGGCACATGCGCAGTGTTGTTAGAGATCAATATCTAATTATCGTGGCGGTCACTTTGAACACTCCTCCTCAACACAACGCATGTTTACAAACTTTAAATATACTTAACTAATATTCAATAACATGTCAAGCACTTATAAACGATCTTTTAAACCAAATGCGAATACAAATTTATGGTGCTTAACCTTGGCTAAGTTCTTTGTGAGGACATCTGCTATCATCTCATCGGTTGGCAGATACGCAATGTTGACTTCACCTCTCTTGAGAACCTCTCTAATATGATGTATCTTGACGTCGATGTGCTTTGTACGTGCATGAAACATGGGGTTTCTGGCAAGCTGCTGTCGCCGTACATCTGAATAGCTGACTCCTTGGACATCAGCTTCAAGTCAATCAGTAGGCTGCGAAAGTATATCGCCTCTTTTGCTGCAGATGATAAGGCTATGTACTCTGCCTCCGTGGAACTGCGGGCAACCGTCGATTGCTTTCTTGACTCCCAAGAAACCGCTCCTCCTGCCAACATGCATACATAGCCAGTGAATGACTTTCGGTTCGTCATATCACTTGCCCAATCTGCATCAACAAAACACTCAATTGCCTTTCCTTGCTTTGTGTAGCATATCTCCCAGTCGATAGTTTTTGCCAAATATCGAAGGATGTGCTTGGCTGCCGCTTCATGCTCGGAATGAGGATCCTTGTTACGTTGTGCTAATTTGTTCACAGAATGCGCAATGTCCGGACGAGTCATAACAGCAAGATAAGATAACTCTCCAATTAGCTTTTGGAACGATGTGATGTCGACCCTGCGGCAGTCCTCTTTGTTGCATGCCACCTGGTAACCAGCTTCAAGAGGCGTGGACGTCTGTCGACAATCTTTCAAATTGTACTGTTCGAGCAACTCTCTAATATACTTCCGTTGGCTGATTGAAATCGCACCCGTACTGCCTTCACGTTTCACCTCAATACCTAAAAAGTATTGCATAGGCCCGATGTTAACCACATCAAATTCTGCTGCGATCTTTATCTTGATATCAGATATATCATCTAGGTCCTTACACGCCAAAATAATGTCATCTACGTAGAAAGCTATTCGACACATATTTTTACCTGGCTTACAATACAGACAGGGTTCGTTGACAGTCGGTATAAAACCAATGCGTTTCAGCGTTGCATCCAACGTAGAGTTCCACACTCTTCCTGATTGTTTTAGGCCATATATACTTTTGTGAAGCCCCAAAACGTGATTTGGGTGAACTTCGCTGATGAAGCCCTCAGGTTGTCTCATAAAAACCTCATCTTCCAATTCGCCGTTGAGATACGCCGTGACAACATCCATTTGATGTAGGTGGAGACCATGTTCGACTGCAAGTGCAATTATCAACCTGATAGTTGCGTGGCGTACAACTGGTGCAAATGTTTCCTTGTAGTCGATCCCGTAGCGTTGGCTACAAACTTTCGCCACCAGAAGTGATTTGAGCCTGTTCACGCTTCCATCCGGATTGGACTTAACTGCGTAAACCCATCTGCATCCAATGGACTTTTTCCCGCTAGGCAATTTAGTAAGCGACCACGTGCCGTTCTTCACGAGAGATTCGTACTCGTCCTTCATTGATGCTTTCCATATCTCGCCTTCAGTAGACCGTTCAGCTTGTGCGTAGTTTTGTGGAACTTGTACGTCTGCTGCCAGTATCGCATTGAGCATATGATACTGCTTCCTTGGTCGTCCTGGTTTGCCCGTCCGTACTATGGTTGGGCGTCCTGGTCCTCTTATTGGTTCTGGAATTACAAGAATGTCATTACTAGACCTAATCTCCTCCTGATTTTCTGGCTCATTTTCTGGATCTTTAAATTGCTCGCTATCCATTTCGGTTTCAGAGTCCTGGTTTTGTTGAACCTCAATTGATGCCATGTCATTGGAACATGATGCATCTAGTTTGCCCCCTTCAGGTTCTACAAAAATGACATCCCTACTCTCTACGAGTTTCCTGGTTTCTTTACTGACCAAACGGTATGCTTTGGCCGTATCCGACCACGCCCACACCAAACGCCGATAAAAGAAAAGATTCGCTAATATTGATTTTTAACACGTAGTCCATTATGATAGAATATGTTATTAAAATTCTTAAAAATTTATATTTTTACACTTAAACTTAATACTTAGAGGGGGATGAATGTTGAAGTTTTTCAAAGTACAACGAATTTATTATTAATCTTCTTCTACATCTATTTCTATTGAAAATGAATTTTCATTATCGGAATCCGATTCGTCACTTTCACACATACCAGAATAAGTATCAGTTTCTAGGGAAGCATTATTGTTATAAAAAATATTTTCAAAACATGGTGTTTCTAAAAGTTCAATAACAGCTTTCGGCAATGGATCCTTTTTATTTCCACCCAATCTTTTTGTCAGATAGATGCTCGATACAAGAGGATCAGAGGAATCCATTGCTCTTTGGAAAACATCTGTCATATTGTTGCGTCGTGAATCCTTTCGAGCATGTAATTGTCTGTCACTCTTATAGTATTTATTGCGTGCTTTCGAAGCGTTTTCTCCAAGAACACCTACTGGCAGTACTGATGCTTCTATTATTTGGAAACCGTGAATTAAAACTTTATGAACTGTTGCCGACATCGGAAACCATGAGTACAAGGACATATATAGTGTAACTATTTCTTGACAATATTTTTTAAATAGTTTTGCATCAGTTGACAGCTGGCAGGAAATCGCAATTAAAATATTTTTAAAATATGTGATGAGAGACTCATGAAGACCTAAGATTTGAGCGAATAGCTTAGGTTTTGAAAAGGCTTTTCTTGCTGTGTTGCCGTCGTTGGTGTTTCCACTTCCATTTTGTTTAGGGTTGTCGACATGTAGAGCCATATTCCTCCACATCTTCTCCTGTATGAGCTTTTTCTATAAGCAATTTTAAGAACAAACTCAAAAAATCGAATCCATGCGTGAAGTGGACTCATGCCATATTGAAATGTTCCACGTCTAGGCTTAAATTTCGGTGAATCCATATTTCCACTTTCCATGAAATCTTTTGGACTTGCTCCACAGATGGGTCATAATTGGCAAGATTTAGTTTCAGCCAAAATGTTCAAAACTTTCCCGTCTAAAAGTGTCATATGCAGATTATATTTTACTGTTACGTTTCTTCCATTTATAAATGTGCAGACATATGAAGATAAATCTTTAATTTGATCGTCCAAATTTTTATACCCGATACTCAAAATGAGTATTGGGGTATATTAGATTTGTGGTAAAAGTGGATGTGTGTAACGTCCAGAAGGAATCGTTTCCGACCCCATAAAGTATATATATTCTTGATCAGCATCAATAGCCGAGTCGATTGAGCCCTGTCTGTCCGTCCGTCCGTCCGTCCGTCCGTCCGTCCGTCCGTCCGTCCGTCCCCTTCAGCGCCTAGTGCTCAAAGACTATAAGAGCTAGAGCAACGATGTTTTGGATCCAGACTTCTGTGATATGTCACTGCTACAAAAATATTTCAAACCTTCGCCCCGCCCACTTCCGCCCCCACAAAGGACGAAAATCTGTGGCATCCACATTTTTAAAGATACGATAAAACAAAAACGCAGAATCGGTGAGGATGACCATATCTTCTACAGTGCAAAATCTGAACCAGATCGAATAATGATTATAGCCAGAATCAAGAAAACAATTTCATTCTTTCTCGCTCTGTCTCTCTCTAACACACAGGTTTCATGGTCGGTTTTGCCAATTGCAAAATATGAGTTCAAGGATCTCAGAACCTATAAGAGCCAGAGCAACCAAATTTGGTATCCACACTCCTGTGATATCGGACCTTGACCGTTTCGTGTCCAAATTTCGCCACACCCCCTTCCGTCCCCGCAAAGGACGAAAATCTGGGGCATCCACAAATCTCAGAGACTATTAAGGCTAGAGTAACCAAATTTGGTATCCGCACTTCTGTTAGATCTCACTATAAAACGTATATCTCAGAATTTCGCCCCACCCTTTTCCGCCCCCACAAAGGACGAAAATCTGTTGCATCCACAATATTGCACATTCGAGAAAACTAAAAACGCAGAATCATAGATAATGACCATATCTATCAGATTGCTGAATCTGGATCAGATCAGATAATTTTTATAGCCAAAAGGAACAAATCAATTTGCACTGGCTACGCAGCCCCGACGTCACGCTCAGACTGATTTTCTGTCTCTCTCGCACGCACTCTTTGTCGTGTCGTTTAATATTAGCGGCGTCTGCCGGAGGAGAGCCGTACTGACTTAGTATCGGGTATAAATTTAGAGTTGCGGTCTCCGCAGCAACTCACAACGTTCCCCCTCGTTTTTTTCTTCGATAATATGGTCTTTAGTCTCTTTACCAAATTCAAGTTTGATTGGCCTACAAAATCTAATAGACTGAGGAGTACGATTTAGCCACAATATATTTCCAATATCATCCATTAATTTGAGAGGAACAATTGTTGTCGCGAAAAGGGATTGGTCAAAAACCATTGGATCGCTGACAAAAAAGTTTTTTCTCCGTGCTTATTTTGTATGCCTCAGTTCTTCGAAAATCCAACTCGAAAGTGCTGCGGCGTTTCGATTATTCTCAATGTAAATACTGAGCAGCTTTTCATAAGTGAACTCCACCTCACCTACAAATAAATTAAAATGCGCACACCGTCGCAAAATGGCGCAAAAACAAGTTTTAGGATTATTTTATACACAGCTTGCACTACAATATTACATAATTACTTTCTCGCACAATTGCGCACAAAATTAGTTATTGACCATAAGAGACGGGCACATTGGTTAAGTATTCTCTACCTTTGGACGACACAAATTAATACACACAAAAACATATTCAAAAACATGAGCACAAATTTGTTTAATATAATAACTCTACATACCCTGGCCTTTCTTTTCCATTACTTTGATTTCAGTTTTTGAACTTAGTTTCAATTTAGTAAGCTCTCAAAGTAAACAAACAGTTTCCCGCGTTTTTTACTATCGATTGCAGCTTATCAAACAGCTGACTTTAAAACGTTGCAAAAAGGCCAAGGATGCATTAAAACAAAAAAGATTTTTGATTTTTTATTAATTAATGTATATACTAATTAAATGTTAAATTAAAATTAAGTTTCATTGACATGCATTTTTTTCGAATTAACGTCGAAAAATGGGGTCGCTGGCCCACAGTGCAATGTTCTGTTGGCCCTTTCTGCAACTCCGTTTTGTTGAGGTGTATATGGCACTGTTAAGTTTCGCTTTATTCCATTTTGGTTTAGGTAATTATCAAAAACGTTTGATATGTATTCTCGGCCATTGTCGCTTCGTAAAACCTTGACTTTTCTCCCAGTTTGGCACTCAACTTGACTTTTAAATTCTTTAAAAGCCTCGAAAACCTGATCTTTGGTTTTTAGGAAACTTACTGATACATATCTTGAACAATCATCAATAAATGTGGCGAAATATCGATTGCCTCCCATTGACTGCTTTTGCATTGGACCGCATACATCAGTATGTATTAAGTCTAGAACGCCCTTTGACCTGTTTGTGATTGATTGAAATGGTTGCACGCAAATTTTACTTTTTGCGCATGTTGCACACACTTGTTTTGGCTTGTATATGCCCTTGAGACCTATTACCATCTCCTTGTTAACCATTTTTTTAATGCGTCAAAATGTACATGGCCGAACCTATTGTGCCATTTGAATGCATCTGCCTCAACATTTACAATGTTCATACACTTTTCCTGATTGTCCTGAACCATAAACAATCCATTTTCCAGATGTGCCTTTATAACTATTTTTTCGTTTTCAAAAATCATCGCTTGACCTTTCTCAAACACAACTTTTTTTCCATGTGTTAATAGTTTTGTGACCGATATAAAATTGTACTGCAAATCTGGTACCAAGATAACCTTTTCCAGCGTAACGGATCTATCACTGAACTTTACTTGAACAGTTCCATGCCCTTCAGCAATAAGTGATTTACCGCCGGCTAAAAATACTTTTTGATTATCTTCCGTGAACGACACAAAGCGTTCCTTGTCACAACATAGATGCGCCGTTGCGCCACTGTCTATGCACCATGCATTTAACATCTGGTCATTTGGCTTAGCTAAACTTAGGATTGGTACATATTTTTCTGGTTCCACTTTGGCATATTCGGTTACGCAAAGCATTGTACCCAATCTTTCCCCGCTTTTACTGTTTGCGCCCTTGTTGTTTGCTCCTTCCTGCTTGCTTTTAGCACGGCATTCCGATTTAAAATGCCCTTCCTTTCCGCACTTAAAACACTTTTTGCCCTTCTTAAAGTTTTTCTTAAAATTGTTGTTGTCATAACTGACGTGTAGTTCCGAGCTACTTGTAATTTCCTTGCTAATGCTATCTTCCTGCCTATTCGCTTCTTCAGAAATTTTTATTTTTAGCATGCTAAAGCTCGGCAAATCATCTCGCGTCTCAATCGCAACAACAAAACTTTCATACGATTTAGACAAACCATTTAGCAACACAACTGATAAGATCTTTTCATCAACCTTTATGTTGACCTCTGCTAAAGCCTCGTGTACCACCTGGAATTTCCGCAAATATTCCTGTGCACTTATACCATCCGACATTTTTAACGTCAACAATTGTTTAATTAAAAGCACTACCCTTGCTGGTCCGCTTGGCCTGTGAATTTTATTTAGCTTTTGCCATGCCTGTGACGACGATACACAATTTTTAATATTGTTTAGTTGGGTCGATTTAACACAAAGTAAAATTGACGCCAACGCCTTTTGATCCTTTAGTTCAAAAGCTGCACGTTGCTCATTTGTTGCACTTTCACTAAGCTCAATTTTACCACTGACGATTGGCCACAAATCATTTTGTATGAGAACACTTCTCATCAAAACTTCCCATGTGCCATAATTGTTTTCGTCCAGTTTCTCAATATTGAAATTCATAATTCCACTCATTTTTTATACTTATTGTCCCACAGTGCAAAATTTGTAACTGTCGATCGTCTCATGCACAAAGCAACTACGACGACAATACTGTTGTCCGTGTCTTTCTTTTGTTTTTTCGTTTTCTTTTAAGTATCCCTCCGAGTTGCTATTTACACACACACACTCGCGATTTTCTATGCCTTGGTATACACACTGTTGGGTATACACACTCGCGGTTTTGTGCGGCTTGGCATACGCACTTTTTGGTATACAAGTTAACGTACCCAATTCTATTGAGCTCTTATACGAGTTGTAAACAATCTTTGGCTTTCCAAAACGAAAACAATTTCAATCTTGGGCCTCCGCCTAATTGATTTCTAAGATGTACAATCTCAATGGCTCCCGCCAAAATCCCAATCTTTGACACTCGCCTAAATGGAAAACCAATGTTTGCCCACACCCGGCTTCTCATAAACAATCTCACACCCGGCTTTCTGCAGATCCTGCACTTTAGGCATTTTACAGTTCTCTCTTTGGATGACGAAATCCAATACTCGGGATGGCGAAATCAATTGAAATGTTTATAGAAAAACTATTCCCGAAAGGGATCGACGATGCAAAGATCAACGAGGGGGAACGTTGTGAGTTGCTGCGGACACCGCAACTCTACGGTTATACCCGATACTAAGTCAGTATGGCTCTCCTCCGGCAGACGCCGCTAATATTAAACGACACGACAAAGAGTGCGTGCGAGAGAGACAGAAAATTAGTCTGAGCGTGACGTCGGGCGCTGCGTAGCCACTGCAAATTGATTTGTTCCTATTGGCTATAAAAATGATCTGATCTGATCCAGATTCAGCAATCTGATAGATATGGTCATTATCTATGATTCTGCGTTTTTAGTTTTCTCGAATGTGCAATATTGTGGATGCAACAGATTTTCGTCTTTTGTGTGGGCGGAAGGGGGTGGGGCGAAATTTTGAGATACACGTTTTATAGTAAGATCTAACAGGAGCGCGGATACCAAATTTGGTTACTCTAGCCTTAATAGTCTCTGAGATTTTTGAATATCCCCAGATTTTCGTCCTTTGCGGGGGCGGAATGGGGTGTGGCGAAATTTTGAAACAAACTCGTCTCGGTCCGATATATTAGGAGTGTGGATACCAAATTTGGTTGCTCTAGCTTTTGTAGTCTCTGAGATCTAGGCGCTAATGTTTTACTCTAAGCAAAGCCGCCTTTGCTACGTGTGTGTGAAAAAATGAAATTGTTTTCTTGATGCTGGCTATAATAATTATACGATCCAATTCAGATTCCGCAGTCTTAAAGATATGGTCATTCTCTACAACTCTACGTTTTTGGTTTTCTCATATCTTTAAAATTGTGGATGCCACAGATTTTCGTCCTTTGTGGGGGCGGAAGTGGGCGGGGCGAAGTTTTGAAATATTTTTGTAGCAGTGACATATCACAGAAGTCTGGATCCAAAACATCGTTGCTCTAGCTCTTATAGTCTTTGAGCACTAGGCGCTGAAGGGGACGGACAGACGGACGGACGGACAGACAGACAGGGCTCAATCGACTCGGCTATTGATGCTGATCAAGAATATATATACTTTATGTAGTAGTTTAAGTTGCTTGATGGCAACGAGTAACATTTATTTAATAAGTATGTTGGACTTAAAATTATAACAGCTCCAAGTTTTACAAGTATGTTTGTGACTAATTATATGCGTGTACGTCTGATGCGTGGCTGAACTGACAACTGACTGATCTCTCTCTCTTGCTATCGGCTCTCTCAGAGCCGATTACTGCTCTATCCCGACGACACGACGAAAACACGACCGCTTCGTAGCTCTCTCTTTCCTTCGTTTCCTACATTCGGCTGTCCTGACGGACCATTCGCCTCGGATGGGTCTAGCCAAGGTTTCATATATTCTGAAACTGTAGAGGTCTTATAGGGACCCTCAGTATCCCCAATCTTCTCGACTTCGTGCCTTCCATGATTCTTTACCCTAACCACCTTATACGGCCCTAGATACTTTCCTTTTAGCTTTAATCCAGTACCATACTGAGTACGCTTGATAGCTACTAGCTCATTAACCTCATACTGTCTATCTAGTTTCCTTTTTAAGTCAAAACTCTTCTTGTTTTCCTGCTGTAACCGTGCAATGTTTTTAACTACTTCCTTTCAAATTTTTTCGCGGTCCTTGTTCAACTCTTCGATAAGTGATTCTTCCAATATTTCTTTTATTTTTGGATCCATTCCTATACGCATGTCTAGCCCAGTCAATATCTTGAAAGGTGTTACCTTGGTACTTCGCGGCTCAACACTGTTGATCATTTGCTGTACTTTTCCTAGATGCTTATACCAACTACCGGAATTACCCTGACACAATTTCGACAACATAGGCACCACTATCTTGTGCATCCTTTCGACTTGTCCATTCCCACGTGGAACGCCTGTGGCAATCATTAAATGCTGTATTTTCTCTCTCTCACAATATTCACGAAACAAATTGGACATAAACGCTGCACCCCTATCCGTCACTATTCTGTTCGGATTACCAAAACTAGTCCCCTGAATTTCCAAACACTTAACGACCTCTTCAACACCTGTACTACGTGTAGAATATAACCAAACAAACTTAGAAAATCCATCAACGACAACCAGTATATAATTGTACTGTTTTTTAGTCATTTCCATTGGTCCAACGTGATCAATGTGATACGTTTGTAACGGCCTATCACCCTTGTCTATTGGTTGCAAATAACACTCACGTTTTCCTATCTTTTCATTGACAATGATACACTCGACACAACTATTTATTACGTGCCATACTTTGTCTTTTAACTTCGGAATATAATACGACTTTTCAATGATATCTTGTGTCTTTTTAACTGAAAAATGTCCTTGCTTATGTGCTATTGATATAATCTCATTTTCCAACTGAGCTGGTACTACGATGAGCTCCTTATCCGGAGCTGAAACGCTGCACTGTTTTTTTATCAACTGGCACTGGGAATTTTTTCGACTGCCCTCGTCTTCTCATCACTTGGTCTTATCGTATTATTTTCTATTATATACCCCAGAAAATTAACTTTTTGTCGTAACAGCTGACACTTTCTCCAATTTATACGTAGCCCATTCATTTCCGCTATCTTCAGTACTTTTCTCAACTTTAACAAACCCTCTTCTATATCTTGACTACAAATAATAACGTCATCCATATAGACTGCTGCTTCATTATTCTTTACCAAATCTCTCAACACAGCCGTTATAAATCTGGTAAACACCGCTGGAGAATTTGAAATTCCAAATGGTACATATAAAAATTCGAACTGACCATTCTGAGTCACAAAAGACGTATATTTTTGAGACTCGACTTCTACAGGCACACGGAAAAAACCATTCGTTAAATCCAACGTGGTGAAATACTTTGCACCCTGCAGTTTCTCCAACACTGTATCCATATGTGACATTGGAAAGTTATCGCGAACTATTTTCTCATTCAGCTTTCGGTAATCACAGCATAGTCTCTTGCTACCGTTCTTTTTGGGTACCAACACTACTGGTGATGCATACTCCGATGTACTTGGCTTTATAATCTTCTGAGCCAGCCACTCTTCCACTTGCTTGTCCACGATTTCCTGTTCACACAACGGTAATCGTCTCGGATGCTGGAAAACTGATATCTCATCCACTAATACAATTTTAATTTTTATCGGCGCATCTACATTTCTCTGAGGTTGGTACTTTCCTACCATACCCCTAACCTCTCTAGCATGTGCTTCACTGAGATGACCAACATCAATTGAAAACTCCTTCTCAACTTCGTCAATACTTGACATGCAAATGCCTTTATATTCATTAAACAATTCCACGCATGAGGACGATGATACCTGATCAAGTTTCTTATCTTTATCCTCGCCACAAACTCTACGAATAAATCTTGTTCCTGTCTTAGAAACTTGCATGTCAACATTATCCAGAATAGTCCTTCCTAAAATGGCTTCAAAACCAATATCCTCGTCTGGAATGACATGAAATTCTACCTCCATTTCAATCTCATCGATTTTCACTGGTATCGAAAAGCTACCAAAAGTTACAACTTGACTATCTCCAATACCTGTTAAACATTTCTCCTGGCCGATCAGTTCAAGATTTCCAAATTCCAAAAATACCCCCCTGCGAATTAAACACAAATCTGCTCCAGTATCAATCAAACCTTGGAATACCAAATTCGTGTACTTAATATCTTATAATTCCAAACCTGATGGAGTGAAAATACCTGACGGCTTATCAACGACTTCCTTATCTCGAATAATGTTCGTATTCGATCTCTTTTCTTGTATGGTTTCGACCTTGACATTACAGCTTGCAGCACGGTGTCCTGGTTGGCCACATTTGAAACAACAAAAATCATTTTTGGGACAATCTTTCCTCAAATGCGATTTGTCTCCACACTTAAAACATTTCCTAAAATTCTCTGCCATCGACCCTTTCACCGAACTCTCACTTTTATTACTCAGCGGCCAATTCTTACTCATCGGCTTGGATCCGCCTCTAGCTTTCTGGTAAACATCGATCTGAAATTTAAGCTCCTTTAAGTTTCTAGCTTGGTACAACATTGCCTTACTTGCCCTGGCGTCTGGTATACCATCCACAAAATATTCGATTAAACTCTCATCATCTAGTTTAATTGGCTTGGCTATCTCCATTAACGCATACAAAAACTCATGCAACGACTCTCCTTTTTTCTGCTGGCGCTTTTGCAACATTCTACGGACGACAGTTTAACACTAAACTCATCCAACAGAGTTGCCTTTAACGAATTCCAGTTACGAATATCACGCAAACTACGAACGAAAGATTTTGCTGCACCAACTAACAACTGCTTGGCATAAATGAATAATTGTATTTGACTCCATTGAACAGTAGCTGCGCATTCTTCTAATTCCTCTATCCATTGATTGATGTCGGGGTTATTAGAACCAGAAAATTGTGACACACTACCTTCCACGTCTTTTAGCGTAAACCAAGATTTATACTCTGCCTGTCGCGTACCTGGTTGAACTGCTACGGTATCATCAACTGCTGTTACTACGGACTCATCCTCTGACTCTTCTTCATTCTCAACTGGAAAGCCGTGATGTATTAATAGTCTATCTTGCAAATCGCGCTTTCGTCCCGTCGTCTGCAACGCAAGCTCTCTTAACTTCTCTCGCAAATGTGCGACTCTCAGTGTCATTATCTCTTCAACTTGCATCGAGACGATTTAAATACAAAATAATTGATATTAGCTTATATCTAAGAAAATGTAATTAAATCAACTTAAACAACCTTATTACTGCTGGCCTGTTAACAATTTTCCAGTTAACATCGACTCCGAAAACGCCTTTAAAGTCGTCACTGTTAACGATCGCTTCTCTGTTAACGCTCACCTTACTATGGGTTTACCCTTGTTAACTCTCGCTTCTGCGCAGAACTTTCCAGACTCCAAATTTGACGCACACACACCACCACATCCAGATCTCGCCTGCCTGTCGATGTCGCTGTTGCCGTCCTCTCTTTGTTGCCTTGCCTTGCTCTCGCTGTTCGCCGTTAACTCGTTGTCGCTTCCCGAATCGTCACTGCTTCTGCTGTTACAAAATGGTCGTCTCCTTGCTGCTTGTCTCTTCTTGTAGTTGTAGTCTCCGTCCGACGCAGTGCAACACAACAACAATCAATGTTCTTTGATTCTTGCTGTTTGCTGCCGTCGTTTTGTCGCTTCTCCTTCCTTTGGAACGAACGCACTCAGATTGTAGTCTCTGTGCCGCTTGTCTCCTTGTAGCTCTAGCCTCTCAGACGCAATGCACAACAACAACAACGAAGGTTTTGATTCTTGCTGTGTTTGCTGCCGTCGTTTTGTCGCTTCTGCTCTCTTTGGAACGAACGCGCTCAGATTGTCGTCTCTGTGCCGCTTGTCTCCTTGTAGCTCTAGCCTCTCAGACGCAATGCACAACAACAACAACGAAGGTTTTGATTCTTGCTGTGTTTGCTGCCGTCTGCCGTCGTTTTGTCGCTTCTGCTCTCTTTGGAACGAACGCGCTCAGATTGTCGTCTCTGTGCCGCTTGTCTCCTTGTAGCTCTAGCCTCTCAGACGCAATGCACAACAACAACAACGAAGGTTTTGATTCTTGCTGTGTTTGCTGCCGTCTGCCGTCGTTTTGTCGCTCCAGCTCTCTTGAATGTCTGCTCCCACTAATGCGCCTTCTTCTTAAAATTATAACAGCTCCAAGTTTTACAAGTATGTTTGTGACTAATTATATGCGTGTACGTCTGATGCGTGGCTGAACTGACAACTGACTGATCTCTCTCTCTTGCTATCTGCTCTCTCAGAGCCGATTACTGCTCTATCCCGACGACACGACGAAAACACGACCGCTTCGTGTCTCTCTCTTTCCTTCGTTTCCTACATTTATGGGGTCGGAAACGATTCCTTCTGGACGTTACACACATCCACTTTTACCACAAATCTAATATACCCCAATACTCATTTTGAGTATCGGGTATAAAAACTTCAAGTCAGTCTTGATCCAGAAGCGACACCGAAAAGTCGAGCTAAAAACTAAGATCGCGCAAACCCTTTGTCCGGAATCCTTTGTGACCCTCAACTTAAATCTATATCTGTAAACGTAGAAGTTAAATAAAAACTTTTTAAAAACGCAATCCGCTACCGCAGTTATTTAATTGGCGCCCAACGTGGGGCGACGTTGTATAAAAAGCACCGAATAATAAAAGTGATACGTCGTGCCGAAACCCGAAGGACAACTATTTAATGGAATAAATCCTTCAATATAAAAACGCGGAGTGACTGTGAGATATTAGATAAGAAAAAGTGAGATAAAAAGGAAACAAACCGGAGCTTAGGGTGTGCAAAAATAAATACAAGAAAAGCTAATCAAGACAATTCAAAAATACAAAAAAACCAAAAAAACCACAATCCTTAAACAAAACCAATCAAAACAAAACACAAAGAAAGTGAAACTATCAGCTAAACCAAAGAAGGAAGACCCCCAGAAGACCCAGTTAAACAACAAAGAAATTTACGAAGGAAGACCCGTTCGAAGATTTGTCAGCCAAATCAAGAAGGAAGACCCGTTCGAAGATCTGTCAGCCAAACCAAGAAGGAAGGCCCTAAGAAGGACGACCCCTACCGGATAGTTCGTGAGCGAAAATTGTAGTACTAAATATATAAGTTCAATTAGGTTTAAGCCCAGCGGTGGTCAAGAATATAAAAACAAACATATAAGAAAAATTTAAGGGGGATCAACTAACTTTAGAGTTTGGATAAATATGATTAACTCACAAACAAGGACCGAACTCACTGCAGATCTGGTCAAACAATTGATAGCACTTCAAATTTCACAAGTACAGGAGCAAATAGTAAATTTGAAACAACAAAAAGAAACTAAATCCGATCAGGTATTAGATTATCAGGCCGAAACAATAGACGAGACAATAAAAGATGACACCACATTAAAGGTAATAGAATCCCTACCAATTTTCAATGGTGGATTGAACCAATACGTAGGATGGAGGGAAGTTGCAGAAACTGCAGTGAAATTATATAAGAAAGAAAGTAAGCAATATTATATTGCCTTAACAATTTTAAGAAACAAAATAACAGGACCAGCACATGACGCACTGACCAACCACGGGACAGTTTTAAATTTTGATGCCATACTTTCACGACTTGACTTTGTTTACAGTGACAAGAGACCAATTTACATAATAGAACAGGAGTTAAGCGTTCTCCGACAAGGGAACCTTTCAATAATAGATTTATATAACGAGGTTAACAAGAAAATGACCTTGTTAATAAATAAGACAATAATGACTCACGGAAAGGACAGTGAAATCACAAAAGAATCAAATAAAACGAGGGGGAACGTTGTGAGTTGCTGCGGACACCGCAACTCTACAGTTATACCCGATACTAAGTCAGTATGGCTCTCCTCCGGCAGACGCTGCTAATATTAAACGACAAGGAGTGCGTGCGAGAGAGACAGGAAATCAGTCTGAGCGTGACGTTGGGCGCTGCGTAGCCAGTGCAAATTGATTTGTTCCTTTTGGGTATAAAAATTATCTGATCTGGTCCAGATTCAGCAATCTAATAGATATGGTCGGTATCTATGATTCAGCGTTTTTAGTTTTCTCGAATCTGCAATATTGTGGATGCAACAGATTTTCGTCCTTTGTGGGGGCGGAAAGGGTTGGGGCGAAATTCTGAGATATACGTTTTATAGTGAGATCTAACATAAGTGCGGATACCAAATTTGGTTACTCTAGCCTTAATAGTCTCTGAGATTTGTGGATGCCCCAGATTTTCGTCCTTTGCGGGGGGCGGAAGGGGGTGTGGCGAAATTTGGACACGAAACGGTCAAGGTCCGATATCACAGGGGTGTGGATACCAAATTTGGTTGCTCTGGCTCTTATAGGTTCTGAGATCCTTGAACTCATATTTTGCAATTGGCAAAACCGACCATGAAACCTGTGTGTTAGAGAGAGACAGAGCGAGAAAGAATGAAATTGTTTTCTTGATTCTGGCTATAATAATAATACGATCCAATTCAGATTCCGCAGTCTTAAAGATATGGTCATTCTCTACAACTCTACGTTTTCGGTTTTCTCATATCTTTAAAATTGTGGATGCCACAGATTTTCGTCCTTTGTGGGGGCGGAAGTGGGCGGGGCGAAGTTTTGAAATATTTGTAGCAGTGACATATCACAGAAGTCTGGATCCAAAACATCGTTGCTCTGGCTCTTATAGTCTTTGAGCACTAGGCGCTGAAGGGGACGCACAGACGGACGGACGGACAGACAGACAGGGCTCAATCGACTCGGCTATTGATGCTGATCAAGAATATATATACTTTATGGGGTCGGAAACGATTCCTTCTGGACGTTACACACATCCACTTTTACCACAAATCTAATATACCCCAATACTCATTATGAGTATCAGGTATAAAAAGAATTATCAATTTATAAGAAAGTTGCTACAGTAAATGGGTTTTCAATAATTAAATATTTCCATAATATAACTATTTTCAACACAAAACAAGTGTTTTACGAAATAGATGGAATGGAGGCAGATTTACTAATAGGATTTAACCTATTAAAGAAAATCGGAGCTGTTATTGATACAGGAAAGGGGACTTTAAGTTATAAAGACAATGAAGAGAAACTAATATACGACGAGGTCCTTTCTTTAAACAAATTAACCTTTATAGAAGGAAAAACCATCCTTCCATTGAAGGAATATATAATAAAAAAATATTTTTAAGAAGAAAAAGAAATGAAAAGTGATTCAGTAAAGGTAGAAGGAAGTTTATATAGCTTGGGATCAAAAAATCCTGAGCACGCCGACGAAGAATTATCCGTCAATAGTTTGGGATTCAAATATCCTGAACCCGCCGTCGTTGAATTATCCGACACTAAAAGTTTGAATAGTTTGGGATTAAAGAATCCTGAACACGCCGTCGTTGAATTATCCGACAATGAACAATTTAAAAGTTTGGGATGCAAAAATCCTGAACGCGACGTCGTAGAAATATCCGACATACAAGGTTATGCAAATTCAGAATTGAAAAAAAATGAAATTGTATAACACAATAACCTACAAAGAGGACAATTTAGAAAATCTCAGAGAGAAAATAGTATCTATCATCGAAGAAGACCATGCCAATATAGATTTACAGTTACCGTTCAGAACGGATATAAAAGGAGAGATTAACACTGAACATGATAGACCGGTATATGGCAAACAGTATCCATACGCTTATTCGGTTAACGATTTCGTTAATAACGAAATAAGTAAAATGTTAGATGAAGGTATAATCAGACCTAGTAAAAGCCCATATAATTCACCGGTAATAGTAGTGCCAAAGAAGGGAGTAAATGAGGACGGAACTCCTAAGCATAGATTAGTAACAGACTTTAAGAAACTTAATGAAAACACCATACCGGATAGATACCCTATGCAAGATCCTTCAGTAATCCTTGCCAATTTAGGTAAGGCAAAGTATTTCTCCGCCATTGATTTAGAGTCAGGTTTGTATCAGATTTTAATGAGGGAATCAGATATTGAAAAAATATCTTTTTCCATAAATAACGGCAAATATGAATTTCTAAGAATGCCTATGGGATTGACAAACGCTCCCAGGATTTTCCAAAGGGCAATGGACGATATACTTAGAGAACAAGTTGGGAAAACTTGTCACGTCTATATGGACGATATAATAATATTTTCAAAAACTATAGAACAACATTATAAAGATCTAATTCATATAATACAGATATTGCAAAACGCTAATATGAAAATTTCCCTAGAGAAGTCTAAATTCTTTCAATTGGAAACCAAATTTCTGGGATACATTGTTTCCCAAAATATCATTAAAAATATCATTAAAACAGATCCAGACAATCTCCATAATACAAAACTATCCAATTCCTAAAAATATCAGAGAGCTACGTAGCTTCTTAGGACTAACAGGGTATTACAGAAAATTTTTCCGAAATTATGCCACAATTGCCAAACCATTAACAAAATATCTGAGTGGAGTTAATGGGAAAGTTTCACGAAGGGCATCCAAGAACATTAATACAGCTGGATGAACCAGCAATTGGAGCATTTAATAATTTAAAGGATAGTTTAATAGCACATATTGAATTAGTACAACCAGCTTACAATAAAAAATTCACATTAACCACAGATGCATCGGACATAGCAATAGGTGCAGTTTTGTCGCAAGATGGGAATCCCATAACATTTATTTCTAAAACTTTAAGTAAAACCGAGCAATTATATGCTACTAATAAAAAGGAATTATTAGCTATTGTATGGGCATTAAAAAATTTGCGATATTATTTATACGGAGTGAGTGGAATTGAAATACATACAGATCACCAACCTTTGTCCTTTGCAATGTCGCAAAAAAATCCAAATGTTGAAATGAAACGTTGGTATTACTTCATAGAAAGTTTCACACCAAAAATCATTTATAAGCCAGGCTCAACTAACGTAGTAGCGGACGCTTTATCTCGGATTAAAATAAATCATATGACAGATAGTGATGTCGACCAGACAGAATCAGAATCAGACATAAATACTCAGCATTCAGCAGAGAGTAGTTTTGAAAACGTCATTCAAGAGACTAGCAAGCCTCTAAACCAATTTAAACAGCAGCTACTATTAGCGCAAGGGAGATTCACAGCTCATGAGTTAGTAAAAGTTTATGAAAATACCCGACATATTATTGAATTTGATACGGTTCACAATCTGCTAATCATTTTAAAAGAATTTATTCAGCCTCACTTAACCACAGGAATACACTGCACTTTAGAAGATTTTTACCTTATCCAAAATAAGCTAAAGGAAAACTTCATAAATAAATTTCTCTTCACGAGAAAGTTCCTCCAAGATGTAGTAAATTCAGAAGATAAAGCTATAATTATAGAAGAAACACATTGCAGAGCCCATAGAGAACTAGACGAAAATTACAAACAAATAACTAAGTTGTATTATTGGCCAAACCTGCACAAAAAATTAAAAGAATATATAAATATATAAATATAAATATATATATAAAAAATTGTGAGATCTGTAACAAAAACAAATATCACAGACACCCTGTAAAAATTCCAATTGGGGAAGCTCCCATTCCAGCAAAAGAAGGAGATCAATTACATTTAGACATATACTATGCCAAAAACCTAACATTCATAACTTGTATAGATTCTTATTCCAAATACTTGGTGGTCAAGGAAATTCAAAGTAAATTAAACATTGAAAATAAGGTAATGGAAATTTTGCAACACTTTCCGTTAGAAACATCATTAATGACTGACAACGAACCAAGCTTTACTTCAGCACAATTTAGATCATTCATACAAAGAAGTAACTTAGCTATTTATTATGCTGATCCCAGACACAGCACCTCAAATGGTCAGGTAGAAAGGGTACATTCCACACTAACAGAAATAGCGCGGTGCATCAAAGATGAACTAAAGCTAACAGATTATTCAGAAATAATAATCAGGGCGGCACTGAAATATAACCTGACGATACATTCAACGACCAATCAAATGCCATATGACATATTGTATAACAAAATAGAGCACAAAAATAATCTAATATTACTTAAGGAAGCTCAGACCAAAATGCTTAAGCTACATAACAAAGATAGAAGAGAAAAAGATTATAAATTAGGAGAAGTAGTTTATGAAAAGAAATTCGGGGAAAGAAATAAACTTCAATCACGATACAAAAAGCAGGTAGTTAAGGAAAATCGACCGAATAAAATTGTAATCAACAATAGAAACAGAATTATACATAAAGATAACATTAAATATTAAATATTTTTTCCAGAAAATTTATGCGAATATACTTATACTGACTTTTGTTATATTGACGACTTCGGAAGTAATTGACTATACGCATAGTGACCATCTATTGCTCAAAGACGACAGAGACGTTTACACTTATGAAACATACGCTGAACTTTTCCATATTACTAATTTGAGTTTTTATAGAGAGATAATTGATATAGAATCCAAATATGTCAACAAATCAATTAATTCAGACGATGAGTGGGAAATATCAATGGACTTAAGTCTAATAAAATTAATGATTTCAGAATTAGTTCCAAAACGGAATAAAAGGGGAATTAATGAATTAGGTACCATTTGGAAATGGATAGCAGGCAGCCCTGATCATGACGACTTTTTGAAAATACAAAATTAAGTAAATGAATCAACTGAAAATAATAATAAACAATTTGTAATAAATTCCAAATTTTTCAAAGAAATTGAATTGCTATCAAATTCATTAAAAAATGTCATCTTCAATGAAGAAACGATACTGAGAAAGCATCGTTTAAAATTAATAACTTTTGATCTACTAAATTTAGTTGATACCATAATCCTCTTAAAAGTAAACATTTTCAATACAAAAATTTTAAATAAAAACGAAATAGAGGACATTTATAAGCATGAAAAACATCCTGTTGAACTGTCTGATCTGCTGGACATTGCAACGGTTAAAATAATTCGAAATGCAGATTTAATAATCATTTATATAAAATATCTATAAAATAAAGATATTTGCAAGTTTTACCATGCAAGAGCCATCTCAAAAAATGATGGAATGTTAGTTATAAGTGAAAAAGTTTGTGAATGTAAGGAGAAATACTATTTAATGAATAATTTTAAAAGTGAAACTTCTAACAATTACGCACAAATAAATTTAAAGAAGACCTGTTTCACCAATTTACTTAATGGCTTTAAAGCCAACTGCACTAAAAAAAGGGAAAAAAACAAAGAAATAGACATCATTCAGGATGGTGCCATATTAGTTTCAGGCAAAAATATCGTAGACAATACTACTTTGTTAGGTTCGTATCTCCTTATATTCAACAACACAATTTTAATAAATAATATAACCCACATAAATGATAAGGGTAAAATTCTAAGATATGTATCGCATCATAGATATAGCGATTTAGTTGATTATATACAATCGAATGATAAGCCATTTTCTTTTGATAATGTTAATATTTTAAATCCCCTTATAACATTAGGTAATACGGCCTTACCATTAACAACATTATTTTTAATCATTTTGATATTGATAATGTTATTTTACTTCGGCTATAAGCTAACCAAATTTGTACTTATTAAATCAATAAGAATACCGTCAGAAGAAATAGTGGAAAGCAGCATTCAAATACTGTCAGAAGAAATTAGAGCTCTATCAGAACTTCAAAATGTATCGGGACGAAACATTTAAGAATGGGGGGAGTTAACGTACCCAATTCTATTGAGCTCTTATACGAGTTGTAAACAATCTTTGGCTTTCCAAAACGAAAACAATTTCAATCTTGGGCCTCCGCCTAATTGATTTCTAAGATGTACAATCTCAATGGCTCCCGCCACAATCCCAATCTTTGACACTCGCCTAAATGGAGAACTAATGTTTGCCCACACCCGGCTTCTCATAAACAATCTCACACCCGGCTTTCTGCAGATCCTGCACTTTAGGCATTTTACAGTTCTCTCTTTGGATGACGAAATCCAATACTCCGGATGGCGAAATCAATTGAAATGTTTATAGAAAAACTATTCCCGAAAGGGATCGACGATGCAAAGATCAAAAAGTTCAAGTCAGTCTTGATCCGGAAGCGACACCGAAAAGTCGAGCTAAAAACTAAGATCGCGCAAACCCTTTGTCCGGAATCCTTTGTGACCCTCAACTTAAATCTATATCTGTAAACTTAGAAGTTAAATAAAAACTTTTTAAAAACGCAATCCGCTACCGCAGTTATTTAATTTACACACTTGAGTCTCCGTTCGCTTTTGTGTTTCTTGATCCGTTGGGACTGCTTTATTTTGGACTTTAAACCACGGCAACGGTCCGATTCGCTGCAAAATTCTAATCAAAAAAACACAATGCGAATCTCCGTTGAATTTGTTCAACTTGTTCTTTTGCCTTTCTATGTACACACATACATATGTACACTAATGAGTCTATGCCATTTTTTTAGCACTGCTTTTCAATAAGCACCAAACAATGTTTATTGTTTCTCACTGTTTCTGTTTTATACTGTTTCTGGGTGAATTGGTGTCTGGGCCCATAACCTGTTATAGTTATTTTATTTGTAAGACAGCAGAAGATCAGTATACAGAATTATATGTGCTTCCGAGTAACATACGCAAGAGACAGACGCCGAAAGAAGAATATCGATATGAGAACATCGATATGAGAACATCGATATGAGAACATCGATATGCAGCAGGGCACATGCGCAGTGTTGTTAGAGATCAATATCTAATTATCGTGGCGGTCACTTTGAACAATGACAAAAGAGTAGTTGACACACTTATTGAAGAATTGCTGGCTGAAGGCCATATCAGACCAAGTGATTCCCCTTATAGCTCTGCAATTGTACTTGTAAAAAAAAAATCAGGTGAGAAAAGGCTGTGCGTTGATTATAGACAATTGAATAAGATAACAGTAAGGGATGGGTACCCATTGCCACTTATAAATGATTGCATAGAGAAAATGGAAGGTAATAAGTATTTCTCCCTTCTGAATCTGAAAAGTAGTTTCCACCAGGTGAAGGTGGCAGAGAATTCAATTCAATTTACATCTTTTGTGACACCAAACGGACAATAAGAATATCTTAGCATGCCATTCGGTTTGCGAAACGCATCAGCTGTCTTTCAACGATTTGTAAACAATATATTCGGCCCATTAATAAAACAAGGAAATGTAATTGTATACATGGACGACATTGCAATCGGAACCAAAACTATAGAAGAACACTTTGTTGTCTTAAGTAAAGTATTACGCCTCCTAGCAGAATATAGATTAGAAATTAAGTTAAGCAAGTGTCTGTTTTGTTACACTAGTATAGAATTTTTGGGATTCACATTAAGCAAGGATGGAATTAAGCCGAATAATGATCACATCACGACAATTAAGCACCTTCCGAAACCTACTAATTCCGCAGATATGCAAAAATGTTTAGGACTCTTTTCTTACTTTAGGAGATTCATTCCCGGTTACTCGAAAGTTGCTAAACCATGCAAGCTCTGACAAAAACTATAGGGAAATTTGAGTTAGATGACAAATGTGTAACAGTCGGCCAGGCTCCGTTTTTCACTTTCACAAAAGTTTTCCGATTTACTTTTGAAATCACATAAATTGGGGCTCTCTTTTTCCCATTCCGCAAGATTTCTTCGTTTTCAAAACGAAAACATTTTCGTTGACGAAATGAAAAGTAAACGGCTTTTTATACAACAAAACGAACCCTAATTGCAAAAGGAAAAAAATAGATGACTTATTGATGCATTAACATAAACTTGATACCTATATCAGGGTAATTTAACTTGTGCTTTTTTTATAAATAATTTTATTTTAACCCAACCTCAAATTTGGTTCGGACAAAATTGGCCACAGCAACAACAAATTTCGTTTTGGTGTAAGCAGCTGACGCATTCCGATTTGGTTATCGGAACGTTGGCAAGTAATAAATTTTTGCGTATAACAGCACAAATGTGCATGTAACAGCTCAGACTGTGCTTGTAACATGCGCTTAACAGAACATCTGGGTGAGCACAGCTGTTTCCCGCCCAATTTAATTCGGACTTCAAAATGTACATAAGTGCAGCAAATTAATTTTTTATTTCAAAATTACCGCTTTGTTTTTTATATCCAGGGGAAAGCATAAATCATCTCTTCAAGATGAAATCCTGGTGGGTTTTATGAAAGACAACCCGGACTTGGCAAAAGGATTTGTGAAGGGCGACCGAGTTGTTGTCGATGCCAAGTGGGCAGAGCTTTGCGGCGCTCTCAATGCTGTTGGGCCGCCAATCAAGGACGCATTGGGTTGGAAAAAGGTATGTGTTGCACAACAAAAGGTAGCACACTACTATATTCAATTCTACAATTTCAGGTTTGGGCAGATTGGAAAACAAACATCCGCAAGAAGATGGCGAAAAACAAATCAGAAACTCGAGCTACAGGTGGAGGGCCCTTCGCTCAGCAATCGCTTGGGGAATTGGAGGAGATAGCTATGTGGCCTCTACGAAATGGTGGAAGGAGTAGGTGGGCCAGCGTATGGACTTCCCCCCGTACGACCAAGGAGGCCGACACTGGGGTTAAGTGCGTGATGGAAGACCCCATTGAGGAGGAACCCTCAGAGAAGGACGAACCCTCAGAGAAGGAGGAGCCCATGCCGAAGCGCCGTCGAACTAGACCAGCGCAGACCATGGACCTCAACGATCTCTGCGCTGCTCAGCTGGATGAAATGTCGGCAATTTCCAAGAAAATTTCGGAACATTTCGAACGAATGGAATCGTTAGAGAAGGAGAAGCTCGAGGTCCAAAAGGCGCTTGTAGACAAATTTAGCCAAATTTTGGACAAATTTGCGAAATAATTAGTTTCCTATTAGTTTTTTTGTGAAACTTAGCTTTATTAGTTATAAAGAATATCGAATGACATAAAGAAGAAAACATGAAAAATTTTGCATTTTAATAAGGTATGGCCTGAGCTATTTCATCGCGTATAGATGATCCATTATTTTCAGTGTCGTCGAATTCATTTTCAGTGTCTAAAGGGTCGTCAAATCGAACATCCTCCTCGATTAAGACATTACGTCTTCTACAAATATTGTGCAGGGCACAGCATACATTTATAATTTGGCAACAAAATATTGGTGGGTAATTTAAAGTGCGTTGCAAGCAACGGAAACGGCTTTTAAGGACTCCAATGGTGCGTTCTATAATATTTCGTGCTCCAGTATGCTTTATGTTGAATCTGTGCTGATAGGTGGCTATCTCCGCGCTCCTATAAGGAGTCAGAACAAAACTCTCTAGAGCGTAGCCCGAATCAGCCAAAACAAACCCATTAATGGTCGTGGATAAATATTCCCTAGCAGGGGAGTGATTCCAAATGAAGGAGTCATGGCAGGAACCAGGGTGCGTGGCATCAATAGCAATTATCTCCATGTTGTAGTTACACACCACCATGGCATTCATGCTATAAAATCCTTTCCTATTATAGAACACGGAGTGGTTTTGTACAGGCTTTAGTATTCTGATGTGAGTTCCATCCACACAGGCACCAATTCGAGGCAATTTAAAGTTTCGATAGAAATATTCATATGATTGTTGCAATTGATGATTATTCATCTGCAACGAAATGAACTCAACACATAACAGCCTGTCCATCAACGGAATAAGTTTGTGAAGAATCTTTCCAAATGTACTGCGTCCAATGTTTATATGATGGTCTTTGGCAACTGCCCACTGGTAGCAGCCAGTGGCGAGATATCGCATTACTGAAGCCAATTGCGTAGAGGGAGATAGCTTCCTGGTAACACCTAAATGGGGTTGAACTTTCTCCAAAATCATTTTGAAAGTTTTTTTGTCGATCCGAAATGACTTCACAAATCTGAAAGCTTTACCATTAGCAATTTAATTTTCAATACGCATGCTGTTACTCACAGTTCGTCAGACATGATAAATACACAAGTGTTGCATCTAAGAAGTCTAGATCTTCTTAGATCACGTAATTTCTGCAATCGTTTTGCTTCAAAGCAAGCAATTGAAAAAATAAATGGCATTTTAATCACGCTGTATTTTTACAAAGCAGCCAGGTCAGCTGTTTTTGTTTGCCAGAAACGATGAAAAAAGAAACATATCGATAAAAAAAATATGTGAAAACTGGAGCACCTTAAAACGAAAACGAAACGTTTTGGCTGAAAACGTAATCCGCAAAAGTAAATGAAAAACGGAGCCTGCCTGAATATTTAATTATCTCTGTGAGAGACTGGCCTCAGCACCAGTTCTATCCCTGTATAGTCCGACTAAGGAAACAGAACTGCATTGTGATGCTAGTGCCGAAGGGTTTGGAGGAATTTTATTACAAAAACAGGATGACAACAAATTTCATCCAATCTCGTATTTTTCTCAAGCAACAACGCCAGCAGAAGGTAGGTATCATAGTTATGAATTAGAAACTCTAGCCATAATCTACTCATTGAATAAATTTAAGATTTACCTTGAAGGAATACCTTTCCGAATAATAACCGATTGTAATGCCCTTACTCTAACCTTATGTAAGAAAACTGTAAATTCAAAAATTGCTAGATGGGCCCTTTAACTTGAAAATTATGACTACACAGTGAATCATCGAAGTGGTAAATACATGCCTCATGTAGATGGCTTAAGTAGATACTCCACAATAAGTCCAGAGATCAGTTACGAACCAAAAGTTTCAGTTCAGGAAAACAATAATAAGGATCGAATAGTTTCAGTTATAGATATAGATGACATGAATTTTCAGCTTCAGGTTACGCAAAATAGAGATAGCACTATAATTCAGTTAAAGAATAAGTTAGAAAGAGAACCAGTGAAAAATTTTGTATTGGAAGATGGTATTGTTTATAGAAAAGATGCTGATTTCTAATTGCTTTATGTCCCGTCAGAAATGGAAAATAATTTAATAAGAACTATTCACGAAAAATTGTGCCATTTGGGAGCTGAAAAATGTGTAACCGAAATTAAGAAACATTATTGGTTTCCGAATATGACCGAAAAAGTTGACAGTTTTATAAAAAAATTGCATTAAGTGTATTACATTTAGCCCGTCCCATTCCAACAATCGCTCATTGCATAGTATACCGAAAAGACCAATTCCATTCGACACATTGCATATTGACCATTTCGGACCCCTCCCCTCAGTCATTAATAAAAAGAAACACATATTGGTAGTCATTGATGGGTTCACAAAGTTTGTTAAATTGTATTCTGCAAACACAACTAGTACTAAGGAAGTTTGCGCATGCTTAACGAAATATTTTGAAAATTATAGCAGACCTAGGAGAATTGTCAGTGATAGGGGCTCATGTTTCACATCGTTGGAATTCAGTGAGTTTATGCTAAGTAACAACATTGAACATGTTAGAGCAGCAACTGCCTCACCACAGGAAAATGGGCAAGTGGAGAGAGTAAATAGAACAATGAAAAGTATGTTAGCAAAGATAACAGAACCATTGCTACATTCAGATTGGTGTAAACTACTCACAAAAGCGGAATATGCAATAAACAATTCAAAACATTCGGTTACTGGGGAAGTACCATCGGTGGTACTCTTCGGTGTTCAGCAAAGAGGCTGTGATATTGACGCTTTAACGGAATTTCTAGAAGACACATCTAATTCAAAACCAAATAGAGACTTAATAGCAATTCGGAAAGGAGTATTAGATAAAATAACTGAAAACCAAACTAAGATAAAACACTATTATGATAAAAACATAAAAAACATATAGAATTTAAAGAAGGAGACTTTGTTCTCGTACGAAACGTTGACACTACGATAGGTACAAATAAGAAATTTATACCAAAATGTAAAGGACCATACATTATCAAAAAAAATTTACCAAATGATCGATATGTTATAACTGTCAAGTTATAATTGTCAAGTATCTCAGGTTCCGTATGACGGTGTAATAGAAGCCTGTCGACTTCGGAAATATGTAAATTGGCGTGATCAGTGTAGAACTATCTCCTACTAATCTGTATTTTATAATTTTAGCCTGGTAGATAACAAAAGTAGCCAAATGTAAGGATCGAGGGCGATCCATTTGTCAGGATGGCCGAGCTGTAAGGCAACACATATTAACCATAACCAACCCCATATTAGCCCTTACCGATATTAACCCTAACCAACCCCATATTAGCCCTTACCGATATTTTCCCTAACCGATCCCGATATTATACTGCGATAAGTTCTATGCGATATTATTCTGCGATATGATACGGCGATAAGTCGGGGGATGATTTGGACGATCGACAAGAGAGAAAAGACGTGAAATAAATAAGTTAATAAAAATTAAACGAAGAACTGCGCCACAGAACAAAACTGATGGTTTCTCCTCGATTATAGTCCTGTCGATGTCCTGACTGGGAACTCCGTTTGCCGGCCATTGGCTTTCCGGCTGCTGTAGCCATGATGGTCCAGACCACCACAATGGATGTACTGCTAACTCTTGTAGTGTTAAGCCACGAGTTGCGCAGTCCGCTGGGTTTACCGCAGTAGGTACATGTCTCCACTGAGTTGATGTACTATGCTCCAAAATCTGTCCAACGCGGTTTGACACAAAGGTTTGCCATCGGTGGGGATCTCCATTTATCCAAAACAAAACGATAGTAGCATCTGACCAATAGAAGGTTGACATAGGTGGTCCTGCTGTGCGAAGTTGGTCCCGGATCCATTTTGCCAGTTTAACTGCCAGCAGCGCACCCGAAAGTTCGACTCGTGGAATTGTGATCGGTTTCGTGGGTGTGACTCGACTGCTTGCAGCTAGCAAATGAGTTTGAATCTTTCCGTTTGGTAGTTCTGCACGAATATATGCACATGCTGCATACGCCAGTGATGATCCATCGCAGAAAACATGTAGCTGTAATGACGCAAGCTCGTGGATGTTGAAGCGCAGCCATCGTGGTACTTGAATTTGCTCGACATATGGCAAGTTCTGTATGAATCCCTGCCATCTATCAAGCAGTTCGGTTGGCAGCGGTTCATCCCAATCTAGTTGTGCTAGGCTGCCATCGTTGCGTTTGATGCGGGCCATCCATGAGTCCTTGAGTATCGCCTTAGCGGTCATGACACAGGGCGTGATGAAACCTAAGGGGTCGTACAGTCGGGCGACTGTGGAAAGTAAAGAACGTTTAGTATGTGCGTGACTGATTTCAAAGTTTATCTTGAACCCAAAATAGTCTTGATGTGGATGCCAATAGAGACCTAAGGTTTTAACGGGATCTTGGTACTCAAACTCTAATAATGTCTTACGAGATAAATGGTTTGGAGGTATGTCTTGTAGCAGAGAAGCGTCATTCGCAGACCACTTTCGAAGTTCCATTCCTGCTGATCGTAAGGCTCCGATCAATTGATTTTGAATTTCTAATGCTCCTTCGCGAGTGGAAGATCCGCTTTGTACATCATCAACGTATATTTCATGTCGAAGGACCCTTTCCGCGAGTGGGTATCGGTCGCGTTCATCCTGCGCCAGTTGATGTATGACGCGAATGGCTGTGTAAGGAGCTGAAGCGGTTCCAAACGTAACTGTGTTGAGAAAATACTCAGCTACCTGGTTGTGTTCGTCATGCCAAAAGATACGTTGATATTGCGAATCCTTTGCATTCATGTCAATGCATATATACATCTTCTGAATGTCGGCAGCAAAAACAAAACGATGGAAACGCCAATTCAGGACCACGCCGGCTAGATCGTTTTGGAGCGCTGGTCCGGTGCATAGGACGTCATTGAGCGACTTTCCGTTTGTCGATTTACAGGAGGCGTCATATACTACTCTAACCTTAGTAGTGACACTTTCCTCCTTGAATACTGCGTGATGAGGCAAGGTGCAACATGTGGACTCGATTCCATTCTCCTTGCTAATGATGCATGCTGCTGCTCCTTGGTTGTTACTTTGGTCACCTGGCCTAGTTGAAAGTACTCATCCATGACCTCCGAATATTTGGCTTGCAGCTCCGGCTGCCGTTGGAATCTTCGTTGAAGCACTTGGAATCGATTAATTGCGATTTGACGTGATTTGCCTAGCACCTGCGAAGGGTCAAACAAACGCTTAAGTGGTAACCGTACCAAATACTTGTCGTTCCGTTGACGGATGTGAGTTCGTTTAAAATGCTCCTCGCACCATCGCTCTTCTGGAGTGAGCTGTTTTGCAGAACCGAGATGCTCCATTTCGAAGAATTTCTGGACGAGATTCTCTAGCCTGTTGTGGTGACATCTAATGGTGATAGCGTGTGAGCGTGTGGATGTGGCTCGACCAAAGACTATCCGGCCCAGCTGGGTGTGCTGTGCAATTGGTTGATTCTCCTTTCCTCTGCGGATATCTGAAAGCAGGATCTGTGGGATTACGTCCGCTCCAGCAGAAGATCAATCCGCTGTGATTTGTAGAACCTGGGATCGGCGAGTTCTATTCCGTTCAAATGCGGACATTGCTGCAATTTGATGGATTGTGACGGTAATTGCGATGTAAGCGTTTTAAGTATAAACGCAGTATCAATGGAAGTACAAAACTGTGAAGTACAAGAACTTAACGACAATTCTGTAGTGTAGGTACACCTGTTCTTGGAGGTGGTCCTAACTCCAGCAATTTCTGCCGAAATTGGATGCCGCTTGAGGTTAAGAGCCTGCACTGTGTGCTCTGTAATGAGGGTTCCTTCCGATCCTGAATCCACTAACGCACGTACCACAGCTGATTGGCCAGTGTGGGGTTTGTGGATTGTGACCAGGGCAGTGGCCAGAAGGACAGTGCTGGGTCCGTGATGTGTTGCCGTAGCGGAGACTAGTTGCGCAGAGTGTGTTCTCACAGACGAGTCGGAGCTGCAGACTGTGGATGACCACCGGAACTAGTGTTGGGAACCACTGGGAGAGGCTGTGCAGTGCTCTGAGTAGGAAGTGGGGTCCTAGCGTAGAGTTGCGTAGGTGTAGCCCTGCCAGACGAGTCGCTCGTTGTATACTGCCAGGAGTTACCGGAACGAGCGCTATGGAAGGCTGCGTGAGGGTGCGTAGCCACCTGAGCAGGAGTTCGGAAATGCAGCAGTGTATGGTGTCTTTGACCACACTGCGTGCAGTTCCTTTTACTGGTACATTTTGAAAGTCCATGGGAACGGCTCAGACAGTTGAGGCATGCCTTTGCCTGATCGACGATGGCTTTCCTTGCAAAGCAGTCCTTGGACAGAAGGTCTTGGCAATGCCGAAGATTGTGACTGTCGCTACAGTGCGGGCAGCGAGTGTGTTCGGCAACAGCAGTCTTGGCGTGGAAACTGTTGCCCTTGTATGTTACGTTGCCAACTGACTTCTTCGGGTGCCTTTGGTTGACAGGCTGCGGCACAGGTGTCCGCGTCGTGGAGTGGGCTCGATTTTCGAACACATCGATGCTGAAGAGACGGTCGTTGAGAAATGATTGCAGCTGAGAAAATGTGGCAAGTTCGGCTGAGCTACCGAAGTCTGGAAGTGAGATGATGAGCCATCCAATGCTGAACATCTAGATTCTTGAAAGCATTGAGACAAACCGTCGCAACATTAAGCATATGTTTTGTATCAGCAGACTGCTCCTTTGTCAACTGTGGCAAGTCATACAAACCGTTCATATGGTACATAAACTGCAGCCGTTTGTTGTCGTAGCGCTTGAGGACGAGACTCCAAGCTGTTGCATAGTTATTTCCCGCAAGCGACATCTGCTGAATATCCTCGTCGCGATCCGAGGGAAGCGCTTGCTTCAGAAAATGAAACCTTTGAACGTCGGACAGTTTCTGGTTGTTATGGATGATCCACAAACTTGCATGTAAATGTCGGTACAGGTAGCTTGGGCAATTGCACTGATGATACAGATGGATTTGCTGGCTCTGGATTCTGCTGTACCGGTGGTGCTCTTAGACATACATTCTCGTAGGCCTCTGATATGAGGCTGAATGCCGTTGTATAGTCTTTATCTGGACACATAACTATGCGTACTTGGACATCGAAGTATTAGTAAACGTTGGTGATTTTGCTCAAATTCACCTAAGAACCGTTGCAAATTTTGTAAGCGCGTTTGAAAATAAGCTCTAGTTTTCCGATCTGCGCCATCCTTTTTGAAATTACGCACCGTTTGATTAACCCTCGCAATGAGATTTGTCTGAATAACACTGAGATTGTCGATCTCCACCTGAGGATCGGCTTCGAGGTCGTGGGACTCGGCTGTTGACTTGTTGCTTTTATATGTGTATGTACCTTTCTCACCCTTAGTTGCAATCTCTTTGACCTTGTACAAAACACACAACGAAACACTTACTCTGGTACTCGGGAGTGGTTATCTTTGCTTAAAGCGTAGCTTAAGAGAACTTGCGAGTCGTTGTTGGTGGTTTTGTCCGAGCGGAGAGCAGAAACTGTGCTGATGTGAGCGTTGAGTTGAGGCCTTGTGTCGAGCGATGATGTGCAGCAACAGAACGATCGTTGTCTTCTTGGTCTCTGCTTTGCACGAGAGAGCGGCTGCTGTCTAACCGTCGGCTTTCGTTGCCCTTTGTGTGCTACAGTGAGGCTACTGTCCAGGCGCAGAGCTATCGTCCGATCTTCTTTGTCCCTGCTTCGTGCGAGAGATAGCGGCAGCTGGATAAACCGTTGGTTTGCGTTGTGATTGCCGTTTACAGTTGCAGCCGGTAAAATATGATTTTATCTGTACATTTAACTGATCGCGGAACGAGGAAGAATCATATGCGAATAGTACGAATTAAACGCGGTTCCTCCCATGGGCCACCAAAAATGTTGTGAAATCCTCGATACGAGATTTCAATGTTGAGCAGAAAATGCTCTGGGGAATCTTTGCGTTTAATAATGTACTACACGATGTAGAAAATTTGAGATTTATTCATTTGGACTTCAATCAACTTAAACTTTAATCGTAATCTCGTATAGGGTACAGTTTAATGGGTAATACGGGCTTAAGCGCGGCCGGCTGCAAACTGCTTGATTGTCGCTGTCATTTCGTCGACATGCAAACAAAGAATGTTCTTGTTTATCGGAGACGAGGTTACGCCGCCCTAGCATGAAACGAAGCCGTTCTCCGAGTGGGCAATCGCAGTTAGAGAGCTCTCACTCTCTTTTGCAGTTTAACCCTTAGAAACCCGTCCATAAGGAAAACAACCCATAAGCCACAATCATGATTTATTGTTTTATATTTTATGATGAAACTGGTTGCAATTGCTTTTGCCAAACCAGACCCACAAACTGCTTTTACTCGTAGACGTAGTCCCTCTGTCTCTGGGTCGTGCGGCAGACGCCGCTAATATTAAACGACACGACAAAGAGTGCGTGCGGGAGAGACAGAAAATCAGTCTGAGCGTGACGTCGGGCGCTGCGTAGGCACTGCAAATTGATTTGTTCCTATTGGCTATAAAAATGATCTGATCTGATCCAGATTCAGCGATCTGATAGATATGGTCATTATCTATGATTCTGCGTTTTTAGTTTTCTCGAATTTGCAATATTGTGGATGCAACAGATTTTCGTCTCTATTGATGCTGATCAAGAATATATATACTTTATGGGGTCGGAAACGATTCCTTCTGGACGTTACACACATCCAATTTTACCACAAATCTAATATACCCCAATACTCATTTTGAGTATCGGGTATAATTATTATAGCCAGAATCAAGAAAAGAATTTCATTCTTTCTCGCTCTGTCTCTCTCTAACACACAGGTTTCATGGTCGGTTTTGCCAATTGCAAAATATGAGTTCAAGGATCTCAGAACCTATAAGAGCCAAGGCAATCAAATTTGGTATCCACACTACTGTGATATTCGACCTTGACCGTTTCGTGTCCAAATTTCGCCCCCCCCCCTCCCGCCCCCGCAAAGGACGAAAATCTGGGGCATCCACAAATCTCAGAGACTATTAAAGCTAGAGTAACCAAATTTGGTATCCGCACTTCTGTTAGATCTCACTATAAAACGTATATCTCAGAATTTCGCCCCACCCCCTTCCGCCCCCACAAAGGACGAAAATCTGTTTCATCCACAATATTGCAGATTCGAGAAAACTAAAAACGCAGAACCATATATAACGTTCATAACTATCAGATTGCTGAATCTGGATCAGATCGTATCATTTTTGTAGCCAAAAGCAAGAAATCAATTTGCAGTGGCTACGCAGCGCCCGACGTCACGCTCAGACTAATTTTCTGTCTCTCTCGCACGCACTCTTTTTCGTGTCGTTTAAGATTAGCGGCGTCTGCCGGAGGAGAGCCATACTGACTTAGTATCGGGTATAACTGTAGAGTTGCGGTGTCCGCAGCAACTCACAACGTTCCCCCTCGTTTCCTTGTTTAATTTGCTTTTATTTATGTATTTATTGTTTCATGTGCATCCACTTTTATTCCACTGCACACACAGATACACATGTACTTTTGTTGTGTATGTGCTTCATTTAAATTTGAATTTTTTCCCTGCGAAATTTACACAATTCCAATTAATGGCATTTAATTATTTATCCGGCATTTTACACAGTGTTCTTCCTGCCCCAGCCCCCCCCCCCCAATGCCGTCACCGAATTTTGCATTTTTATGTCATGTTGTAAATATTTGCGTTCGGAATTTAAAATTCAAATGGTGTAGACTGAACGAGGGGGAACGTTGTGAGTTGCTGCGGAGACCGCAACTCTACAGTTATACCCGATACTAAGTCAGTATGGCTCTCCTCCGGCAGACGCCGCTGATATTAAACGACACGACAAAGAGTGCGTGCGAGAGAGACAGAAAATCAGTCTGAGCGTGACGTCGGGCGCTGCGTAGCCAGTGCAAATGGATTTGTTCCTTTTGGCTATAATAATGATCTGATCTGATCCAGATTCAGCAATCTGATATATATGATCATTATCTATGATTCTGCGTTTTTAGTTTTCTCGTATCCTCAATATTGAGGATGCAACAGATTTTCGTCCTTTGTGTGGGCGGAAGGGGGTGGGGCGAAATTCTGAGATATACGTTTTATAGTGAGATCTAACAGGAGTGCGGATACCAAATTTGGTTACTCTAGCCTTAATAGTCTCTGAGATTTTTGGATATCCCCAGATTTTCATCCTTTGCGGGGGCGGAAGGGGGTGTGGCGAAATTTTGAAACAAACTCGTCTCGGTCCGATATATTAGGAGTGTGGATACCAAATTTGGTTGCTCTAGCTTTTATAGTCTCTGAGATCTAGGCGCTAATGTTTTACTCTAAGCAAAGCCGGCTATGCTAGTGTGTTAGAGAGAGACAGGGCGAGAAAAAATGAAATTGTTTTCTTGATTGTGGCTATAATAATTATACGATAATTCTCTCTCTCTAATAATTCTCTCTCTCTCTCTCTCTCTCTCTCTCTCTCTCTCTCTCTCTCTCTCTCTCTCTCTCTCTCTCTCTCTCTCTCTCTCTCTCTCTCTCTACGATAGGTACAAATAAGAAATTTATACCAAAATTTAAAGGACCATACATTATCAAAAAAAATTTACCAAATGATCGATATGTTATAACTGTCAAGTTATAATTGTCAAGTATCTCAGGTTCCGTATGACGCTGTAATAGAAGCCTGTCGACTTCGGAAATATGTAAATTGGCGGGATCAGTGTAGAACTATCTCCTACTAATCTGTATTTTATAATTTTAGCCTGGTAGATAACAAAAGTAGCCAAATGTAAGGATCGAGGGCGCTCCATTTGTCAGGATGGCCGAGCTGTAAGGCAACACATATTAACCATAACCAACCCCATATTAGCCCTTACCGATATTAACCCTAACCAACCCCATATTAGCCCTTACCGATATTTTCCCTAACCGATCCCGATATTATACTGCGATAAGTTCTATGCGATATTATTCTGCTATATGATACGGCGATAAGTCGGGGGATGATTTGGACGATCGACAAGAGAGAAAAGACGTGAAATAAATAAGTTAATAAAAATTAAACGAAGAACTGCGCCACAGAACAAAACTGATGGTTTCTCCTCGATTATAGTCCTGTCGATGTCCTGACTGGGAACTCCGTTTGCCGGCCATTGGCTTTCCGGCTGCTGTAGCCATGATGGTCCAGACCACCACAATGGATGTACTGCTAACTCTTGTGGTGTTAAGCCACGAGTTGCGCAGTCCGCTGGGTTTACCGCAGTAGGTACATGTCTCCACTGAGTTGATGTACTATGCTCCAAAATCTGTCCAACGCGGTTTGACACAAAGGTTTGCCATCGGTGGGGATCTCCATTTATCCAAAACAAAACGATAGTAGCATCTGACCAATAGAAGGTTGACATAGGTGGTCCTGCTGTGCGAAGTTGGTCCCGGATCCATTTTGCCAGTTTAACTGCCAGCAGCGCACCCGAAAGTTCGACTCGTGGAATTGTGATCGGTTTCGTGGGTGTGACTCGACTGCTTGCAGCTAGCAAATGAGTTTGAATCTTTCCGTTTGGTAGTTCTGCACGAATATATGCACATGCTGCATACGCCAGTGATGATCCATCGCAGAAAACATGTAGCTGTAATGACGCAAGCTCGTGGATGTTGAAGCGCAGCCATCGTGGTACTTGAATTTGCTCGACATATGGCAAGTTCTGTATGAATCCCTGCCATCTATCAAGCAGTTCGGTTGGCAGCGGTTCATCCCAATCTAGTTGTGCTAGGCTGCCATCGTTGCGTTTGATGCGGGCCATCCATGAGTCCTTGAGTATCGCCTTAGCGGTCATGACACAGGGCGTGATGAAACCTAAGGGGTCGTACAGTCGGGCGACTGTGGAAAGTAAAGAACGTTTAGTATGTGCGTGACTGATTTCAAAGTTTATCTTGAACCCAAAATAGTCTTGATGTGGATGCCAATAGAGACCTAAGGTTTTAACGGGATCTTGGTACTCAAACTCTAATAATGTCTTACGAGATAAATGGTCTGGAGGTATGTCTTGTAGCAGAGAAGCGTCATTCGCAGACCACTTTCGAAGTTCCATTCCTGCTGATCGTAAGGCTCCGATCAATTGATTTTGAATTTCTAATGCTCCTTCGCGAGTGGAAGATCCGCTTTGTACATCATCAACGTATATTTCATGTCGAAGGACCCTTTCCGCGAGTGGGTATCGGTCGCGTTCATCCTGCGCCAGTTGATGTATGACGCGAATGGCTGTGTAAGGAGCTGAAGCGGTTCCAAACGTAACTGTGTTGAGAAAATACTCAGCTACCTGGTTGTGTTCGTCATGCCAAAAGATACGTTGATATTGCGAATCCTTTGCATTCATGTCAATGCATCTATACATCTTCTGAATGTCGGCAGCAAAAACAAAACGATGGAAACGCCAATTCAGGACCACGCCGGCTAGATCGTTTTGGAGCGCTGGTCCGGTGCATAGGACGTCATTGAGCGACTTTCCGTTTGTCGTTTTACAGGAGGCGTCATATACTACTCTAACCTTAGTAGTGACACTTTCCTCCTTGAATACTGCGTGATGAGGCAAGGTGCAACATGTGGACTCGATTCCATTCTCCTTGCTAATGATGCAATGCTGCTGCTCCTTGGTTGTTACTTTGGTCACCTGGCCTAGTTGAAAGTACTCATCCATGACCTCCGAATATTTGGCTTGCAGCTCCGGCTGCCGTTGGAATCTTCGTTGAAGCACTTGGAATCGATTAATTGCGATTTGACGTGATTTGCCTAGCACCTGCGAAGGGTCAAACAAACGCTTAAGTGGTAACCGTACCAAATACTTGTCGTTCCGTTGACGGATGTGAGTTCGTTTAAAATGCTCCTCGCACCATCGCTCTTCTGGAGTGAGCTGTTTTGCAGAACCGAGATGCTCCATTTCGAAGAATTTCTGGACGAGATTCTCTAGCCTGTTGTGGTGACATCTAATTGTGATAGCGTGTGAGCGTGTGGATGTGGCTCGACCAAAGACTATCCGGCCCAGCTGGGTGTGCTGTGCAATTGGTTGATTCTCCTTTCCTCTGCGGATATCTGAAAGCAGGATCTGTGGGATTACGTCCGCTCCCAGCAGAAGATCAATCCGCTGTGATTTGTAGAACCTGGGATCGGCGAGTTCTATTCCGTTCAAATGCGGACATTGCTGCAATTTGATGGATTGTGACGGTAATTGCGATGTAAGCGTTTTAAGTATAAACGCAGTATCAATGGAAGTACAAAACTGTGAAGTACAAGAACTTAACGACAATTCTGTAGTGTAGGTACACCTTTTCTTGGAGGTGGTCCTAACTCCAGCAATTTCTGCCGAAATTGGATGCCGCTTGAGGTTAAGAGCCTGCACTGTGTGCTCTGTAATGAGGGTTCCTTCCGATCCTGAATCCACTAACGCACGTACCACAGCTGATTGGCCAGTGTGGGGTTTGTGGATTGTGACCAGGGCAGTGGCCAGAACGACAGTGCTGGGTCCGTGATGTGTTGCCGTAGCGGAGACCAGTTGCGCAGAGTGTGTTCTCACAGACGAGTCGGAGCTGCAGACTGTGGATGACCACCGGAACTAGTGTTGGGAACCACTGGGAGAGGCTGTGCAGTGCTCTGAGTAGGAAGTGGGGTCCTAGCGTAGAGTTGCGTAGGTGTAGCCCTGCCAGACGAGTCGCTCGTTGTATACTGCCAGGAGTTACCGGAACGAGCGCTATGGAAGGCTGCGTGAGGGTGCGTAGCCACCTGAGCAGGAGTTCGGAAATGCAGCAGTGTATGGTGTCTTTGACCACACTGCGTGCAGTTCCTTTTACTGGTACATTTTGAAAGTCCATGGGAACGGCTCAGACAGTTGAGGCATGCCTTTGCCTGATCGACGATGGCTTTCCTTGCAAAGCAGTCCTTGGACAGAAGGTCTTGGCAATGCCGAAGATTGTGACTGTCGCTACAGTGCGGCCAGCGAGTGTGTTCGGCAACAGCAGTCTTGGCGTGGAAACTGTTGCCCTTGTATGTTACGTTGCCAACTGACTTCTTCGGGTGCCTTTGGTTGACAGGCTGCGGCACAGGTGTCCGCGTCGTGGAGTGGGCTCGATTTTCGAACACATCGATGCTGAAGAGACGGTCGTTGAGAAATGATTGCAGCTGAGAAAATGTGGCAAGTTCGGCTGAGCTACCGAAGTCTGGAACTGAGATGATGATCCATCCAATGCTGAACATCTAGATTTTTGAAAGCATTGAGACAAACCGTCGCAACATTAAGCATATGTTTTGTATCAGCAGACTGCTCCTTTGTCAACTGTGGCAAGTCATACAAACCGTTCATATGGTACATAAACTGCAGCCGTTTGTTGTCGTAGCGCTTGAGGACGAGACTCCAAGCTGTTGCATAGTTATTTCCCGCAAGCGACATCTGCTGAATATCCTCGTCGCGATCCGAGGGAAGCGCTTGCTTCAGAAAATGAAACCTTTGAACGTCGGACAGTTTCTGGTTGTTATGGATGTACACAAACTTGCATGTAAATGTCGGTACAGGTAGCTTGGGCAATTGCACTGATGATACAGATGGATTTGCTGGCTCTGGATTCTGCTGTACCGGTGGTGCTCTTAGACATACATTCTCGTAGGCCTCTGATATGAGGCTGAATGCCGTTGTATAGTCTTTATCTGGACACATAACTATGCGTACTTGGACATCGAAGTATTAGTAAACGTTGGTGATTTTGCTCAAATTCACCTAAGAACCGTTGCAAATTTTGTAAGCGCGTTTGAAAATAAGCTCTAGTTTTCCGATCTGCGCCATCCTTTTTGAAATTACGCACCGTTTGATTAACCCTCGCAATGAGATTTGTCTGAATAACACTGAGATTGTCGATCTCCACCTGAGGATCGGCTTCGAGGTCGTGGGACTCGGCTGTTGACTTGTTGCTTTTATATGTGTATGTACCTTTCTCACCCTTAGTTGCAATCTCTTTGACCTTGTACAAAACACACAACGAAACACTTACTCTGGTACTCGGGAGTGGTTATCTTTGCTTAAAGCGTAGCTTAAGAGAACTTGCGAGTCGTTGTTGGTGGTTTTGTCCGAGCGGAGAGCAGAAACTGTGCTGATGTGAGCGTTGAGTTGAGGCCTTGTGTCGAGCGATGATGTGCAGCAACAGAACGATCGTTGTCTTCTTGGTCTCTGCTTTGCACGAGAGAGCGGCTGCTGTCTAACCGTCGGCTTTCGTTGCCCTTTGTGTGCTACAGTGAGGCTACTGTCCAGGCGCAGAGCTATCGTCCGATCTTCTTTGTCCCTGCTTCGTGCGAGAGATAGCGGCAGCTGGATAAACCGTTGGTTTGCGTTGTGATTGCCGTTTACAGTTGCAGCCGGTAAAATATGATTTTATCTGTACATTTAACTGATCGCGGAACGAGGTAGAATCATATGCGAATAGTACGAATTAAACGCGGTTTCCCCCATGGGCCACCAAAAATGTTGTGAAATCCTCGATACGAGATTTCAATGTTGAGCAGAAAATGCTCTGGGGAATCTTTGCGTTTAATAATGTACTACACGATGTAGAAAATTTGAGATTTATTCATTTGGACTTCAATCAACTTAAACTTTAATCGTAATCTCGTATAGGGTACAGTTTAATGGGTAATACGGGCTTAAGCGCGGCCGGCTGCAAACTGCTTGATTGTCGCTGTCATTTCGTCGACATGCAAACAAAGAATGTTCTTGTTTATCGGAGACGAGGTTACGCCGCCCTAGCATGAAACGAAGCCGTTCTCCGAGTGGGCAATCGCAGTTAGAGAGCTCTCACTCTCTTTTGCAGTTTAACCCTTAGAAACCCGTCCATAAGGAAAACAACCCATAAGCCACAATCATGATTTATTGTTTTATATTTTATGATGAAACTGGTTGCAATTGCTTTTGCCAAACCAGACCCACAAACTGCTTTTACTCGTAGACGTAGTCCCTCTGTCTCTGGGTCGTGCGGCAGACGCCGCTAATATTAAACGACACGACAAAGAGTGCGTGCGGGAGAGACAGAAAATCAGTCTGAGCGTGACGTCGGGCGCTGCGTAGGCACTGCAAATTGATTTGTTCCTATTGGCTATAAAAATGATCTGATCTGATCCAGATTCAGCGATCTGATAGATATGGTCATTATCTATGATTCTGCGTTTTTAGTTTTCTCGAATTTGCAATATTGTGGATGCAACAGATTTTCGTCTCTATTGATGCTGATCAAGAATATATATACTTTATGGGGTCGGAAACGATTCCTTCTGGACGTTACACACATCCAATTTTACCACAAATCTAATATACCCCAATACTCATTTTGAGTATCGGGTATAATTATTATAGCCAGAATCAAGAAAACAATTTCATTCTTTCTCGCTCTGTCTCTCTCTAACACACAGGTTTCATGGTCGGTTTTGCCAATTGCAAAATATGAGTTCAAGGATCTCAGAACCTATAAGAGCCAAGGCAATCAAATTTGGTATCAACACTACTGTGATATTCGACCTTGACCGTTTCGTGTCCAAATTTCGCCACACCCCCTTCCGCCCCCGCAAAGGACGAAAATTTTAATTAATTTTAATTAATTTAAAATCTCAGAGACTATTAAAGCTAGAGTAACCAAATTTGGTATCCGCACTTCTGTTAGATCTCACTATAAAACGTATATCTCAGAATTTCGCCCCACCCCCTTCCGCCCCCACAAAGGACGAAAATCTGTTTCATCCACAATATTGCAGATTCGAGAAAACTAAAAACGCAGAACCATATATAACGTTCATAACTATCAGATTGCTGAATCTGGATCAGATCGTATCATTTTTGTAGCCAAAAGCAAGAAATCAATTTGCAGTGGCTACGCAGCGCCCGACGTCACGCTCAGACTAATTTTCTGTCTCTCTCGCACGCACTCTTTTTCGTGTCGTTTAAGATTAGCGGCGTCTGCCGGAGGAGAGCCATACTGACTTAGTATCGGGTATAACTGTAGAGTTGCGGTGTCCGCAGCAACTCACAACGTTCCCCCTCGTTTCCTTGTTCAATTTGCTTTTATTTATGTATTTATTGTTTCATGTGCATCCACTTTTATTCCACTGCACACACAGATACTCATGTACTTTTGTTGTGTATGTGCTTCATTTAAATTTGAATTTTTTCCCTGCGAAATTTACACAATTCCAATTAATGGCATTTAATTATTTATCCGGCATTTTACACAGTGTTCTTCCTGCCCCAGCCCCCCCCCCCCCCCCCCCCCCCCCCCCCCCCCCCCCCCCCCCCCCCCCCCCCCAATGCCGTCACCGTATTTTGCATTTTTATGTCATGTTGTAAATATTTGCGTTCGGAATTTAAAATTCAAATGGTGTAGACTGTAAGTGTCAGACTGTGTAAGTCAGTATGGCTCTCCTCCGGCAGACGCCGCTGATATTAAACGACACGACAAAGAGTGCGTGCGAGAGAGACAGAAAATCAGTCTGAGCGTGACGTCGGGCGCTGCGTAGCCAGTGCAAATGGATTTGTTCCTTTTGGCTATAATAATGATCTGATCTGATCCTGATTCAGCCATCTGATATAGGCTCTCTCTCTCTCTCTCTCTCTCTCTCTCTCTTCTCTCTCTCTCTCTCTCTCTCTCTCTCTCTCTCTCTCTCTCTCTCTCTCTCTCTCTCTCTCTCTCTCTCTCTCTCTCTCTCTCTCTCTCTCTCTCTCTCTCTCTCTCTCTCTCTCTCTCTCTCTCTCTCTCTCTCTCTCTCTCTCTCTCTCTCTCTCTCTCTCTCTCTCTCTCTCTCTCTCTCTCTCTCTCTCTCTCAGTCCATCTTTCCTCAAATATTGTACTGACCTGCTGGGCGTTCCACTGCTGCATGAGGTCTTCATGGCAGGGAAGACAGGCCTGGATCATGCCCCGCGGGTCCTTGGGCCGCGAGCGGGCGGGGCGCGGATGCTGCTCGTTGAAGAGCGGAAAGTACGCCACGGACTGGCCCAGACGCGAATCCTTCGACTTCAACGTGCTCAGCTCGATGAGGCTGCCGCGCCGCTGCTCGTCCCCGCACACGTAGCAAACCTCCGTGATGGAGTTCTTGTCGGGCATGGAGAGGTCCAGTATGCCCACTTCCGCTTGCGGTTGACTGGTCATTGCGCCCGAGCCGCCGCTCTGTCGCGGCGCTGTCGAGGCACTCACGCTGGCGCTCACGTTGCGCAGGTCCACCACAGTGGCGTTGTCATCCTCCAGGCCGGCTGTCGGGGGCGGCCGCAGGTGGCCGCTGCCTGGCGAGGGCATGGCACTGTATGGATTGCCCTTGTAGTGCGCCTGCGGGTGCTCAGGACCGCCTCCTCCGCCCGCTGCCGCCTGCTGCAGCAGGTGGTACGCCGCCGTCTGCTGCTGCAGCTGCTGGTACTGGGCGGGATGGTAGCTCGTCGCCTGTCCCGGATACGGAGATGCAGCCGCTCCAGGAGCGGTGCCCGGCTTCAATTTGTGCTGGCAATAGCCACCGCTGCTGCTCTTTGGGGCCGGCGGTTCGCTGGGCGGTCGCGAGGAGAGCGATGCCACTCGCATGTCCCGCGACTGCGGCCGACTCAGGTATTTGTTGTTGTTGTTGTTGTTGCTGTTGTGGTTGCTGGGCGGTCGCGAGGAGAGCGATGCCACTCGCATGTCCCGCGACTGCGGCCGACTCAGGTATTTGTTGTTGTTGTTGTTGTTGCTGTTGTGGTTGCTTGTATGTGTGGTGGCAGTCCGTGGATAATAGTCACCCGCACCCCCCGCACCACCGTATATGGGCGAGGGTGAGGCATTCCTTGAGGTACTAAGGTGATGAGGTGTCGTCGTGGGCGTCCCCGGTGGCTGGTGGGGGGAATAGTGGCGGGCCACGGCGTAGGGATCTATGCCATGCAGTTCCGCCAGTCCGTTCTGACCGAGATGCTCCGCACTTAGGCCCAGCACCTGGGCCGCGTACTCGCTTTGGGTGGCCACATCCGCCCCAATGTAGCCCTTGCAGTCCAGCCGCTTCATGTGATAGATGCGCTGCAGCATGGGCTTCTTGTGGCGCTCGTACGCGTACCACTGCTCGCTGAGGGACCGGAAGCAGAGCAGGCAGACCCACACATACTCCTGGCTGGACGTCACACTGCCCATCCCGTGGGGCGGCTCGTGCCGCTCCAGAAACGGAAAGAACGACTCGTTCGGCCTCTCCGGGCTCTGACGCACGCGTAGGGCCTGCATCTCGTAGCCCCCCTGGCCGCCACACACAAAGCACACGGAAATGGCCATGTGGTGATCGGGTGGCGCCGATGCCCGGCCCGTGGACTTGACCCCCGTATGGGCCGGATAGTAGTGCTGCTGCTGCTGCTGCGCATAGCCCAGGGACAAGGCATGCTGGTGGTAAAGGTCGCTGGGTGTCCTTGCTCGGTGCGCCGCTGCTGCTGCTGCTCCTGGGGAGGGCATCAGCTCGCAGTGTGGATACAGCTGCTGCTGCTGCTGCTTGGACGAGGCCGGAGAGGGACCTCGTCCTGATGGTGGTGTGGGCGTGGTTGCTGGCTCGGATTGAAGGGACTGCTGCTGCTGTGGCTGGATGCCACCACGAAGTTCATTTTTGATATACGCTTTCGCTTTTTCCATAATATTTTCAGCTGCAATGGGAATAAATGAAGGAAAGAGTTCGATGAGAAGTTATAAACGGGGAAAAAACGGAATAAATATACCCATTCCTCTCTTCATAAGCCCCCATTGAACAGCTGTATAGTCAGTCGATACCCCGTTCCCCACTCCGCCGCTGAAAGCCTGCCAGCAAAACAGAAAATTCGACGCTCGTTAATCGAACGATTGCCGACGGCGATAACCTATTTAATCGCAGCCCACGATAACCCGCAGCACTCGGCGATCATGATCTCTGATCTCCGTGGAGAGCATCAATGTGGGAAGTATAAATAAATAAAGCAAAAATGAAAAGAAAGAACCAGCGAGAAGAATATTTGCAGGCTAAAGTGATTCGACGATTTGTCGGACGTTGCTTCTTGTCTCTGAGTCGCGATGTATTTATTTTGAGTGGCAGTGTGTTTTCCTTTTTATACCCGATACTCAAAATGAGTATTGGGGTATATTAGATTTGTGGTAAAAGTGGATGTGTGTAACGTCCAGAAGGAATCGTTTCCGACCCCATAAAGTATATATATTCTTGAGCAGCATCAATAGCCGAGTCGATTGAGCCCTGTCTGTCTGTCCGTCTGTCCGTCTGTCCGTCCGTCCGTCCGTCCGTCTGTCCGTCTGTCCGTCCCCTTCAGCGCCTAGTGCTCAAAGACTATAAGAGCTAGAGCAACGATGTTTTGTATCCAGACTTCTGTGATATGTCACTGCTACAAAAATATTTCAAAACTTCGCCCCGCCCACTTCCGCCCCCACAAAGGACGAAAATCTGTGGCATCCACATATTTAAAGATACGATAAAACCAAAAACGCAGAATCGTAGAGGATGACTATATGTTTTAGAATGTAAGATCTCAACCAGATCGTATAATTATTATAGCCAGAATCAAGAAAACAATTTCATTCTTTCTCGCTCTGTCTCTCTCTAACACACAGGTTTCATGGTCGGTTTTGCCAATTGCAAAATATGAGTTCAAGGATCTCAGAACCTATAAGAGCCAGGGCAACCAAATTTGGTATCCACACTCCTGTGATATCGGACCTTGACCGTTTCGTGTCCAAATTTCGCCACACCCCCTTCCGCCCCCGGAAAGGACGAAAATCTGGGGCAACCACAAATCTCATAGACTATTAAGGCTAGAGTAACCAAATTTGGTATCCGCACTTCTGTTAGATCTCACTATAAAACGTATATCTCAGAATTTCGCCCCACCCCCTTCCGCCCACACAAAGGACGAAAATCTGTTGCATCCACAATATTGTAGATTCGAGAAAACTAAAAACGCAGAATCATAGATAACGACCATATCTATAAGATTGCTGAATCTGGACCAGATCAGATAATTTTTATAGCCAAAAGGAACAAATCCATTTGCACTGGCTACGCAGCGCCGGACGTCACGCTCAGACTGATTTTCTGTCTCTCTCGCACGCACTCTTTGTCGTGTCGTTTAATATTAGCGGCGTCTGCCGGAGGAGAGCCATACTGACTAAGTATCGGGTATAACTGTAGAGTTGCGGTGTCCGCAGCAACTCACAACGGTCCCCCTCGTTTTTATACCCGATACTCAAAATGAGTATTGGGGTTTATTAGATTTGTGGTAAAAGTGGATGTGTGTAACGTCCAGAAGGAATCGTTTCCGACCCCATAAAGTATATATATTCTTGATCAGCATCAATAGCCGAGTCGATTGAGCCCTGTCTGTCTGTCCGTCTGTCCGTCCGTCCGTCTGTCCATCCCTTTCAGCGCCTAGTGCTCAAAGACTATAAGAGCTAGAGCAACGATGTTTTGGATCCAGACTTCTGTGATATGTCACTGCTACAAAAATATTTCAAAACTTCGCCCCGCCCCCTTCCGCCCCCATAAAGGACGAAAATCTGTGGCATCCACAATTTTAAAGATATGAGAAAACCAAAAACGTACAATTGTAGAGAATGACCATATCTTTAAGACTGCGGAATCTGAATTGGATCGTATTATTATTATAGCCAGCATCAAGAAAACAATTTCATTTTTCTCGCCCTGTCTCTCTCTAACACACACGTAGCATAGGCGGCTTTGCTTAGAGTAAAACATTAGCGCCTAGATCTCAGAGACTACAAAAGCTAGAGCAACCAAATTTGGTATCCACACTCCTAATATATCGGACCGAGACGAGTTTGTTTCAAAATTTCGCCACACCCCCTTCCACCCCCGCAAAGAACGAAAATCTGGGGATATTCAAAAATCTCAGAGACTATTAAGGCTAGAGTAACCAAATTTGGTATCCGCACTCCTGTTAGATCTTACTATAAAACGTGTATCTCAAAATTTCACCCCACCCCCTTCCACCCACACAAAGGACGAAAATCTGTTGCATCCACAATATTGCACATTCGAGAAAACTAAAAACGCAGAATCATAGATAATGACCATATCTATCAGATTGCTGAATCTGGATCAGATCATTATAGCCAATTTTTATAGCCAATAGGAACAAATCAATTTGCAGTGGCTACGCAGCGCCCGACGTCACGCTCAGACTGATTTTCTGTCTCTCTCGCACGCACTCTTTGTCGTGTCGTTTAATATTAGCGGCGCCTGCCGGAGGAGAGCCATACTGACTTAGTATCGGGTATAACTGTAGAGTTGCGGTGTCCGCAGCAACTCACAACGTTCCCCCTCGTTTCTGCTCATTTGTTTTCATTAATATGTATTACAGTTTCAGCGACACTCGAAAAGCTGATAACAAGCGAAATGGCAGGGGAAAAGCGGAGGCGAGGAAAGCCCCAGTCCCAGGGAATATATGAGCGAAACTTTGGGAACGCTATTTGCATATATCTCGCACTCGAGCTGTCCAGAATAATCCGGCTGAATGTGGGGCCCAAATGTACATACATATATCGATTATTTGCTGATACGCAGAACCAGATCGAAATGTTGCTAATTTTCTTTATCAAAGTAAAGCAGATTCCCCACCACAACATTTGCTAAACAATTCGGTGCTGTTCTCGTTTAGCGCACCCCAAAAATTATGAAATGAAGCTACAGAGGGAAACAGAGGGCATACCCTTACAGAGGGTAAAGTAGGGTATTTCAAAACAATTCAACAAAGGTAATTTTCCTGTAAAGTTATCCAATCAAAATATTAGGAAACCCATTACATTTTTCATTATTTACTCAAAACAATTTATTTAGTTTCTGCAGCAGAAAAATAAAGTTGTAAAGTGCACATAAAAAAGCAAACAGATCAGCGGCTTTTCATGTTTCAATTATTTTTTATGAATGCACATTTTCATTGATTTTCTGCAGAATGGTTTTTGCTTCTTGCTTCTGCAGAACTTCAGAGAGGGAGAGCGCGCGCGGGTAGCTTTCATTTCACTTTATATGCATTTGCTTTTTGCTTTTTCCTTTGCTTTTGCAAGCTTTTAAGAGTTGTTTTTCAACTGTTCGTGAGTGTGTGTTCGCGTGCGTTCGCGTGTGTGTGTGCCTCAGCCTGCACTTGAACATTGTTGCTGTTGTTCTGCCCTCCGCCCCCCACACTCGTTCGTCCTGCAGTTGTTTTAAAAGTTTTTATACCCGATATTTTTAGAGCTAAAGGGTATGCTGCGTTCGCACTGAAACGTAGAACACTGATTGATCGGCAATATTGTACAATAAATATTTTAGACAGCAATACGTACACAGAAAAAATAGCACAGTCACAAGAAACACACCCACCCATAGTTTTTAAATTCAAACATAATAAAATTAAATATAACTCATTTTGATTTAAATATAGATTTATTTATAAACACGACCCATATTTAATCTAAATATAAAACACTTTAAAATAAATATATTATTTTAAATTTGTGGGAAATATATTTAATTTAGATAAGAAATACTAGACGGCAAGCCCCCTGGCACACTCGCCTCACTCGCTAGAGCCGTTATGAGTAAAATATCGGACAACGACGACGAAACAAAACTTGTTCATATAAAAGAGAGATATCGTATCAAATATTATAATATTAATATTGATGCACTTCAATTTTAATATTTTTACTTTCGGACCAAATATAATGCCATAAATATTTAAATCTAAGTGTAAATATTCGAGGCTCAGGACGTTTTTCTCTCTAATGAAATCTTTGCCTAACACAAAGTCACCTAAAATCCTGTATATAGTACATAGGATATATCAATTATGACCACAACATATTCACTGCCTTTCCATCTCACTGCCGAGAGATTTCCTTGTAGTTGGATGTGTACTTTCCTCACAACAAATAGCTTAGTAGAGGGTATCTCTACAGTCCAACTAGTTAATACAGTGAAATTTCTAGTTTTTGTTTGCTTGCTGCACATAAGAACATTTTTATGGCCCTCGTGTCCTTGTTTTTGTTTGAATTTTCTACTTTTTTCTGCGCTCTTTTTTTTAGAAAGAGTATTAGCAGGGAGGAGGAGGGCAGAGGCGTGGCACTGGTAGAACAAAAAAAAAAAGTGAAATAGCAAACCCAGCACAGCATTTTTAAAGTTCTCTCTCGCTCCTTCTACCCCCCTCTATACTTTTTATGAAATTTGTAACTTTAACAATTGAAATTCTTTCGCTCTCCCTTTCGCCACTCTCTTCTACATTTTATGCTCTCTCTCTCAAGATTATCTCTGATGTTCTTGACTTTGTTTTTGTTATTCTATGCCGTTACAGTTGGAGGCGAAAATAGAACGGAAGTTGCCTTCACGAAGAGAGCGGGCGAGGGGGAGGAGGAGCGGGGAAAGGCATTGAACAAGTTGCAGGACAAGAAATAACAAGTTGCGAAAGTTTTTAGCGCAGTTGGGAATTCCCATTCACCCAATCTCCTCCCTCCTGTTGCTCCTTCTGTTCGCGATTATGGGATTTTTTTGTACCCAGTAATCGTAGAGTGGTATATCAGGGGTATATCTCATTCGTGCTGATGCTATATGTACAGCAGACCCTGTAAAGTATATGATCCTTCTCTAGAGCAAAATTCATGGATGCATGCATGTCCTTCCAAATAACGAATGAAGAGCTCTCTCGTAGCCGCTCTTAAGCGTGCCGTGCCCGTGCAATGGCAGTACTGGGTATGTCATTGTCGAGGCAATCAACTAAAGCGTTCCTTATTTTTATACCCGATACTCAAAATGAGTATTGGGGTATATTACATTTGTGGTAAAAGTGGATGTGTGTAACGTCCAGAAGGAATTGTTTCCGACCCCATAAAGTATATATATTCTTGATCAGCATCAATAGCCGAGTCGATTGAGCCATGTCTGTCTGTCCGTCTGTCCGTCCGTCCGTCCGTCCGTCTGTCCGTCTGTCCGTCCCCTTCAGCGCCTAGTGCTCAAAGACTATAAGAGCTAGAGCAACGATGTTTTGGATCCAGACTTCTGTGAAATGTCACTGCTACAAAAATATTTCAAAACTTCGCCCCGCCCACTTCCGCCCCCACAAAGGACGAAAATCTGTGGCATCCACAAATCTCAGAGACTATTAAGGCTAGAGTAACCAAATTTGTTATCCGCACTCCTGTTAGATCTTACTATAAAACGTGTATCTCAAAATTTCGCCCCACCCCCTTCCGCCCACACAAGGGACGAAAATCTGTTGCATCCACAATATTGCACGTTCGAGAAAACTAAAAACGCAGAATCATAGATAATGACCATATCTATCAGGTTGCTGAATCTGGATCAGATCAGATCATTTTTATAGCCAATAGGAACAAATCAATTTGCAGTGGCTACGCAGCGCCCGACGTCACGCTCAGACTGATTTTCTGTCTCTCTCGCACGCACTCTTTGCTATGTCGTTTAATATTAGCGGCGTCTGTCGGAGGAGAGCCATACTGACTTAGTATCGGGTATAACTGTAGAGTTGCGGTGTCCACAGCAACTCACAACGTTCCCCCTGTTTTTTTTCGCCTTCTGTTCCGTTATTTTTTGGTTATTTTCTGAGGAGCCTGCAATGTGAGTTAAGGTGCTTAAGTTTCGCTGTCTTCATTGTTCGTTGATTTTCCTCGTATTTTCTTCGTATTTTTCTTGTGCCAGTTTCCACTTGTTTTTATTTTGTTCGTTGGAGGGGGAGGGGGGCGTGCTGAAAAAAACTAAACGCTGCGGGGAGACACCGAAGCCATGCTGAGTTTTGGGAAGTTTTTTGCCAACTTTCAGCGGAACAAAAATGTAATAATAAATCTAAAAATTGAAATATGAAACGAGGGGGAACGTTGTGAGTTGCTGCGGACACCGCAACTCTACGGTTATACCCGATACTAAGTCAGTATGGCTCTCCTCCGGCAGACGCCGCTAATATTGAACGACAAGACAAAGAGTGCGTGCGAGAGAGACAGAAAATCAGTCTGAGCGTGACGTCGGGCGCTGCGTAGCCACTGCAAATTGATTTGTTCCTATTGGCTATAAAAATGATCTGATCTGATCCAGATTCAGCAATCAGATAGATATGGTCGTTATCTTTGATTTTGCGTTTTTAGTTTTCTCGAATCTACAATTTTGTGCATGCAACAGATTTTCGTCCTTTGTGTGGGCGGAAGGGGGTGGGGCGAAACTTTTAGATACACGTTTTATAGTCAGATCTAACAGGAGTGCGGATACCAAATTTGGTTACTCTAGCCTTAATAGTCTCTGAGATTTTTGAATATCCCCAGATTTTCGTTCTTTGCGGGGGTGGAAGGGGGTGTGGCGAAATTTTGAAACAAACTCGTCTCGGTCCGATATATTAGGAGTGTGGATACCAAATTTGGTTGCTCTAGCTTTTGTAGTCTCTGAGATCTAGGCGCTAATGTTTTACTCTAAGCAAAGCCGCCTATGCTACGTGTGTGTTAGAGAGAGACAGGGCGAGAAAAAATTAAATTGTTTTCTTGATGCTGGCTATAATAATAATACGATCCAATTCAGATTCCGCAGTCTTAAAGATATGGGCATTCTCTACAATTCTACGTTTTTGGTTTTCTCATATCTTTAAAATTGTGGATGCCACAGATTTTCGTCCTTTATGGGGGCGGAAGTGGGCGGGGCGAAGTTTTGAAATATTTTTGTAGCAGTGACATATCACAGAAGTCTGGATCCAAAACATCGTTGCTCTAGCTCTTATAGTCTTTGAGCACTAGGCGCTGAAGGGGACAGACGGACGGACGGACAGACGGACAGACGAACAGACAGACAGACAGACAGACAGACAGGGCTCAATCGACTCGGCTATTGATGCTGATCCAGAATATATATACTTTATGGGGTCGGAAACGATTCCTTCTGGACGTTACACACATCCACTTTTACCACAAATCTAATATACCCCAATACTCATTTTGAGTATCGGGTATAAAAATAGCAGAGAAATAGCAAAGAGAAGAGCAGAGGATGGGGAAATAACTGCGAATATTCGCACTTTTCATACATATTTTCTCTTTGTTGCAATTGAAGTTACGAGCAAAATTGAATTTTAAAATTTGCATTGGCCAAAATCGAAAGGATACAGGAACGAAAGAGACAGAAACAACAGAGCCAACAATAGCGACATGAAAAACATAAATCCTGTCCCGACCGAAGGGAGATGGGGACAAAGAGGGAGAGAGAGAGAGAGAGAGAGCATAAAATGTAATTTATTAAATAGCATTCCGCGCAATAAACTCTCGCACAAAAATAAAAATGCTACAAAAACACGCACAGACGCACACATGCACAAAGAGCGCAACGCACACCAATACCAGCATTTGGACATGCCATTTTATAGCAGGACGTCGTCTCTGCCACTGCCTCTCCCTTCCCCCCGTTCACCCCTTCCAAACAGTTGCAAAGGGAAACAGGAAGGAGGAAAGCGAAGCCTTGGATACCCTTCCAGACGCATCTATAGCAAGGAATTCTAAGGCAATGTCTTCTACCGATTCAAACAGATATATTTGCAACTAAGATAGATTTTTTAACAGAAATAAATTGACGAATAGACCAAGAAAAGACCATGAACTATCTAAGACCATAGCCATTGCAAACCCCTGACCAAAATGCTTGTACCCTCTCCATGAAAGCGTATGAAATTGGGGAAACAAAAGCAAAAGCCCGCACAACATTTTTTCCATTAAGAGCCCCTCAAAAACCTGGACAGGACGGCTAAAAAGGGCCCGAGAACGGTCGAGGGTTCGAGGCTGGGGATCGGCCAATCAAACAGGAATAAAACAAATAAAAATGGTAAATTAATAACCGTTCTGGTTTGCCAAAGGTCTCGGGTACGGAAGAGCCGTGATACATCGGATCCAATGAATTGACATTTAATTATTGTGTAAATCATCATTTTTATTTTTATTTCCCCCTTTTTTCCGATAAATTAAATAACCGTTTTAATAAAACCGTTGGGTTTTCATAAAGTTAATCAAAAATGTAACTCTTGAACAGAGTGATCTGTAATCAATATAGTCAATATATCGTATCTTCAAACGTACATATGAAATTTTTAATTGCACTACGCGTATTACGAAATACTTAGTCTATGGTTCGGAATGGATGGCAGACTTTGATTGATTTAAATTAATTGAATTTTCAATTTGGCTGGCGTCTGGACGAACCAACCGAAAACCGGTTTCCACCGACTCAAGGCGATCCGAGCAATTGAAGAAACGTTATTTGAATGATTGTACTGATTGTTCCGATACTGACCTGTACTTTGGGTTTTGTTTGGGTTATTCCAGTCGCTATCCGCTGCTAATCCCAGGCATGTGTGTGTGTGTGTGCTCACTGAGGAAGCCCAAGGAGAGTTAACATCTGGGTGAACCACGTGGGAGACGGGCTTTGGGGGAATTAAATCCGTTAAACCATTTGGCGCTTAGCAAAGGGGCACGGCAGGGCAGGAGCGGGCAGGAAGATTCAATGGGGATTTAACTTAACTGAGAGCACATTTGGGTGCAGGCACTTTTCTTGACTTTCTTTTCACACTCTCTTCGACTCTTTCGCACCTCCTTCTCACATTGTTGTTGCTTTTGAAGCTTTAAAGGGCACAAATGGAATATGTTTGGATTGATATTCTCAGCTGTTTTGGGCTTTCATTTCTTGTAATTACGCGTATAAAAACTTAATTGAATTATTATTGCTCATTTCTGTTCTTTTCATGCTGATTTGTGCATTTGTGCAATCAAATTTCTCACTTTATTCAACATTTACAGAATTCAGAACAGCATTTTTCGCTTCATGGTCACTGCGGTGGTCTCTGCACCAGAAACGTAGACAGAGGCAGTGGCAGAGCCAGTGACGGTGACGGTGACGGCGACAGCGACGGCTACGACGAGGGCAACGACAGTCGACACCATTTCACCGGCGACGAAAACGACAACCACAACCGACGAGAATCTCGATCACACGCTGCTGCTGCTGCTCGCGCTGCAACTGGTGCTGCTCTGCCCCCACGTCAACAGCAGACAGCCGCAACAAGAACAATATTTGTACGTAATAATGTTGAACTGTTAGCCAAGGTTTAAACGCTTAAAGAGTTTCTATCAGCCTTAAGCAGCGTGCCCCCAACACTTTCCTCTCTCTCTCTCTCTACTTCTGCTGCTGCTGCTGCCAGAGCGAGCGCTTATCCAATTGTTTGCTTTTTGCCTACGCTTGTTGCGGCGCTGGCGCGCTGCTTCTGCTGCTGTTGTTCTGGCGATTTGCTGGAACTCGCGAGTGTCTCGCAAGTGCTTTCGAATATCTTAATAATTGGCACAATCACCCGCGTGTTTTCGCCGACTAGCGCAATTATTTACGTGCAATTTGAGGTAAAGTTATAGAAAAGTGCAGGTTCACAAGAGCTGCCTCAGAAATATACTGAAACTACGTACCATATTTAAAAATATACCGTAAATATACTGACGAATTATTTGTATTCAAGTTGGATAATCGTTTTGGATATTCCGTGGAATATAACTAGCTAGCTAAAACCTGAGGGTCTGAACTCATAATTTTATCCGATTATTGCATCAATTTTCTACAAGACTGGTTAACTTTAAGTTCTCATAATAATTCGTTTGTTTATAAAATAAGGTTTAAACAAAACCGGTCAACAACAATTTCCACTAAATAAATTTAATTACATGGTAACTATACGCTAACTACACATTTGCTACATATTAACTATATTTTCATGTAATTAACAAAGGCGACACCTGAAGGGGAAATGTGAACGTTTCAAACATTTTTGGCCGTTTTTTTTCATATAATCCTCATGGAAGCGCCAGTGTGAAAAACCTCCGTTATCCAAAAAATTGAGATTTTGATGGCAAACAACCAGGAATTCGATTCTGATCAAGATTCGATTCGATGTGGCCTGGGACATGGCTCTAAGTGGTACTTCTACACGGTTTCTACATTGGACAAGAGGGTGAGACCATAACGCGTCTTAAGATATACTGGAAAATACTAAAAAAAAACTATGAAAAGTATACAAATTGCAAGGTGTGTGAGCTAGACGGGGTGGCAAGAAAATAAGAAAATCCGATAAGGTATACGATCTGACCCTCAGAAATATACCAAAATATACCATAAATGTACTCAAGATCGCATCTCCACTTTGTTTTGTTCCGCAATGGTGATGGCAGTCGTTCGATATAGTGTGCGATAACTAATCTGATCGCAATATCGATGCAAAGTATCGATTGGAGCCAGTGCTGCCACCTGTCGTGAGCAACACAGCATAGCCACATCCATGAAAATAGTTTCAACTTTTTGAACATTGTATTCAAACGGAAATCTGTTGTTGCCCAACAAAACCACAAAATGAGATTAAATATGGTTGTTATTGTCAGCATCCTCATGGGTAAGAATATAGTTGCAGAAATGCAATAAATCAAGCTCTATTCCATTGCAGGATTGGCATTCTGTCCGTTCGTAACGACCACAACTCCCCGTGAAACACGACGAAATACAACAAACAAATATGATAGGACATCCCAAAAGATCAATGAATCTATTTCCATGCTGAACAATTCAAAATTCGTGGATGATCTGAAGACATCCGTCAAACGTATCCAGCAAAACATTGAAGAGCAATTAAAGAAGGAAATGCTGCCCAAGCAAATCTTACTGCCCCACCTTATTTTTGCTAACATGATACGGCCCATCGTTACCTATGAACGCAACAACACGATCAAAACGGAGGAGTCCAATGCTGGCACAGGCCTTCCAGGCGGCAGTCTATCCCCCAAATTAAGCTACATCCGACTGATTGGTGTTTTGATTGACCATATCTGTGGGTAGAGAGTATCTTTTCTTCCTAGATTACCTACTGATCCTGCTCCTAACGCCCCCCGCAGGGTTCACTGCCTCGGAATCACCACAAGAAGGATCAGCATCCTCAGAGGAAACTCCAAAATTGACCAACAACACGATAATGTGAGGAGAGTTCGATGAGGTGTGGTTGTAGAGTACATGAGAGGACTTTGTCGATATTTATACATATATTGAAAATACACTTTATTTTATATCATATTCAGTTTTAAGTATGGCCAAAAAATAATCAAATGGAAAACAGAAGAACAAAAGACAAAATCAAAACTAAATTCAGTTCAAAGTGGAGAAAGGAGTGTGAAAATCAATCAACTTCTTCAAAAATAGATTCAAAAAATAAAACATAAATTTCTGGTTTTTTCATGGGTAGTTTTATGTTTTATATATATATATGTATATATGTATGAATGTATATTGTTAACATTTATTATTAGTGACTATGTAATATCTGCTGCGGAGATTTATCTTCTTTTTCTTTTCGTAATTTGATTCCGTTTATATGCAGGTTTTTGCAGGTACTTAGTACTAGTTTTTGCTCCTTAGATTTGCGATTATTGTACGCTTGTCCTATGCACACACACACAACACTCAGAATATACCCTACGTATGAGAATTGGGGCTTTATTAAGGGGTGTTGGTGGTCGGGGTCGGGGTCGGGTTGTGGGAAATACTAAACAGTGTCTAAGCATTAGTAAATACATCTCCAGTTTAGTTGGTAAAATTAGCTAACACCGATGTAAGTAGTCGCTATGTTGTACATTCATGGGTTATACATTATCATATATCGTCATCTCTGATGTCGTAAAAGGTATCGCAGATCTATAACGATCGTATATATATAGTGTATATGAAACAATCTGCAGTTATAGATTCTAGGCGTATAGGCTAGGCATTGAAGTCTTAGACGAGTTTAAATAGCACTTTCTCATAGAGTCTACAGCTAAACAGGTATACAGATCGATCCTACAATATATTTTATCTATGTAGATGTATCTAAAGCTAGCTAGAGTAAGAGTTACGTTAGAGTTAGGTTCCAGTTTCTTATGTCCATAGAATACTTGAGTAAAGATATAGCTAAGATTGTTCGACAGAATTCTCTGTTATCCCCTCCCTCCCCGCACATTCCATTCATTCGGTTGCTTGATTCGTTTTTGGTTTTGATTTTTGATTTTGATTTGTTGTTCCCTATAGATTATGGTCATAGTGGATGGCTTTCGGATGATTCTCAGACAATCGGCACGCACACCCATTCCATCAGCCGGAACAGCAGCGAGCACAGCCAATTCTAGGCGGCCGTCGTGACCTTGGCCTGGCCGCCACCAGGCTCGGCTGTAGCTCCAGCTCCTGCTCCTACTGCTCCTCCAGCAGTGGCCTCAGCTGTCACTGTCGCCGTTGAGATCTCGTCCAGCTGCAGCTCTGTGTCGTTAGGCCCATCGCTGGGGATGTGGCTGGTGCTGCTGCTGCTGCCACCACCGCTGCCACCGCCGCTCTCCGACTGGCTGGTGCGCAGCTCCGGAGGCAGATAGATTTTGACCACGCTGGTGATCTTTACCCGGCAATTCGGACAGTTGCTGCACCTGTAACGGGATGGGAAGACACGGTTAGGCGCGGTTGCAGGAGAGTGGGGAGGAGGGGGACTACTAACCTGGCGGCACACTGGGCACAGGCAATCACGTGACAGCACGGATTGAACACTGTGTTGATGGCGCGATCCATGCAGATCTTGCATTGCATGGCCTCGGATATGCGCGTGTCCACGCAGCGCTCAATCGCCGCCTCACGCGCCTCCTTCTCGCGTATGGCCAAATCTATCTTGCCGGCCATGGAGCCACCACCAGCACCTGAACTGGGGCCGGCCCCATCGCCAAATGCTTCGGAGGCGACACCACCAGCAACAGCAACAGCAGCAGCAGTCGCACAGCCATCAGTGCCAGCCAGGACAGCCGCATCGCCGCCGCGCTCGTGCAGAATCCTCCGGGCCTGATCGTGCACCTCCCGGCACGTGTGCTGGATGTCGAACACATAGCGCTTGCCCAGCTCCGTGTCCTCCTTGAACATGGAGGCAATGGTGCCCTTGAGATCCCGGGTAAACTGATTGGTCACAACGCCCCGCACCTTGTCGCACACATAGAAGGCGTGCCGCTCGGTAATGGAGCGGTAGAGGCCGGCGGCAATGGGCTGCTTGGGCAGCTTGATTTCGAGCTCCTTGCGATCGTTGTGATCGTCCACGTACTCCAGCTTGAAGGTGCGCCTCAGCGACTTGGCAGCGGCAATCGCGCCAAAGGTGATGCTAACGAAAAGGGATGGAGTCGATTAGTTTCGGGGATTTTTGGGGGATTAGCCGGCGGGACTCACCTTTGCTTCTCACCCCCACGGCAGACGGTGATGCCATGGGCGCCCACGGCAATGTCGCACCGAGTGGCGCTCTCGTTGGTGGTGACGCCGCTGAAGAGCTCCTCGCCATAGCCGGCCAGGTCCTGAATGGACTGCAGCAGCCAGTACTTGGCCGACTTGGGGCTCATCTGCAGCTTGGCCAGCTTTCCGTGCTCGGTGGCGATCTGTCTGAGGTGGTCCGACGGTGGCTCTGCCGCGGAGGCATTGGCATCGGCCTCGCTCTCGGGACTGGGCAGGAACACGTACTCCTCGTACATGCGCAGCGGATTGCTGGCCAGGCGCTCGTCCAGCCCCGTCTGGCTGCTGCTGTTGCTGGGGCTGCTCGAGCTGGAGTTCGAGTGGGTGTGGGAGCAGGTGTGCGATGTGGTGGCGGAGGCGGAGGTGGAGGTGCAGGCTGAGGCGGAAACAGAGGCTGAGGGCGACGGCTGCAGGCTGCAGCTGGTCCCGGCCAGCGGCAGGGCACAGTTCTCGATGTGCTCCATGGACTTCTGCTTGGACAGGCGTCGCTTCTTGAAGCTCAGCACGTGCTCCTTCTCCTTGCGCTGCTGCTCCAGACGCTGCTGCTGGGCCTGCTGCTGCTGCAGCTGCTGTTGGGCCAGCTCCCGGCGCATCCTCATGGGGCAGTCGGCCCTCAGGGCCGCCTTGTTGAAGCGCAGGCCATCGGCCTGGCAGAGCAGAGCCGCCAGCTTGGCCGCATTGCTCCAGTCGCTGGCCGAGAGCCGACCCTCCATCAGGTCCCGGCGGGCCTGCATGTAGAACAGATTGCGCACACTCTCCTGCAGGATGAAGTGCACGGGCACCCAGAACTTGACGCGCAGGGTCAGCATCAGTTGGATGCCACTGCCGCTGCTGCCGCTGTCGCAGGACAGCCGATTCCTCAGATTGATCCACTGACGCGTCTGCGTCTCCTTCTGGTTGGGTGTCCAGTGCTCCAGGCCAAAGTATTCCATCTCACAGATGATGTTCAGGGCGCGACAGACCTGAGAAAAAACAGAGTTCTGTATTAGATAAAGGCAATGTACTCAAGAGAGCTATTCTATATATTCTCAAGGATGGTTGGGTGTTAATTAAAGTTAAAGCTTAGCTGAAGAGGAGACAGGGGCAGACGCATTCCAATCTATTCTGGATCAGCGGCTTATCAATTCAAGTTGGCGGAATCTGTCAGCGACATACGGCTCCCAGCAGTTTCAGGCAAAGCATGTCCTGTCAGTAGCGCGGCCTGTCAGGCTGCCGTGACAGCAGTAGGAACACTGCTGGCATCAACAACAACAAGTGCCGGAGCGGAGGAGTGGAGGAGCGGAGGAGCGGAAGAGAAGTGCTGTTGCGGCTGAATTGCCAATTGGGGGCGATGGTTGGGGGTGGTCTCTAGAAATATTTGCTTATGCAACGAGCGTGTCATCACTTGGAATTGGAACAGCAGCCATAAGGATGTTGTTTGCGAGGACGATGGTGATGATGATGATGATGATGATGATGCTGTTCCAGATATACGCCTCTACCCCCGGCCCCGCCCCATTTCCATTGGTTGCTGCTCCAAAATGAAATTCCGAAATGTCGAGAAAAAAATGAATTTGTTTGTTTTTCGAAACTCCGTTCAACAGGGGGCACTTCCATCTCGTTGAGGTTTTGCCCACACAAAATTTAATTGAAGCAAAAAATTTCGTATATAATCATTCAATTTTGTTGTTGTTTTCTGTGGAAAAATTTAATTGCATATTATTTGGCGCTTGGCATTTGTTCAACATTTTTCACTTGATTAAGCATAATGGAATATTCCATAGATATAATATAATATAATAGACTATTAGTACGAATCCATCCAGCTTCAGCAGCTTCGACAGCTTTAAATCTGGCGGCAATGTTTCCCTAAACTGTATTCAACATTTTGCAGCACAGCTAGTCATTAAATTTCAGCGAAAACTCTCGAGAGGATTCACTCGATGCGCTCTCAGATACAGCACACTCTCCCCAATCCAATCTTCCTTTATGGAATAAGCCCCACGCCATTCTTTAGGCGGGTGGGGGGGGCACAACTTCCGGCACAGCTGGCTGCCTCGCCTCGCCTCGGAGATGAACATCTCGAGAGTCGTCTCTTGTCGGCTCTGCACAGTGCCGTTAACAACCGTTACCAAGTTGCCACACCTCCTATTCCCCACTAGCGTGCTAGTGGTGGCAGTGGCATGTAAATTGATCCATGTACTTGATTAATTAACTGCGTTCGGCTTGGGATTGGAATCTCATCCGGTGCCTACAACCACCAACCGCCTACCACCCACCACCTACCACAAGGTACTATTCCATCCCATTCGCCCGTTTCGTAAACCGCAGGCTGTCGACGACACTTTGGCGTCTTAATTAGTCCAGAAACGTTTGCCCTGAGTGGATTTTCATGGTTCGAGTGGTTTTGCTTGGCTTCGAGTGGTTTTGCTTGTCTCCACGACTACTACTCATGAGTGCATTCATTTGGATAGAATGTCGTAGCGAAATTGGGTTTTGCAGTCTAATGAGAAATACAATGACTTGAGCTTTGCTTGGAATCGAATTCATTTGTGGTTTTCGTTGAGTATTCTAGAAAGGGAAGACAGTTCGGGGTGCAGAATTCTACTATAAAAGTTCTTGCCACATCTGGTGTTTATTAAAGCCTTAAATTGCGTTGCTTGATTTATTTATACATTCAATTGGAAGCAAACATGAAATACCAAAAATAATCAAATGCTTTATTGTATTTCCCCATCCCCCCAATTCCTCCGATTCTGCTGCCATTTCACAGAGACTTGAAGTGAGCACCCCAATGCTTAAATAGCACGCAAAATGGTTGGAGCATTTGATTCCAATTAGGAAACATATTCAAACAAGTTCTGGCTCATGGGAATATTTTTGCTTTAATTTGGAATTATATTTTGTTGAGAGCAAAACGTGGCGGCAACAGGCGGAGGAGCGGCGGCAGCCAAAAATGTAGAACATTCCAAGGTGTATTTGAGCGGGGTGAACCTCTTGAGTTGCCTATTTGTTTGACCCCCACGCTATCGCTGATGTGCGAGAGATTCATTCACCGCAAAAATACAAAAGAGCTTCGCTGTCTCTTCTCTCTGCCTGCCGACAAGTGCAAAGTCCACTTTTGTGTATTATTTCGCTAAAATTAAATGAAACAGAAATGCAAAACCAACTCGAATTCGAGCACGAATCGTGAACAAATTTATTTATTTTCTGAAGCCAGCCATCAGCAAATAACAACAATAGCGAATTAGGCTGGGCAGCGAAGCTTGACATAACCGAAACTTTCGTAATTGTCACTAAGGCAAGACACAAACAAATCTGCGGACAGGGCGCGTGCGCCCCACCAGGCAAATAGGCAGATGGCAAGAGTTTAGTACCGCCCGCCCCTCCACTGATTATACGACTTAACGTCTCTCGTAATACCCTGCAGCGGATTATTTGCTGTTATGGCCTATCATTTGGGTAGGTAGTAAAATCAGGTAGAACCGTGTAAAATAACACAAACAGAATGTAACATCTGTTACTTCACTTGAGGTCGAGCTTCTTAAGAGAGCCAGGTGGATTAAGAGAGAGCTCTGACCGAGGTAAACAGCAGCGCCAAGAAAGAGTGGGAGACAGAAAAACAAAAGAGCTTCGCATCGTATTGCTTTTCGCTCTTTTACAAACAATTTTTGTTGTTGTAAACGAAAGACAAGTCATGGCAGCAGGTGGGGGGAGGAGGGGTGGAGGGGGGATGGTGGCCCAAATGTTGATGTCGTGAGAGGGGGCAGGCAAGGGGGATCTGGGTATGACTAGCATGCTGGCTGGCTGCTTCGGTGGCGGCGGCTGGCAGCAGAAAACCCGACCAGTGTCGCTTGCAATGGACTTTGGACCCCAGTCTTCAAAATGCCGTTTGGACTTTGGACTGGCACTCGCCTCGTGAGTGGTTTTGTTGTGATGTTGCTTTCGCATACTTGTTTGTTGGTCTTGCTACATATGTACATAAATATGTATAATTGTCATTGCTCTTTGCTGTTTGATCGCAGCAGGCCAGCCGAAACTGTAATGAAAAAACTCCTCGGCGGCTTGTGACGTCAGTTAGGCGACGAGCCGTCGCTTTGGACTTTGTACTTTTGAACTCTTGTTGTGCTTTTGTTGACCGACAGCCAGTGCGACAGAGAGAGGCTGAGCAAAGTCGATCTTACAATTTGCATGGGCCGTAAACGTTTGGCATATCAAATCGAAAAGTTAATTATGCTTATTAAATGATTAATGGGAACACACGTGCTGGAAGAGAGCACATCGGGGGAGTGGGTGAGAGATCGATCGCTTTTATGATGCAAAAGAGAAATGTAGTACTAATTTTTACCGTAGAGAGCGGAATGAATGACTGCGACGCGATCTACATTGTAAACGAAATGAATAGACAGGCGGGAAGAATGACATCTCCGTGCATAACAGCTTCTCCATCGTTCCCATTCCCCTTCTCTCTCTCTCGCAACCATAAATGTTTAGAACATGTTAAAGTTGTTGTTGCTGGCGGCAGACCATGCGCCAGTCGAGTGATCACCTCTCTCCAACATGCCCTGAGGCTGGGAACTAGGTGGAGTCCAAGATACAGAGAGAGAGAGAGAGAGAGCAAGAGTGAGGGGGTGGCGTGGCAGAGAGAGATGGAGAGATTCCCCCTCTCCCATTGCCTGCAGAACGAACACAAATTGTTGGCAATGAAAATGCACTTGTCTGTAGGAGAATGGGATTGGCCGGGCTCTGCTGCTGCTGCGGCTGCGGCTGCTACTGCTGCTGTGCTGAAACAGGTTCAATGCATTGAAATTAATGACGGAACGCGCTCACGGGCTCTGGCCATAAATTGCACTTAATTACTTATGCGCGGAGACCGAGAGCACGTGTTGGCCATGTGCGCCACTTCTCCTGAGCTACGGAAACTTTTAAGTCAACCCCATCTTTATCAACCTGCCAAGCCACCCTCCCCCTGCAGACCACTCTCCTCCATTCGCTCTCAATAGTTGCTATAGTTGCGAATGGCCAATCATTGCGAATACGAAGCAAAAGCGAAAGAGGTAGAGGAGGAGGAGGAGATGCTGTGCACAGTCTCTTAACATATTGTGGAAAAGAAAATGTATTTTAAATATTGAAAGCGAAAAGCGACTGCAAGTGCAATTTCATTAAAGCAGACTCTGAGAAGCCATCTGCTTATATAATCATAAAATAGCAGAAAGCCGTAGATCAATATCACAAGGTGCAGCGATGAGAATATTTCAACTAATGAAGGCGTGAACAATTGCGCTGTGGATACTGGGGGTTCCAACAAATTATTCCAGGTGCACTTTTGCAGTACATTTATATGTAAATCAAGTTACAGAAACTTTCTCGAAATATTGCTTAGAACCACTTTTCATGGCTTTCGAATAGATGTAAGATTAATAGTAATGTATCGTTTATTAATAGTGTTTTTCGAAAAAGAGTACAAAGTGTATGATATAAGATGTGCAATTAATGAGTCTGTTCTTCCGACTTTTTGTTCAACTTTCTGCTTCTACTTCCAACAACCGACTCCCGTATCGATAACCCCTTATCGGTTAGGTCTTTTAAACATCGGTTAAGTCTGGTTATATCGGTTAGGTCTTATCGATGGTATCTTAAGTTCAAATGTTAATTTAGATGGGATAGTGCTAACTGCTTGATACACTGTCCTTTACATTCGGCCCTCCTGCTCATCTTCATCTGTCCCAGATGATAATATATCATCGTTCTCTGAGACAAAACGACATAGCTTCATATTGTCACTGCTCGTTGCTGTGATATTTGGCCCCTCGACTTGAGCAACCTTTCTGACGTCGTAGCGACCGTTCCGCTATACCTTGGTGACTTCATATGGGCCTAGATACTCGCTGGCCAACTTGCGTCCTGCGACGAACTGCGTCCTCTTGATCGCGACCATGTCTCCTAGTCTGTAGCCGTGCTCAGGTCGTCGTTTTTTATCATAATAGCGCTTGTACACCTCTTGCGCCTTCTCAATGTTTTGTTTCGCTTGGTCACGCAGTTCTTGGCGCTCGTTGTTAAACTGCGTAACCAACTCCTCGTTGAGCACCTCCAATAGTCGACTTTCAGCTTGTCTGTGCATCTTTGTCCCAAACATGACCTCGAATGGCGACGACTTCAACGTAGAATGCACATGCGAATTAATCGCCATCTGGACCTGTGGCACATGCTTGTACCACTTCGTTGACTCCTGAGCTGAGAGCTTTACGATGATACCCAAAATTGAACGGTTCACCCGCTCAATCTGACCGTTGCCTCTCGCCACACCTGTCCTTGTACACACATGTTCGACTTTGTTCTCGTTGAGAAACTCGCTGAATGCGTTGGATGTAAACGCTGCTCCTCTGTCGCTGACTATGCGCTTGGGAAAACCAAACACAAATGACCAATCGCTCAGCCTCTTCACAACTTCTTCGTGACCTGTTGACTTAGTTGGGAACAGCCACACAAACTTGGAGAATGCATCTACCACAGCAAAAATGTACTTGTATTGCTTGGCTGTCGCATCCATTGGTCCCAAATGATCAACGTGCAGCGTGTATAGTGGTGTGTCACCCTTGTCAATGCAATGAAGATAGCCTTCTTGTTTTGCTGAAAATTATACAACTGATACAATTAGTAATCAACTTATTTACTTTCCGTTCAAGGTGCGGAATCCAGTATTGCTGCTGAGCTGAGTGCATTGTCTTCGCTGTGGAGAAATGACCAACTTCATGCGATCCTTGAATGATTTCCCTTTCCATCAGCCTTGGAACCACCAATACGTCATTGCCATTTACAGATTTGAAGAGAAGACCTCCTTTAAGCTTGTAGTCTTGATATGGGTGCTGCTTCAGGATCTCAACTGTGGCTTTGATGAAATCGTCATCCTGCTGTGCTTTCTTTATCCGAGCTGTTAGCTCCGTCGTCACGAACATGCATGTCTGCGGAAAACGACTGAGACAGTCCACGTGTCTCATTCTGTCCCCTGGGCGGTGTACTGCTTTGAATGTAAAGTCCTCCATATACAGAATCCACTGGGAAACTTCTCTGGGTATATCTGCTTTCGTTATTGTCTGCTTAAACGCCGCACAGTCAGTGGCAAGATCAAATTTGATCCCCAACAGGTAGTGACGAAACTTCTTGAGTGCGAGGTATACAGCTTTGACCTCCAAATAGTAACTGTGACGTTTGGACTCGGCTTGTGTAGTCTTTTTACTCCAATAGTAAATCGGGTGGAAATTGCCATCAGACTGCTGCAACAGAACTGCTCCGAAACCTTCTTTGGATGCATCCGTGTGGAGTTCCGTTGGCGCTTCTCGTGAGTATAAATGTAATACAGGTGCGATTACATGCAGATTCTTAAAGGTTTGTAGCGACTGTTGCTCTGATTCGCCAATGTTGAAAACTGCTTCCTTCCTGAGTAGATTCGTGAGCGGCCGGGCAACTTGTGCATAGCCAGGGATGAACTTTCTGAAAAAGCCTGTGAGTCCCAGAAATGCTTGAACTGCTTTAATGTCTTTGGGCGTAGCAAACCGACTGACAGCTGCTGTCTTCTCTTTGCCGGGCCAGATTCTCCCGTCCTCAATGATATGGCCCAGAAAGCTAGTGCGTGGCTGCATGAAGCTACATTTCTTCCACTTGATCTTTAGGCCAAACTGCGCAGCTGTCTCCAGGACCAACTTTGTCTTCCTCATGCATACCTTGGGCGACGCGGTGTGAACAATCATGTCGTCCATATAAAGCTGCATAACGACAGAGTTGATTAATTCTTGAAAAATATAGCTTACGAACCGAATGAACGCAGCTGGCGAGTTCTTGAATCCGAAAGGCGCTTTATTAAACTCGAATAATCCCTCCTTTGTAACAAAGGCCGTATACGACTTGCTTTGCTCTTCCATAGGCACATGGAAAAATCCGTTTTCAAGGTCCATTATGGTAAACCACTTAGCCGACTGCAGCTTTTCCAAGACTTCCTCCATGATCGGGACTGGGAAGCAGTCCAGCAATACCATGCTGTTTAACTTCCTGTAGTCTACGCAAACTCTAAGTGTACCATCTTTTTTCTTCACGACGACAACTCTGCTCGCTACATTTGAAGACGACTTGCGCACGATTCCTTGCTCGATCCATTCTTCGACTTGCTTCTTTACGGCACTGGCTTCGTCTGTTGATAAACGACTCGGTGAGTGATGAAACGGCTTGATTACTCCGTCGGGAACTATCTTCAGTTGGATTGGAGACTGCTTTGCAACTTCTGTGGGCATTTGGTAACTGTTTCTTATCATCTTACATCTTATCTACAAAGGATGACTCTTCAGTTACATTATATATAAGAGCATGCTCATCTGTTGGCACAGGATCTGCGTCATGCTTCAAAAACGTGTATCCTTGCATATCAGCGACGAAACGGAACTTTTTAATGAAATCATGCCCCAAAAGTGCGTCGAAATCAATCTGGCTACTGGGGACTACTAAAAACTTCTGTGTGGTCTGCAACTTATCCACGGTAACTTCTGCATTAAAGTATCCAACAGGCTTTGTTGATATCTGACCCAGACCGCGCAACATAGTTGTGCACTTCAAAAGTTTAACGTTTTTCATGGTCTTCAACATACTCTCTTTGATTATGGTTACATCTGACCCTGTATCCACAAGACAGTCAACAACAATGCCGTTTATTTGAATTTTTTTCATGCGACTGCGATCCAAAACGACGCGAACTTTATCAAATTTATCAGCTTCATAAGGACAGTTACGCGAAATGTGACCATTCTGATTGCACTTAAAACACTTTGTTTCGGCTTTGCAGTCTTTGCGTTTGTGTTCTCCTGATCCACAGTTATAGCAATATTCTTTTTTACCGCTTTGCCCACTTTGCTGCTTGAAACTCGTTTTATGCTGTTCGACTGCTGCTATTTTTCTCATCTGCAGCAAGTACTCGTGCATCGACTCACTACTCTTCCTCTTTCTTTCTTGCAGCAGCTTATGAATGTCTGCACTGTTATAGCTACATGTGAATTCATCCAATAATACGTTCTTGAGTTCCTCAGAGGTGCACACGCATTCAGCTTCAAGGAAAAGCTTAGCTGCACCGGTCATTTTTCCTCTGGCCTGCACATACTTTTGCTTTTCAGTAAGCTCATATGCGTCGGCATTTTTTTCGAATATCTCAAACCATTTTTCTATGTGAACCGATTTTCCATCACAATCGCTCACAACTTTTGTAAAATTATCTGGAGCGATCTTCATTTCTCGTTGCTCATCGCAAAGCAGTTTCAAACTTAGCAACTTTATCATTTGATCAATCTTGTCATCAGTATTGTTTTCTGCATTTTCTAAATCTTCCATCTCGTTTGCACTCGTGCGCGACGTTCCTGGTACAGCTTCTTCCTTCTCTCTCTCTTTCCAGTGCAACGGCGGCGGTGTTTGCATCATTTTGCGGCTCTTTTCGACTTGTGTCTGTGTATCCGACGAGTGCTTGTCTTTTCTGTTTATAAGTGTGTATCACACACAACGTGTCTGTGCGTGTTTTTTCTGCTTGTGTACGTACTGCGCACGGACAAGGCGACGCTGCGGCGCGACAATGAATTTCACAATTTTCCAACCGAATTAAACGACCGATCTTTTATTAAACTCCGTGTCTACTGTTAGGCTCACAGAATTTGGATTGTTCAACTTAAGGCTTATAGCCACCAACAACAACTTTACAACTTTATGTAGCTACAAACAACAACTTTAACAACTTTTCAACAATCCTCTTCTTGCATCAGCTTCTGCTTTCTTCTGTTTTTCTTTTTCACACACTCCGAGCTCTGTATTCGACGCGGACGAGCCCCCAAATGTAAGATTAATAAAAATGTATCGTTTATTAATAGTGTTTTTCGAAAAAGAGTACAAAGTGTATGATTTAAGATGTGCAATTAATGAGTCTGTTCTTCCGACTTCTTGTTCAACTTTCTGCTTCCACTTCCAACAACCGACTCCCGTATCGATAACCCCTTATCGGTTAGGTCTTTTAAACATCGGTTAAGTCTGGTTATATCGGTTAGGTCTTATCGATGGTATCTTAAGTTCAAATGTTAATTTAGATGGGATAGTGCTAACTGCTTGATACACTGTCCTTTACATAGATAAGCGAAATCTCTTCACCTTGGATCAGCATAAAAATATTACACATTTAGAATCAAGAGAATGTTTTCGAAAGGAAGGTGAAACTGTCAGTAAATAAATGCAGTGCCAATGTGCAATGCCCCTATCAGTCGAGTTGTCGTTCGTTGCATTCGCCAGCCTACATGCGTACATATGTACTAGGTGCACCCCCCGTGACCTTCAGCTGGAAGCACCTCGACCTTCAGCACCTGACACAATGTTGAGCTACACAAAATCCAATTTCGCTTTCAATTGAAATGACAGGCCAAACTAAATAGTTGCTACACATGTAGTAACTAATCAATTTTCTAATCCCAATAATCTCACATTTACAATTTAATGTGATTGAAGGGCGAATTGGAAAGAAAAGGCCAGCATTTGTACCGTAGTTGTGGATACCCTTGCGCATTGATTGTACTTCGGCTGAGCTTCGGGGAAACTACAGCGATCGTGCAAACAGCTGGTCAAAGCCGCAATACCCTCTCCCAGGGTACTATGTGAAAATAGCTGCAGTTTTAGTTTTTACGTGTACTCTTCTTTATTTCGAATGGGAGCACGTGTGTTTCGTACCCTCTCTCTCTCTCTCTCTCTCTCCCTTTCTCTGTGCATTTAATATCTGCAGCAGGCCTAGGCAACGGCAGCAGCAACGCCAGCAGCGGCAGCGACCGACTGCACATTGGACTTTGATCGTTGGCCATAGATCGTACAGCAGAAACGAAACAACCTAAAAGCTAAAAACAAACAACAAGAATACGAACACAAATGCATTCAAAGTGCACGCTAAAAATGCAATAATAGCTTGAGCAATTGCTTTGGGGTGCGATAATAAAGTTAAGAACAATTTAGTCTCATAATGTACCTTGAAAAGAGAGAAAGCTGATGCTCTTAATTAAAGCAACATCCTTGTGCGGCTCTCTTTCTGTTTCTATAGCAGGGATCTCCTCCTCTCCCGCCACTCCGCTGCTGCGCCTTTACTCAAGAGAATGCTGTCTTTTATTCGCCTCTGTTTCGAGTGCAGTTGACATTTAATTGCGGTTCATTGGGGGAGAGCAAAGTTAATGGCGCAACAGCGGCGCAGTCATAAAGCTCTCTTTCTTTGCTATTTATGTTTTGGTTTTTGTTTTCGCCTTTGTTTTGTCGGGCAATTATGGGTGTCTGTCCCCAATTTGTTGAGTGATCCAGTGCGGCCTTCTTCCTGCATTTTTAATGAAAACGCTTCTGTCGCTGTCGCTGTTGCTGTTGTACGTGACTTTTGGCACAGCCTGCCGACGGATTGCGTCAACGGGCGGAGCCAGCACCAAGTGCATGCGGGGCGGGGGAGGCTGCAGCAGGTCTTAAATAAAAGTTATGCTGATATTTGTATGCATGTGCTCCCTATAAATAAAATCAGATCATATAAGTTTGTGTTTGTGTGCGAGCGAGAATGTCCTGCTGCCAGTTGCCACAATTTTTCTCGTTTTTCTCTTGCTTTTTGTGTGTTTCCCTTTCCTTCTGGCCGCCGCTGCTGTTGTTGTTTGTTGCCTCTCGTTAAGTATGCGTCATTTTCAGTGGCTGCCACTTTTTTTTCGCATGCGTTGCGCGAAAATGCGGAAAAGCCGCAGGGGAGTGGTCTCGCCCGAGCGCCCTTACACTCCATTCCACTACACTGACTCATGGACCCCCTGCCCCATGCCCCATGCACCATGCCCCATGCCACCCCCATCCTTGGAGTTGACTGCAATGCAAACAAGCCCTTAACAAAAGTAACAGCGGCAGTCGAAATATGAATTACGTTATAGGAGAGTGGGGCAGGAAGCGAGGGAGGGCCAGCCCCTAATTAGCATGTCGCATTCCCAATTGCCAGGACGTGATGCCAGGACCCAGAGACCCGCTGATTGTGGGTCATTTTGCGGTCCACGTGAAAATCCGTGCGCGAGTTTATTAAATTTTATTAAGTTCCCATCCGCACAGCATTATCCTACAGCAATCCGTAAACATTTAATGGCAATTATCGCATTAGACCAAACTTTCCATTAAACCCGATAAAAGTTTGGCAAAAAGTTTAAAGAGGAATCCCCCATGGAAACAAATTCAATTTGCTTTCCATACAATTTTCTGTCATAGTTTTCGATCGACTACGAATCACATTTGCAAACTTGATAAATAACATTTAGGGTCATTTTTTTCTCTTCCTGTAAGAAGAGACGAAAACTTTTACAGCAGGCAACAACAAGGCAATGTGAAAAGTTTGCTAGAAGAATGTCAAATGCACACATCCCAGAGTAGAGGAGGGGAGGGTAGAGTAGGTTAAAGGAGAGTACCAGTCGTATACGAAATGTGGCATGTTGTGGCATGTAAAGATGATGAAATTTGCTGTTTCTGGAGATGCATATTGTAGTCCATAGTCTGCCATGTCTATTCTGTGGCTGTGTGTGTGTGTGTGTGTGTGTGGGCAGAGGAACTTGTAAATCAGAATCAGAGGTCATGGTCTCTTCTCCACTCAGCCAAGAACTTGGACAATTGTCGAGATTTTATCTCTCGGAAATGTTTAAAATTCCAAGCAAAGAAAAGGTAATAATATTACAAAAAATTGTTCCTACTTAGAGAGGATTTTGTGTGCCTGTGTGGGGGGGGGGGGGGGGAAGGATGCATAATTAGTTTCCGCATTATGCGGCAGGCCACAAAGGAAGTGGCAGCCACCCAAGTGGCGGATGGCAAATGGCGGATGGCGGCGATGGGGGCGCAATTCCAAAAAATACTTGTATAATAAAGATATTAGAAAATCGGTTTTTTGGAGCCTGGGCCCATAAAGTTTACATAAAGCGAAAGTATCCTGCTGCAGCTGCTCCTCCTGCCCCTCTCGGATGATTTATCCGTTCAGTAATACGCCCTCGTCTCCTACCCAATATCTTCGGGCCCTGGCTCTGAACTGGTTTACCCATAAATCCGGCAGGCAGGGCTGGCATGGATTACCATCCAAGTTTTGCAGCTTCCCCTCCGCCCACGACCTGGCTTGGCCGTTCTCCAATGTATTTCAATTAAGTTATCAAATACACACAGACACACGTCTCTCTGTATCGCCGTATCCGTGAGTTGGCAACAACAAAATGTATCTTTTTATACCCGATACTCAAAATGAGTATTGGGGTATATTAGATTTGTGGTAAAAGTGGATGTGTGTAACGCCAGAGCCAGATCAACCAAATTTGGTATCCACACTCCTGTGATATCGGACCTTGACCGTTTCGTGTCCAAATTTCGCCACACCCCCTTCCGCCCCCGCAAAGGACGAAAATCTGGGGCATCCACAAATCTCAGAGACTATTAAGGCTAGAGTAACCAAACTTGGTATCCGCACTTCTATTAGATCTCACTATAAAACGTATATCTCAGAATTTCGCCCCACCCCCTTCCGCCCCCACAAAAGACGAAAATCTGTTGCATCCACAATATTGCACATTCGAGAAAACTAAAAACGCAGAATCATAGATAATGACCATATCTATCAGATTGCTGAATCTGGATCAGATCGGATCATTTTTGTAGCCAAAAGCAAGAAATCAATTTTCAGTGGCTACGCAGCGCCCGACGTCACGCTCAGACTGATTTTCTGTCTCTCTCGCACGCACTCTTTGTCGTGTCGTTTAATATTAGCGGCGTCTGCCGGAGGAGAGCCATACTGACTTAGTATCGGGTATAACTGTAGAGTTGCGGTGTCCGCAGCAACTCACAACGTTCCACCTCGTTTATATGTATGTACATACATATGTATATTATATCCCACACACAGACGGAGCAGAGCCTGTTGCCAGGTGCCACAACCGCTGATTCTGTCTCCCTTATATTGATTTTCTTTTTGGCCAAAACCAGCCCCCCACCAGCAACCCGTGGGCCGAGCCCCGAAGCCATTCCATGTTTGCACTTGATAATTCCGCTTTGGCATTTGATATGTCGGGCCAAATACATAATAATATATCATTTCCTGAGTTTTTCCTGAGGCGCACACACTGAAAATTGCCCAATGATTGGCGTCCTGCGACTGCCTGCCTGTCGTGCCAAGCCGCATTTATTCTAATTTTAAATTGCCTTCGACCTTGAGCCCGTTTCGGTTTCGTTTTGGCGGGCGTGCAGGGCTCCCAGGGCTCACAGGGGGGATGATAGGATATCGGAAATCGCGTGTGACAGGCTTAAGCTAACAAGAAAAATACATCCCACACTCCTTGACCGCCCTTAGCTGTTCCTCCCCCGGGCCACCCCCTGAATGCTCTGATGAACATTTGATTGCGGACCATATGCCAAATGGCAATTTTCACTTCGTTAAAATTGTAGAATTTTCTTTTCAAAGCAATTAAGTGGCGGAAAAGGCTGCTTTCCCAGGCAAGGGACAGGGGGAGGGGGAGGGACAGGGGGAGTGCCGGTGCACTCCCTATGGGGACTTTGCAATCTGTCCAGACTGCAGGTCTCGGCTCCCAGACAGAGATTGGAAATAATTGACGGCTGTCCGCTGCGATCTGATTATTTCGCAATAAATTATTCAAAGTTACAAAAATAATAGTTTTTAATGGAATTAATTTATTCTATAATTCTACAAGTGCCTCAGGGAAATTTATTAATTATACAATAACTTGCATTGCATTTACGCTCCCCTGAACAATTTCCAATAATGCTACAAGAATTATTATCCTTCAATGCTTCATATTTTCGGGAAATACTCTTTCCATTCGAAGAACTTTTCCATTCAACAAATTTCTGCTGTCAAGCAAATTTTCTATTCAGAGAAATCCCCTTAAAGCCAAGAAATGTTCGTCAAGCCCGAAAGTGTCCCTTAAAGAGGCTTAATTAAAAGGCCATTATCCAAGCGCCGAATGGGCCGCTGGCAGTGTAAAAGCCTTAAACAATGCCAGCCGCTGGGCACTGAAAAAATCACATTTAATTAAGAACACTCGAGGTGTGGGGATTGCGGATTGGGGAAGGGTCGCTGTGGAATGGATAACATTTTGGAATGCGAGCAAAATAAATTGACATTTAATTGGATTCGGGAAATTCAATTGAATTTGATGGGGAAATCCGTTAAGGAGATGAAAACTTTATGAGTGCGAGAGGCTGTGTGTGGGTGATGGTTGGTGGGTGGGGGGATGGCTCCGATTCCGAGCAAATTGAGCAACATTTACCTTCCATTTTCGATTCATTTGGCAGACATAACATACTCTCTTCTTTTATGGGGCTTAATTCCATTACTGATTGGCTCCTGGCCCTGCCATACATATCCCACCATATCTTATGGCCGTCTGAAGTTCCTCTGCCAGATGGTGGTATTATTCCCCAATTTCACATGCAATTTCATTATCCAATCGTTGTCTTATGACTGGATCCCTTTCCTGATTGGATTTATGGACTCCTCAATGTGTGATTTCATTTGTATTATTTTTTTTATATGAGCTTTTATTGCCTTTTATTGTTTTACAGGGCTCTCGCTCTCGCTCGCTCGCTCACCTCCAGCTCACCGCAAACATGTGGGTAAAAGAAAGGCCAAAGAAAATAATAGTGAAAGCCACACAGGACTCTGCCAGGGGGCAGCGGGCAGGGGCAGGGTTTGTGTAAAGAATAAAAAAAGACGAATACGATGGAGAAACAAAAGCTTTGCCATTAGAGACACACCAAAATGGCACTCAGCGTAGCAAGGGTGTGCGGGAAGGGTGGGGAAAGGGGTGCAGGGGGGGCCAGTGTGGTTGGTGTGGGGCCTTCGAGGTGGTTTGTCGGCTTTTATGGGGAACCATATTCGAATACAATGGAAAGGCATTCAATGCATTCCCACCGCTTTGTGGTTTCGGTTCTACGTTTGTTTTTCCCTCCCCCTCTCTCTCTCTCTCTCTCTCTCTCTCTCTCTGTCTCGCTGTCGTTTTTTCGGTTGCATTTTCACGCAATTTATTGTTCTCGCGCTTGCCTCTTAGTTCCTCTCTGGGCCCCCTCTACGAAATCTTTTTCCTGGCGAAATTTTATTATTTTTTATTGTTTAATATTGTTCTAAGCCGTGTTTGCTTGGCCCACAGTAAGCTTTAGTTGTTGTGGCATGCATGTGGCGGTTGCAGTTGCACGCGGCATGCGGGGGGATGGATGGGGCTCCATATTTCCGCTCAGTTGTTGTGCATTCAGGTTTCTATGGTTTTGCCTCGTCTGCCCTCCTTCCGTCTTACTTTTAACCACATTTTTCTACTAGCTACGGGCAGTTCAAGGATAATATGCAAAAACCATGGAAACAATAGATAGCACTAGAGGGGGGTGGTGGGGGGTTGGTGGGTGTCGTGGGCTCCGTAGAAAAGTGCCGGTCCGCGTCCAATCCCCAAGCCCCCAAACGGCACCCACCCGGCTGATGGCCTGGCCAACACACACACACACAGGCACAAATGCACAATTTGTTTGGCTTTAATCACACCCACTCTTTATGGCGTGCTTTGGCACGGGAAAATAATTTCCTTTTGATTGGGCGCGCCTCGACTTCTTCTCTCCGAGCGAAGAGCTTTGCGAAGCCATTTTCCAGATAGATTTGCGGGCGCGTTGCCAGCACACGGTGTAAACATAAACTGGAGTCTGGCAAGGACGCACATTAAAGTACGGGCCGAGGGAGGGAGTGGCGTGGAGTGGAGCGAGGACGCAGACTGGCTGGCGCGCGCACGCACAGCACAGCCTTGGATGCCCGACCAGCAGCAGCTGACGGGCTCCAGGAACTACACAAACCTCAACACCCAACAGAGCAGAGCACACACATGCCAAATGCCCAATCGCAGGCCCAGGCACAGGGTTGCCAGGACTGCCTTAAGCCTCCTTCGTTTTACCTTCGCCCGTGACCTTGAAACTGCCCCTCTCCCTCTCTTTCTCCCTCTTCTTTTGTGTGTAATCGAATGGCAACCCAATTAGAAATGACTCTCTGGCAGCAATCACAATTGGTTCGGTGGCCTGGCAACCCTGGCCTGCGGCTTGTTCTGCATTTTGGGGACAGGCCCCAGCACCGCACGCACTCAAATGTCCGTCCAGTGAACATGATAAGCGCCCTGGCTGCACCCAAAGCGACATAAAACTGATGGCACCCCCCGGGAGCTAGCGGTAAATGCAGGGTTGCATTGTGTGTACAAAGACCGAGAGAGAGAGAGAGAGAGAGAGGGAGAATGAAAGTGCATTTCTGGCAACTATACCAATTAATTCCGAAATTGGCAAATGCCATTGGAGTGGATGGAGAAGCAGAAGCAGAATGTTTCAGATTTCGGTTTGGATGTAATTGCTTGGAAAATTAATTTTTGCCGAAACAAAGGATGCTAAGAGACAGATAGGAGGAGAGAGAGAGAGATCGAGAAGTAGATAAAAGAATATCGAATTGATTTGCATAGAAATTGATGACATACACAAATAAATAAATAAATTCTCGGTTGAATATTAAAATATTTTATGCTGGAATGCATGCCAGGGCTGGACTAATTAAACGGTAAACAACAATTAAACAATACCAGCAGGCAATGGCAAAGGCAAAATTTATGTCTTTGTTCGGAATAACATTGCTTGCCCTATGCGTCCATTTGTTTTCCGGTGGGAGAGAGAGAGAACTTTGGAGCAAAGTCTATAAAATACGATCCCAGGCGAATAATGGAACAAAAAAGAAATATTTTACATAATCTATATAGTACAAATACCAACACAGTCGCACGTATGGTATATGGCAGCAGGTTTTTTGTTTACAGCTTGTTTGAACTTTAAAAATTTATGAAACATTCCTCTAAATAATTCGTATTCACGTCCTCGCACTACTCGGGCTTAAAGCGGCCTAGGGCGGGGCAAATATACAAACTATTTATAAAATAAATAATCAAAGAACGGGAGACTCTTCTGATTTTAAACAGATCGTCAAAAGAAACAACAAAAACGAGGGGGAACGTTGTGAGTTGCTGCGGACACCGCAACTCTACGGTTATACCCGATACTAAATCAGTATGGCTCTCCTCCGGCAGACGCCGCTAATATTAAACGACACGACAAAGAGTGCGTGCGAGAGAGACAGAAAATCAGTCTGAGCGTGACGTCGGGCGCTGCGTAGCCACTGCAAATTGATTTGATCCTATTGTCTATAAAAATGATCTGATCTGATCCAGATTCAGCAATCTGATAGATATGGTCATTATCTATGATTCTGCGTTTTTAGTTTTCTCGAATGTGCAATATTGTGGATGCAACAGATTTTCGTCCTTTGTGTGGGCGGAAGGGGGTGGGGCGAAACTTTTAGATACACGATTTATAGTAAGATCTAACAGGAGTGCGGATACCAAATTTGGTTACTCTAGCCTTAATAGTCTCTGAGATTTTTGAATATCCCCAGATTTTCGTCCTTTGCGGGGGCGGAAGGGGTGTGGCGAAATTTTGAAACAAACTCGTCTCGGTCCGATATATTAGGAGTGTGGATACCAAATTTGGTTGCTCTAGCTTTTGTAGTCTCTGAGATCTAGGCGCTAATGTTTTACTCTAAGCAAAGCCGCCTATGCTACGTGTGTGTTAGAGAGAGACAGGGCGAGAAAAAATGAAATTGTTTTCTTGGTGCTGGCTATAATAATAAAACGATCCAATTCAGATTCCGCAGTCTTAAGGATATGGTCATTCTCTACAATTCTACGTTTTTGGTTTTCTCATATCTTTAAAATTGTGGATGCCACAGATTTTCGTCCTTTGTGGGGGCGGAAGTGCGCGGGGCGAAGTTTTGAAATATTTTTGTAGCAGTGACATATCACAGAAGTCTGGATCCAAATCATCGTTGCTCTAGCTCTTATAGCCTTCAGCCACCAGGCGCTGAAGGGGACGGACAGGCGGGCAGACAGACAGGGCTCAATCGACTCGGCTATTGATGCTGATCAAGAATATATATACTTTATGGGGTCGGAAACGATTCCTTCTGGACGTTACACACATCCACTTTTACCACAAATCTAATATACCGCAATACTCATTTTGAGTATCGGGTATAAAAAGGGAAACTCCTAAACTAAGATAATATATATAAATAAAGAAATAAATACCCAAAGAAATAACTAGTAAGAATAAATAACACCACGCTTCGGACCAATAAATACTCCGATAAATAAATATATATATACCGATATAAATATTGCGCCAACTAGCGCCGTTAACGAGATATATGCAATTAAATATTTGAATAAATAAATAAATAATAACATACATGTATATTCGATCGACACCTAAGACACTCAAACTTCAAATACATTCAACACAACACAAAACCTAACAACAACGAGGGGGAACGTTGTGAGTTGCTGCGGAGACCGCAACTCTACAGTTATACCCGATACTAAGTCAGTATGGCTCTCCTCCCGCAGACGGCGATAATATTAAACGACACGACAAGGAGTGCGTGCGAGAGAGACAGAAAATCAGTCTGAGCGTGACGTCGGGTGCTGCGTAGCCAGTGCAAATTGATTTGTTCCTTTTGGCTATAAAAATGATCTGATCTGATCCAGATTCAGCAATCTGCTATATATGATCATTATCTATGATTCTGCGTTTTTAGTTTTCTCGTATCCTCAATATTGTGGATGCAACAGATTTTCGTCCTTTGTGTGGGCGGAAGGAGGTGGGGCGAAATTTTGAGATATACGTTTTATAGTGAGATCTAACAGGAGTGCGGATACCAAATTTGGTTACTCCAGCCTTATAGGTCTCTAAGATTTGTGAATATACCCAGATTTTCATCCTTTGCGGGGGCGGAAGGGGGTGTGGCGAAATTTTGAAACAAACTCGTCTCGGTCCGATATAATAGGAGTGTGGATACCAAATTTGGTTGCTCTAGCTTTTATAGTCTCTGAGATCTAGGCGCTAATGTTTTACTCTAAGCAAAGCCGCCTATGCTACGTGTGTGTTAGAGAGCGACAGGGCGAGAAAGAATGAAATTGTTTTCTTGATTCTGGCTATATTAATTATACGATCCGGCTGAGATTTTACCCTCTAGAACATATAGTCATCCTCTACGATTCTGCGTTTTTGGTTTTATCGTATCTTTAAAAATGTAAATGCCACAGATTTTCGTCCTTTCTGGGGGCGGAAGTGGGCGGGGCGAAGTTTTGAAATATTTTTATAGCAGTGACATATCACAGAAGTCTGGATACAAAGCATCGTTGCTCTAGCTCTTATAGTCTTTGAGCACTAGGCGCTGAAGGGGACGGACAGACGGACAGACGGACAGACGGACGGACGGACAGACGGACGGACGGACAGACGGACAGACAGACAGGGCTCAATCGACTCGGCTATTGATGCTTATCAAGAATATATATACTTTATGCGGTCGGAAACGATTCCTTCTGGACGTTACACACATCCACTTTTACCACAAATCTAATATACCCCAATACTCATTTTGAGTATCGGGTATAACGAGGGGGTACGTTGTGAGTTGCTGCGGACACCGCAACTCTACATTTATACCCGATACTTAGTCAGTATGGCTCTCCTCCGGCAGACGCCGCTAATATTAAACGACACGACAAAGAGTGCGTGCGAGAGAGACAGAAAATCAGTCTGAGCGTGACGTCGGGCGCTGCTTAGCCAGTGCAAATTGATTTGTTCCTTTTGGGTATAAAAATGATCCGATCTGATCCAGATTCAGCAATCAGATAGATATGGTCGTTATCTATGATTTTGCGTTTTTAGTTTTCTCGAATCTGCAATATTGTGGATGCAACAGATTTTCGTCCTTTGTGGAGGCGGAAGGGGGTGGGGCTAAATTCTGAGATATGCGTTTTATAGTGAGATCTAACAGAAGTGCGGATACCAAATTTGGTTACTCTAGCCTTAATAGTCTCTGAGATTTGTGGATGCCCCAGATTTTCGTCCTTTGCGGGGGCGGAAGGGAGTGTGTCGAAATTTGGACACGAAACGGTCAAGGTCCGATATCACAGGAGTGTGGATACCAAATTTGGTTGCTCTGGCTCTTATAGGTTCTGAGATCCTTGAACTCATATTTTGCAATTGGCAAAGCCGACCATGAAACCTGTGTGTTAGAGAGAGACAGAGCGAGAAAGAATGAAATTGTTTTCTTGATTCTGGCTATAATAATTATACGATCTGGTTGAGATTTTACACTCTAGAACATATAGTCATCCTCTACGATTCTGCGTTTTTGGTTTTATCGTATCTTTAAAAATGTGGATGCCACAGATTTTCGTCCTTTGTGGGGCGGAAGTGGGCGGGGCGAAGTTTTGAAATAGTTTTGTAGCAGTGACATATCACAGAAGTCTGGATCCAAAACAACGTTGCTCTAGCTCTTATAGTCTTTGAGCACTAGGCGCTGAAGGGGACGGACAGACGGACAGACAGACGGACGGACGGACGGACGGACGGACGGACGGACGGACGGATAGACGGACAGACGGACAGACAGACAGGGCTCAATTGACTCGGCTATTGATGCTGATCAAGTATATATATACTTTATGGGGTCGGAAACCTTTCCTTCTGGACGTTACACATATCCACTTTTACCAAAAATCTAATATACCCCAATACTCATTTTGAGTATCGGGTATAACGAGGGGGAACGTTGTGAGTTGCTGCGTACACCGCAACTCTACATTTATACCCGATACTTAGTCAGTATGGCTCTCCTCCGGCAGACGCCGCTAATATTGAACGACACGACAAAGAGTGCGTGCGAGAGAGACAGAAAATCAGTCTGAGCGTGACGTCGGGCGCTGCTTAGCCACTGCAAATTGATTTGTTCCTTTTGGCTATAAAAATAATCCGATCTGATCCAGATTCAGCAACGGGATAGATATGGTCTTTATCTATGATTCTGCGTTTTTAGTTTTCTCGTATCCTCAATATTGTGGATGCAACAGACTTTCGTCTTTTGTGGGGGCGGAAGGGGGTGGGGCGAAATTTTGAGATACACGTTTTATAGTAAGATCTAACAGGAGTGCGGATACCAAATTTGGTTACTCTAGCCTTAATAGTCTCTGAGATTTGTGAATATCCCCAGATTTTCATCCTTTGCGGGGCGGAAGGGGGTGTGGCGAAATTTTGAAACAAACTCGTCTCGGTCCGATATATTAGGAGTGTGGATACCAAATTTGGTTGCTCTAGCTTTTATAGTCTCTGAGATCTAGGCGCTAATGTTTTACTCTAAGCAAAGCCGGCTATGCTACGTGTGTGTTAGAGAGAGACAGGGCGAGAAAAAACGAGGGGGAACGTTGTGAGTTGCTACGGACACCGCAACTCTACAGGTATACCCGATACTAAGTCAGTATGGCTCTCCTCCGGCAGACGCCGCTTATATTAAACGACACGGCAAAGAGTGCGTGCGAGAGAGACAGAAAATCAGTCTGAGCGTGACGTCGGGCGCTGCGTAGCCACTGCAAATTGATTTGTTCCTATTGGCTATAAAAATGATCTGATCTGATCCAGATTCAGCAATCAGATAGATATGGTCGTTATCTATGATTTTGCGTTTTTAGTTTTCTCGAATCTACAATATTGTGCATGCAACAGATTTTCGTCCTTTGTGTGGGCGGAAGGGGGTGGGGCGAAATTTTGAGAAATACGTTTTATAGTGAGGTCTAACAGGAGTGCGGATACTAAATTTGGTTACTCTAGAGTTAATAAACTTTGAGATTTGTGAATATCCCCAGATTTTTGTCCTTTGCGGGGGCGGAAGGGGGTGTGGCGAAATTTTGAAACAAACTCGTCTCGGTACGATATATTAGGAGTCTGGATACCAAATTTTGTTGCTCTAGCTTTTATAGTCTCTGAGATCTAGGCGCTAATGTTTTACTCTAAGCAAAGCCGCCTATGCTACGTGTGTGTTAGAGAGAGACAGGGCGAGAAAAAATGAAATTGTTTTCTTGATGCTGGCTATAATAATTATACGATCCAATTCAGATTCTGCAGTCTAAAAGATATGGTCATTCTCTACGATTCTGCGCTTTTGGTTTTTTCATATCTTTAAAATTGTGGATGCCACAGATTTTCGTCCTTTGTGGGGGCGGAAGTGGGCGGGGCGAAGTTTTGAAATATTTTTGTAGCAGTGACATATCACAGAAGTCTGGATCCAAAACATCGTTGCTCTAGCTCTTATAGTTTTTGAGAACTAGGCGCTGAAGGGGACGGACAGACGGACAGACGGACGGACGGACAGACCGACAGGGCTCAATCGACTCGGCTATTGATGCTGATCAAGATATACTTTATGGGGTCGGAAACGATTCCTTCTGGACGTTATCTAATATACCCCAATACCCCAATATGGTCGTTATCTATGATTTTGCGTTTTTAGTTTTCTCGAATCTGCAATATTGTGGATGCAACAGATTTTCGTCCTTTGTGGGGGCGGAAGGGGGTGGGGCTAAATTCTGAGATATGCGTTTTATAGTGAGATCTAACAGAAGTGCGGATACCAAATTTGGTTACTCTAGCCTTAATAGTCTCTGAGATTTGTGGATGCCCCAGATTTTCGTCCTTTGCGGGGGCGGAAGGGAGTGTGTCGAAATTTGGACACGAAACGGTCAAGGTCCGATATCACAGGAGTGTGGATACCAAATTTGGTTGCTCTGGCTCTTATAGGTTCTGAGATCCTTGAACTCATATTTTGCAATTGGCAAAGCCGACCATGAAACCTGTGTGTTAGAGAGAGACAGAGCGAGAAAGAATGAAATTGTTTTCTTGATTCTGGCTATAATAATTATACGATCTGGTTGAGATTTTACACTCTAGAACATATAGTCATCCTCTACGATTCTGCGTTTTTGGTTTTATCGTATCTTTAAAAATGTGGATGCCACAGATTTTCGTCCTTTGTGGGGGCGGAAGTGGGCGGGGCGAAGTTTTGAAATAGTTTTGTAGCAGTGACATATCACAGAAGTCTGGATCCAAAACAACGTTGCTCTAGCTCTTATAGTCTTTGAGCACTAGGCGCTGAAGGGGACGGACAGACGGACAGACAGACGGACGGACGGACGGACGGACGGACGGACGGACGGACGGACGGACGGACGGACAGACGGACAGACGGACAGACAGACAGGGCTCAATTGACTCGGCTATTGATGCTGATCAAGTATATATATACTTTATGGGGTCGGAAACCTTTCCTTCTGGACGTTACACATATCCACTTTTACCAAAAATCTAATATACCCCAATACTCATTTTGAGTATCGGGTATAACGAGGGGGAACGTTGTGAGTTGCTGCGTACACCGCAACTCTACATTTATACCCGATACTTAGTCAGTATGGCTCTCCTCCGGCAGACGCCGCTAATATTGAACGACACGACAAAGAGTGCGTGCGAGAGAGACAGAAAATCAGTCTGAACGTGACGTCGGGCGCTGCTTAGCCACTGCAAATTGATTTGTTCCTTTTGGCTATAAAAATAATCCGATCTGATCCAGATTCAGCAACGGGATAGATATGGTCTTTATCTATGATTCTGCGTTTTTAGTTTTCTCGTATCCTCAATATTGTGGATGCAACAGACTTTCGTCCTTTGTGGGGGCGGAAGGGGGTGGGGCGAAATTTTGAGATACACGTTTTATAGTAAGATCTAACAGGAGTGCGGATACCAAATTTGGTTACTCTAGCCTTAATAGTCTCTGAGATTTGTGAATATCCCCAGATTTTCATCCTTTGCGGGGGCGGAAGGGGGTGTGGCGAAATTTTGAAACAAACTCGTCTCGGTCCGATATATTAGGAGTGTGGATACCAAATTTGGTTGCTCTAGCTTTTATAGTCTCTGAGATCTAGGCGCTAATGTTTTACTCTAAGCAAAGCCGGCTATGCTACGTGTGTGTTAGAGAGAGACAGGGCGAGAAAAAACGAGGGGGAACGTTGTGAGTTGCTACGGACACCGCAACTCTACAGGTATACCCGATACTAAGTCAGTATGGCTCTCCTCCGGCAGACGCCGCTTATATTAAACGACACGGCAAAGAGTGCGTGCGAGAGAGACAGAAAATCAGTCTGAGCGTGACGTCGGGCGCTGCGTAGCCACTGCAAATTGATTTGTTCCTATTGGCTATAAAAATGATCTGATCTGATCCAGATTCAGCAATCAGATAGATATGGTCGTTATCTATGATTTTGCGTTTTTAGTTTTCTCGAATCTACAATATTGTGGATGCAACAGATTTTCGTCCTTTGTGTGGGCGGAAGGGGGTGGGGCGAAATTTTGAGAAATACGTTTTATAGTGAGGTCTAACAGGAGTGCGGATACTAAATTTGGTTACTCTAGAGTTAATAAACTTTGAGATTTGTGAATATCCCCAGATTTTTGTCCTTTGCGGGGGCGGAAGGGGGTGTGGCGAAATTTTGAAACAAACTCGTCTCGGTACGATATATTAGGAGTCTGGATACCAAATTTTGTTGCTCTAGCTTTTATAGTCTCTGAGATCTAGGCGCTAATGTTTTACTCTAAGCAAAGCCGCCTATGCTACGTGTGTGTTAGAGAGAGACAGGGCGAGAAAAAATGAAATTGTTTTCTTGATGCTGGCTATAATAATTATACGATCCAATTCAGATTCTGCAGTCTAAAAGATATGGTCATTCTCTACGATTCTGCGCTTTTGGTTTTTTCATATCTTTAAAATTGTGGATGCCACAGATTTTCGTCCTTTGTGGGGGCGGAAGTGGGCGGGGCGAAGTTTTGAAATATTTTTGTAGCAGTGACATATCACAGAAGTCTGGATCCAAAACATCGTTGCTCTAGCTCTTATAGTTTTTGAGAACTAGGCGCTGAAGGGGACGGACAGACGGACAGACGGACGGACGGACAGACCGACAGGGCTCAATCGACTCGGCTATTGATGCTGATCAAGAATATATATACTTTATGGGGTCGGAAACGATTCCTTCTGGACGTTATCTAATATACCCCAATACTCATTTTGAGTATCGGGTATAATGAAATCTGTGGCATCTACAATTTTAAAGATATGAGAAAACCAAAAGCGCAGAATCGTAGAGAATGACCATATCTTTTAGACTGCAGAATCTGAATTGGATCGTATAATTATTATAGCCAGCATCAAGAAAACAATTTCATTTTTTCTCGCCCTGTCTCTCTCTAACACACACGTAGCATAGGCGGCTTTGCTTAGAGTAAAACATTAGCGCCTAGATCTCAGAGACTATAAAAGCTAGAGCAACCAAATTTGGTATCCACACTCCTAATATGTCGGACCGAGACGAGTTTGTTTCAAAATTTCGCCACACCCCCTTCCGCCCCGCAAAGGACGAAAATCTGGGGATATTCAAAAATCTCAGAGACTATTAAGGCTAGAGTAACCAAATTTGGTATCCGCACTCCTGTTAGATCTTACTATAAAACGTGTATCTCAAAATTTCGCCCCACCCCCTTCCGCCCACACAAAGGACGAAAATCTGTTGCATCCACAATATTGCACATTCGAGAAAACGCAGAATCATAGATAATGACCATATCTATCAGATTGATGAATTTGGATCAGATCAGATCATTTTTATAGCCAATAGGAACAAATCAATTTGCAGTGGCTACGCAGCGCCCGACGTCACGCTCAGACTGATTTTCTGTCTCTCTCGCACGCACTCTGTCGTGTCGTTTAATATTAGCGGCGTCTGCCGGAGGAGAGCCAAACTGACTTAGTATCGGGTATAACCGTAGAGTTGCGGTGTCCGCAGCAACTCACAACGTTCGCCTTCGTCTTGATGCTGGCAATCATAATAATACGATCCAATTCAGATTCTGCAGTCTAAAAGATATGGTCATTCTCGACGATTCTGCGTTTTTGGTTTTATCGTATCTTTAAAAATGTGGATGACACATTGTAGCAGTGACATATCACAGAAGTCTGGATCCAAAACATCGTTGCTCTAGCTTTTATAGTCTTTGAGCACTAGGCGCTGAAGGGGACGGCCAGACGGACAGACGGACGGACGGACAGACAGACAGGGCTCAATCGACTCGGCTATTGATGCTGATCAAGAATATATATACTTTATGGGGTCGGAAACGATTCCTTCTGGACGTTACACACATCCATTTTCACCACAAATCTAATATACCCCAATACTCATTTTGAGTATCGGGTATAAAAACATATTAAACTTGACAGAAAAATACACAACAAATTGGTAAAATCTCGCTTTGTTTTGTGCCTTTTTTGCGTTTTACATTTTGTTTCGCAACAAAACCCACTCAAAATGGAGAAAAGACAGACACACAGATACATATATGCATGTATCTCATTCTTTTTGTATAACTTGTGGCTAAAACTCTGTGGACCGGAAGATCTCTCCAGTGCCCCTGGCGTGCCATTTAGGCCAAGGCTAAAACAGGGCTGATATCTGTCTTTGGTATCTGCTTCTACCTCTGGTTCTTCTTCGCCTCCTTCATCGTCCTCTTCCTCTGGCTCTCTTTGTGATTCTGTTTTGTGTTGTTGACACCGCGCATTATAAGATATTTCCACGCTGCTTATCACAAGAAGGTGATAAAAAGGCAGAAAAAGCGAGGAAGCGAGAAAGCGTTGAGAGAGTCGCACACTTTTTCAGCGCCTCTCTCTCTCTCTCTCCCCTCTCTATGGCTAATTATATGCATAGATATACACAGATGGATAGGTACATAGATACACAGCTACACAGCTACACAGATGGATAGGTACATAGATACACAGCTACACAGCTACACAGATGGATAGCAAAGGCCTAAAATGCTTATCTTTGGAATACATTTCTGCCTTTCTGCCTTCTGCCCCAGAGCTCGGAGCTCTGTTGAATTGGCCTTTTGTCATGGCATGAGGCAATGACAAGCAAATTGGCCAGCGGCTGCTGCACTTGACCTCCCCCTCCGCCACCGCCGCCTGCTCTCGGGGCTGCAGCTGCCACTTGAGCTGCCTCATCAAATCTCGCCCCCATGCCTGCCGCCTGCCGCCCAGTCGAGAACTTGCCTCGTTGCCGTCTTTCAATTGTTGCAAGCTGCACACTTGAGCAGAGCCCGCCCCCGCCTCTGGCTTGCCCCTTGCACTTGAAGCGTATTGAAGGAACTCATCATCCAAGATGCCCCCCCCCCCCCCACATTCCTCCCCGCCCAACGCGTTTGGCCCAGTGCTCGCAAATATAATTATTTGCATCATTTGGAATCGCAGTAATCAGATATTGTATCTCCTGCACGCCAAAGTGAAGGATATCTATAGGAAAATGTCGTGTCTCTAGAGTATTAATATTCGTTTGATAAGGTCACTCCACGTGGGCAGCGCAATCCGATAAAGAATCGCAAGCCCGAGGTTGACGTCATCCGCAGAGCCGGCGTACAGTGGAATAGAGCAGAGAAATACTGAGGTATAGAGCTTCATTTGACCAGGGAAGAAACTGGTTCCATTGCATCATCGATCGATCGATGGATCTATAGATAAATCTGCGATCCTCGGCACGTGGTTTGTCGTTTAAATCGTCACAAAGTAGTGGAGTGGAATATTCCCCATGTTCGCTGCGACTTGGACTTTGCCATGTAACAACAGGTGCTTAGAACATGCTCGAAAAGTCAATACGGAAGAAGGGCCCACTCCAGCCGCAAACAGAGTGAAGAGTCAACAACTCGAAAGAGGCAACGAGAATTGCAGTAAACAGCAATTACAAGTAGCTCTGAGGATAATTGCAACAACTGTTGCACACTGTCTCTCTCCCAGAGTTGCTTAGCGGTGAAGGCAGAGCTACTTGGGCGATTCCGACATGAGTATTACAGAGTTTGGCAGTTGCAAATTGGTACGGCCTGCTGACTGGCTCACACACCCACATGTCGCATGCCACATGCCTCATGCCACATGCAGCAGTACGGACACAATTGTTAAATCGGGGAGGGGGGCAACAAAAAAGTAATTCCACTTTGACATGCAAACTCGTCGAAAGCGTAGCGTAGCGTCTGAGCCCTAAGCCCGGAAGCCCACAACCCGTAAGCCCTGGAGCCGTCAAGACTTGGCCCTGACGTCAGGCGCAAGGAATCTTTTCGGAATGCGATTTCGTTTCTGAAACTTTGGGGCTCTTGTTCGAGCTTTCGCCAACTTGTAATTAAAATGTGCAACCAGCAGCAGCAGGAAAGCAATCCGCCAATGGGGCTGGGGAGGGCGGAGTCGCGGATTGGGATTGGGGTTCATTAGCCAGGGCGATAAGGCAGCAGCAGCAGCAGCAGCAGCAGGGCAACAAAAGTTATGTAAACTCTCTTATCAGTTCATTTACACCCCACGGTGATTATGTACATTTCTCTGGGCTGACCTTCAAATCTCTTACCTCCGTCTCAAGGGGTTGCTATGCGGCTCTGGCATCGATAAGAGGCCTTGATACCTTGAATTAGCCTTGTGAAATAATTAATTAATTATTTTTTTTAGTGAACTGAGTCACGATTTACATTTGGACACTCAGGTAGCTATCGGCTTATCGTCGGTTACAAGAACGGCGTCATTCATGTGATAAGGACTCCCAAGTCATTCGAAACTGGACTTGGGATTCAGTCTGACGCACACAGTCCATGAAATCAATTGGATTAACAATGAGATTAAGTGGTGACAAATCTGCCCTGACCCGGGGGATGTGTGTGTTCAAGTTCTATAAATATTTGCCAGATGAGCCCCCCAGATAGGGGTGTACGTGGTGGACATTGAACTGCACACAGACCATCAGCTGTACAGGGGCATGGGGATGAGAGATGAAAGTCCAGATATCAGAGATGACAAAAGGATACTTGATAATTTATGATTCCATTATTCCAAGCACCAAAGTTTCCTTGGTTCAGGGGAAAAACTAATTGAACTTTAATTTCAAATCAAATAACCCCCCACCGATTAGGTTTAAGCCCCTTCTCCCTTCTAATAAGTTACTTACGCCCCAATTTTGGTTGTTGCTGCCAATGTTAACCCTCAGTTAAGAGCTGTTCATCAGATAGTAGGCCGGCACATATATGCCGATAAGATAAACCCCCCCAACCGCCAGCAAGTCGAAAAAACACACACTTTCTGTTGGCTTTCTTTCAAGGAAGATAACGAATACATGGGAATATAAATGCGTGTCTGTGTGGCAGGACTTGATAAGTTTCTGCCCGATTAGATTGCGAACACAAATACGAGCCAAAGTCTTAATTGGGCTGGAAAACAAGGGCAGGGCAGGTATTGGGGGGGGGAGGGACAGGCGTTTATAGGGCCCTGAGTAACAGAACACACAAGCAGCCGCCTCAAGTGTTTGCACTAACCGTCTCTCAAGTGCTGCCACTTGGACATTGAACGCCAGAGCCCCAGTCACGGATCAATGCCAAGACCATGTCGGGGCCAATCTTCAATCGACCCTCTAGAGAAATTCTATGAACATTTAAAGCTCTCATTGGCACTGAATGCATATCCCTTTGCCACACGTCCGACTGTCTGTCTGTTCCCCCAAGAGACAGCATGTACTGTGTACTTTGCCTTTGCTTTTTGTTTTCCCTTCTTGTTGTTTACTGCTCGAAAGCCACCTCGAACCCCACCTTCGATAAGGGAGCTGCTTGAACCTTCATGGGTTGGCAGCACCGCACCTGCCAGTGGCGGGCAGTGGCGTGCGGAGCAACAATTCGGCATTTAAAATTAATTAGCGCAAAAACTAATAAACAACCAAATTTGCCAAGGCCCCAAGGGCTGATAAGGGGGAGCTTAAAAACACTTGCTCTCTCTCTGCAAAAACTTGCGAGATCTAATGACCGTTTGATAAATGTCGTCCTTTCCGTTTCGCCTGCTCCTGACAAGGGCCCCTCATGGTCTCAGAGGGTTACATCGATAAATGCGGCACGCTTGGCAAAAGTTGCCTCATATTCGATAAGCAGGAGTGGGATAGGATGAAGGGCGATCCGACCACTCGAAGAGAAGCCCTTCAGGGATCTGTAATATTTGTCAAGTGATGTTACTCATTGATAAACCACCTTCTACACGGTTCTAGACATTTGTTGGAGACATTCTTCGGAAAGCAAAGGTGCCCTTTGGTAATGGAGGAAATTTTTTCCAGGCTTCTGGAGTTCCTTCTATCCTTAGCTTTCATGGCATTCACTCACCTTCTCTAGACACTCCTGTCCATTGGCTTTCGGATCCCATTTGACGGCCTGTTGTGTGCCGTTCGGCAAGTTAACAATGCACCACATTTTGTTGCTGGTTGCTGCGTGGTTTTGTTGTTGTTTAATCGTTGATTAGTTGTTGAACAGGTACAAGCGCGGCTCAACGTTGGTAAGTGCCTGCAGCTTTATGTTTGAAACAATTGCATTTGTTCGGGTTCGATTGGCTTCCGCCTAACGCTGCTCGCAGCTTACACAAAATCCAAAAGCCAAAGCCAAAGCCAAAATCAAAGCCAGAGCCAGAGCTACAGGTTGCACTGCGGTTGTTTTGTTGCTTTTGTGCTTTTGCTGCCGTTGGATATTTTTCAATTTGCGTACCAAATCCAATTAGACTTGGGTATTTGGTTCAGTTTCAATGCCCGGGATATCTTGGGATTCGTTCCCTTTGTACGGGTGTTATTCTGTTAAATTTTTAACAATTTCGCACTGGTATTTTGTTCACATTTTAGCATCTGAAACGCACGCACAAGTTTCACTTTTTAGCTCTTCGCTGCTAAATATAAATGTTTGATTGTTGTTGCTAAGGTTTTTTATAGCGTGTGTTTTCTTTATTTTTACGCACAAAATATATTTCACGATAGATAGTTGCAACTGCGACTGCGGAACCCTCCGCTTATTCACGTTCGAATAATAGTATCAAGAAAATCTTTTAACGCAGAACCGCTTGGCTCAAATAACGGGCGACTTTTGAAAAAATCAGTTGGCCGGTAACCAGAATATATATGGCGCATATAGTATATGCATTCGTTTGGGAGAAGAGAGCGTTCTCTTTCGCTGTATGTTAGCTTAACAGAGACCAGCAGCCGAGAGAACATAAGAGCTGTTAATGTCGAGCTATTTGCCTAAGAGCGAGAAATATTGCCCGCTAAGAGAGATTTATGTTGCTAACATTTCTTGTGGTGTGTGTGTGTTTCAGACGGGCTCTTTCTCTCTCTCTCTGTCTATTCCAACTGTTGCTTTGTTGTTATTCCGGCTTTTGTTATCAGATTTGCGTTGTTTTGTCGCTCAGCAGGTAAATTGTTCGACGACACGGGCGCATGTGCAACTCTCTCAATGCAGCAGCTGTTTTCCCTTTCCTTTGTCTGGTGTTTTCTGCTTGTACGACATGCACAATGCAAAGACAAATGGATTGGTCTTGTCGGAATTGTTGATTGTGCGATGGGATGAAATGGATAAGGGCGGCAATGGAGTGAGAGTGGGAGAGCTTGGATCTTGTCATTCATTGTATGTATTTGTGTATGTACATATACCCTTGCAGAGAGTATTATGATTTTGAACATAATTGCAAGATACCTAATGACAAAAAAGGCACAAATAGCTGCAATTGTAATGATCGACCTGAAAATGTGTCTTCTTCTTGATGGAGTAAGCATTTTATAGGGCGACACGATATGGCATGTAAATACTCGTATATTATGTACATATGTACGTATGTATCTGCAGGCCAGACAAATGGCAGGTGACACAGACAGGCAAGGAAGGGCACAGCTCACATGTTTTGTGGTAGCTATTGTGGTGCATGGTCTAGAAATGACTTTGGGGGCAAACGATGGCCCATTTGGGGTTTCCGTTTCTATATGTACATAAAATCAATATCACTGCAATGCCCATCGGCAAATGACAATAGACAATGATTGAGCGACGCAACTGATGGATGGGGCGAGATGGCGAGAAGGGGGTGCTTTGTTTAGTGTCCGCCCCAATATCGAAAATTCATTTGTCTAACCTTTGCGGCAGAATATGCAAATAGAGAAGCACCTCCTGGGCTTCAGCTGCATAAAGCATCCACACATTAGCCAAATGTACATTTAATTAGATTTTGTGGACATCACAGGGGCAGCAGTAAAGATTGATAAGGGTGTAAGTACACTACTGGCCAAAATAATAAGTACACGCTTATAAGCTTTCTTTCATCTCCTATAAAACTTTTCTAATAAACATAATTAAAAAATCAAAGTTACTTTTAGTTTTCTAACCTACAATAGACTATAAAAATGTTTATCATAAGCATTTTTCATTTCAAATATATATTTTATGATCGATTAAACCTTAAAATCATAAATAAGGGCTGGCCAAAATAATAAGTACAGCAATTCTCCAAAGCGAAAAACTAAAAGCGTTTCAAATTTTTTACACTTTTTTCTTATAATTTACAATCTTTTAATAGTATCCTATATAGCCACACTTATTTTGGATGATTTTGGCCATTCTTCTTGGCATACTAGCAATAAGTTTGCGGCAAGTCTCCACTGGAATCTCATACCACGTTTTTTGCACAAATTCTCCACAATTCTTTTTCTTTTCGAAAAGAATTTTTACCAATTCGACGTTTTAAGTCACCCCAAAGGTTTTAAAATGGGTTTAAGTCAGGAAACTGACTTAGCCAAGCCATAACGTTTACATTTTTTCCCGTAAACCAAGCCTTCACCACCTTTGAGGTGTGCTTTGGGTAATTTTCCGTTAGAAAGACCCATCTTAAGGGCATGTTTTCCTCAGCTTAAGGTTGTATAATGACTGTCAATATGTTTTTATACCCGAATTGGATCACATGATCAGTTATGCGATGTACCGGCTCAACGCCATGCCAAGAAAAATGGCCTCAGATACCTATACATCGGTCTCCGTTCTTAACCATTTCCTTTGTGTACCGGAAGTCGAATTCTTTGCCTTTGGGTCGTTGTATACATCTTTTGGAGTCATTATCAAAAAGATTTATTTTTGTTTCATCTCTCAATAATATATTATTCCACTTCTAAGACCCATCTGACCCAGACCATGCCAAATGATTTTCAGCGACTTTTTGCATCATCTTCAAAATTTTTACTCGGAGTAAGGGAACTTTTCGGAATATACGTCCTGTTAGGTCTATATATTGAAGTCTCCGACGAACCATCAGACCTGATTTTTCTTTGCCAATTTGAGCGGATATGGCCTCGGAAGACATGAACTGATCCTTTTTTGCAAGACTGATTATGCGGGTGTCCGTTGTTTGTAAAGATTTCTTCTTCCATCCTCGATTTTCAATAACCACTTTAGATATTAAAGCATTCTGAACAAAAAATTCCGAGCGTCCAAGACTTTTCGCAATTTCCCGGAGAATTTTCCTTTCTTTTTGAAGACTTATGGAAAACTTCTTTTCTTCAGGAGTAGGGCCTAACTAAAGAATTTTTTTTAACTCTCATGTACTTAAATATGAGAGAACTCAATAAAAACCAACAATCCTTTGACCAAATCCTTATCTAATCCTTCAAAATTTATAAATAACAACAGTGTACTTATTATTTTGGCCAGACCAAAAATGCCCATTCAGCAAAAATGTATGCATAGAATTGGCCAAGTCCAAACAGGGAGTTTTTAGCTGAAATATTCATTATATTATTAAGGCGCTCGGATAGAGCCCTCACAATAAAGCTACACCTACATACATAGCTACGCATGCCGTTGGCAGCCAAAGAATTTTGGTACTAGTTGATTTTTCCTATACCTATGGACTATGGTTTTTTTTTGAAAAATACCCGTGCTCTTGGCTTGGCCTCTACCCCGAGTTACCCCGAGTACCTTACCACCACCCAGAACTCTTAGTCAATGATCGAATGATCTAGCCTGGTGCCTACAAATCGGCTTTTAGCATCGTTTAGTAGGCCGACAAAGTTGTGGTTGAAACAGAATTTAAGGCAATGGAAGGAGGTGTGGAAAAAATAAATAATTATTAGTTCAGTTGGTTAGTTGACATGCATTGACTAAGATATTATTCTCAGTGTATGATCTTCTGTTAGCTGCGTTTTCTTCTGTGGTCTCTGTTATAGATTAGTCTACATGCTATGCCCGTGTAAATGTAAAATAACAAGAGCAGAAGCAAATTTAACAGAAGAGCTTTTCGGCTCTGTTAATTCAAAAGAGTAGCTTTTCTGTCTCTGTAAACTTTACAGAATAGCTTTTCGGATCTGTTAAAACAAATAAACATTATGTAGAAAATAATTTAATGTAGAAAGTAGAACATATAAAATGTAGCATTATTAAGTATAAAGAGAAGAGAGAAGAGATCATTATAATTATGAATTATATTATTATTATTTTATTATTTCTCCATTGTATAAAACAATTGTGTTTGGGTTGTCGTCGTCGCTTGAAATTTGAATATGATGGATAAATATTTATCCCACAGATACAAATGGATCTGGCAGATGGCGGTCCATCGAAGGTATTTTTTATTTGTTGCTCAAACAAGTGAGACGGGGGCTGGCGCACGAGCGAAGCAAGTGTGCAGGGGGCTTGCCACCTAGTATAAATAAAACGAGGGGGAACGTTGTGAGTTGCTGCGGACACCGCAACTCTACATTTATACCCGATACTAAGTCAGTACGGCTCTCCTCCGGCAGACGCCGCTAATATTGAACGACACGACAAAGAGTGCGTGCGAGAGAGACAGAAAATCAGTCTGAGCGTGACGTCGGGCGCTGCGTAGCCACTGCAAATTGATTTCTTGCTTTTGGCTACAAAAATGATACGATCTGATCCAGATTCAGCAATCTGATAGATATAGTCATTATCTATGATTCTGCGTTTTTAGGATTCTCGAATGTGCAATATTGTGGATGCAACAGATTTTCGTCCTTTGTGGGGGCGGAAGGGGGTGGGGCGAAATTTTGAGATATACGTTTTATAGTGAGATCTAACAGAAGTGCGGATACCAAATTTCGTTACTCTAGCCTTAATAGTTTCTGAGATTTTTGGATGCCCCAGATTTTAGTCCTTTGCGGGGGCGGAAGGGGGTGTGGCGAAATTTTGACACAAAACGGTCAAGGTCCGATATCACAGAAGTGTGGATACCAAATTTGGTTGCTCTGGCTCTTATAGGTTCTGAGATCCTTGAACTCATATTTTGCAATTGGCAAAACCGACCATGAAACCTGTGTGTTAGAGAGAGACAGAGCGAGAAAAAATGAAATTGTTTTCTTGATTCTGGCTATAATAATTATACGATCTGGTTCAGATTTTGCACTCTAGAAGATACGGTTCTGCATTTTCTGTTTTCTCGTTTCTTTAAAAATGTGGATGCCACAGATTTTTCGTCCTTTGTGGGGGCGGAAGTGGGCGGGGCGAAGTTTTGAAATATTTTTGTAGCAGTGACATATCACAGAAGTCTGGATCCAAAACATCGTTGCTCTAGCTCTTATAGTCTTTGAGCACTAGTCGCTGAAGGGGACGGACAGACGGACAGACGGACGGACGGACAGACAGACATGGCTCAATCGACTCGGCTATTGATGCTGATCAAGAATATATATACTTTATGGGGTCGGAAACGATTCCTTCTGGACGTTACACACATCCACTTTTACCACAAATCTAATATACCCCAATACTCATTTTGAGTATCGGGTATAAAAACGAATTTATTTAAATGTTCCGTTATTAGCACGTTGGCTACTATCATTGACGGCGGAAATCCCTATGTGCAATCAGCCCTGAAAGCGGAAGATAAAGAAGTTATGCCGTACGACTGTTTGCTGTTGAAATTGAATCAATTATACCACTTTATGACCTGATCGGAAAGTCTCCCATTTATCAAAAGTCAATTTATTGTATCTTTCTTTTCCTTCAGTGGCACACACTTCAGCCTCATGCCAGGGATCGGATCCATGAATCGTGATCATGATTAGGCTTTTGGACTTAGAGCACAACCAAAATCCCTCGTGCGGCGTGCGGGTGGAATGATTTCTGAATTCTTGAGGCGACTAAGTTAAGTACTACTTGGGTATGTACATATATATAATTCGGCTGATGACATTACTCATCCTGAACGGAGACGGAGACAAACAAACAAAAGCGGTGGTGAGTGACCTCGATCTGATAAGAGATTGGATCGATTAGCCGGAGCAGGAGGCGCTTCGGCCGAGAGGCATTTTGTAAACATTCCTATTTATAGACACCATAGCGAGCAATCTTCAATCGGCTCTTTGTGGCTTGACTCTATAAATACGGAGTAACAGTTTCCTTGTATGTCTGGGATCTAGCCTCCCACCACACCCTCACCCACACCTCTCCAAAAGGCCCATGGCAACAGCTCCTTGGATCAGATCATGATCCATCATTCCATCAATAGTGTCGATTCACTGAATCTTTTCCAAATTTTAATGAAATGTTTCATGATTTATGCTCCATGAAACGTGCGCGATCTGATAAACGAAACCACTTGTCTGGCCAAATACTATATTTGGGAGTGCTTCCCTGTCCGATCGAGTGGAATAATTAGCACAAAAAAAAACGAGGGGGAACGTTGTGAGTTTCTGCGGACACCGCAACTCTACGGTTATACCCGATACTAAGTCAGTATGGCTCTCCTCCGGCAGACGCCGCTAATATTAAACGACACGACAAAGAGTGCGTGCGAGAGAGACAGAAAATCAGTCTGAGCGTGACGTCGGGCGCTGCGTAGCCACTGCAAATTGATTTGTTCCTATTGGCTATAAAAATGATCTGATCTGATCCAGATTCAGCAATCTGATAGATATGGTCATTATCTATGATTCTGCGTTTTTAGTTTTCTCGAATATGCAATATTGTGGATGCAACAGATTTTCGTTCTTTGTGTGGGCGGAAGGGGGTGGGGCGAAATTTTGAGATACACGTTTTATAGTAAGATCTAACAGAAGTGCGGATACCAAATTTGGTTACTCTAGCCTTAATAGTCTCTGAGATTTTTGAATATCCCCAGATTTTCGTCCTTTGCGGGGGCGGAAGGGGGTGTGGCGAAATTTTGAAACAAACTCGTCTCGGTCCGATATATTAGGAGTGTGGATACCAAATTTGGTTGCTCTAGCTTTTATAGTCTCTGAGATCTAGGCGCTAATGTTTTACTCTAAGCAAAGCCGCCTATGCTACGTGTGTGTTAGAGAGAGACAGGGCGAGAAAAAATGAAATTGTTTTCTTGATGCTGGCTATAATAATAATACGATCCAACTCAGATTCCGCAGTCTTAAAGATATGGTCATTCTCTACAATTCTACGTTTTTGGTTTTCTCATATCTTTAAAAATGTGAATGACACAGATTTTCGTTTTTTGTGGGGGCGGAAGTGGGCGGGGCGAAGTTTTGAAATATTTTTGTAGCAGTGACATATCACAGACGTCTGGATCCAAAACATCGTTGCTCTAGCTCTTATAGTCTTTGAGCACTAGGCGCTGAAGGGGACGGACAGACGGACAGACGGACAGACAGGCAGACAGACAGGGCCCAATCGACTCGGATATTGATGCTGATCAAGAATATATATACTTTATGGGGTCGGAAACGATTCCTTCTGGACGTTACACACATCCACTTTTACCACAAATCTAATATACCCCAATACTCATTTTGAGTATCGGGTATAAAAATAGAAAGAAAGAAAATATGAAATCAGAAATGAGCACAGAATGGTGGCTGATTGCGATAATCTTTTGGCTCCAAAATTCATTGTCTGGGCCAAGGAATCATTGCTTATTATTTGGTATTTACACCTAGACAAAAGTGAATTGGTTCAAAATGACAATGCCCTGGTGCGTACCTCCTTCTTCCACATGTGTGCATGTGTATGTATAATTGTTCAAGTACTTTGATGTAAGCACGACTTTACTTTACTGTAATGACAATGACAATACAGATGATTCGATTAGTGTAATCAGCTAGTGAATTGCATTGTTTGTTTGCTTGGTTTAGTTTTTCAACTTGCTTAATTACTTCAAACTGGGTCTTCAAATATGGACTATAGAATACAGGAATGATCTGCGTGTGCGATCGGTTCATAAACTTCATCCAGGGGAAGTTGCCAGGGTCGCTTGGATCTCAACAACACCCCTAACATGAGAAATTCCCCGGAATTCCAATCTTATCTGCTGTGATTTGTAGCTATTTTGTTGTAAATTGTAAAAAGGGAATTACTTACATTTGTTTTGACATTCATTGAGCAATTGAACAGAGCAAAAGGTTACATCACATCTGATTAAATTTTGATATTGCTCACTTGAACAAATATTGTTTCTTTTTAAGCTTCGGACGGACCCTTTTTACCCGTTGCCAATTTTCCCTTCCCATCGTGACCTTCGATAATATATTTATGAATGATGCATGTATTTTTTATACCCGATACTCAAAATGAGTATAGGGGTATATACATTTATGGTGAAAGTGGTAACGTCCAGAAGGAAGCGTTTCCGACGCCATAAAGTATATTGATTTGTCCGTCCCTATGAGCGCCTAGTGCCCAGAGACTATAACAGCTAGAACAACTAAATTTTCCATCCAGACTTCTGTGATATGTCACTGTTACAACTGCATTTTAAAACTTCGCTCCGCCCCCTTCCGCCACCACAAAGGACGAAAATCTGTGGCATCCACAATTTGAAAGATACGCGAAAACCAAAAACGCAGAATCGTAGAGAATGACTAAATCTTCTAGACTGCAGATCCGAACCAGGTCGTATCGTTATTATAGCCAGAATGAGGAAAACAATTCCGTTCTCTCTCGCTCTGTCTCCCTCTAACAAACACGTTTCAAGGTCGGCTTTGCCGGAGCGCAGATCTAGAGATCTCAGAGACTATACGAGCTAGAGCAACCAAATTTGGTATCCACACTCCTGTGATATTTCAAAATTTCGCACCACCGCCCCCATGGCATTCACCATTTTGTAGATACAAGAATTTTAAAAACTCAATCATCGAGAATAACCATATCTACCAGATTGCCGAATCTGAAGCAGATGGGATCATTATTATAGCCACGCCGCTTACTAATTTTCTGTCTCTAACTCCCACACCCATCGTCGTGCACTGTGTGCGTCATCTATCGGAGGAGAGCCATACTGACAAAGTATTGGGTATAAATGTAGAGTTGAGGCCGCAACAGCAAGTCACAACGTAGCCCCCCGTTTTTGTTCTCTAGAAATGCGGAAAAATAAACCAATTGAAAAAGTTTTCATTAAATTTTTACGTTTATAAAAAGGGGGTTAACAATACCGTTTCCTAGAATCTGATATGCAATTACAGACATTGTTTCTACATTAATTAGTTTTGCGTATCAATTTGAATGAATTAAATAAACAAGACGGGTCTGGCCAGAGAGAGAGAGGGAGATGGAGAGGGCACAGTGAGATCATCCGTCATCCGGGGAATGCGTGTGTGTCGCCGGAGATTCCGCATTATTGCCGGAAGGGAATTCTCTATGGGAAGGCATTGCATCATATAGTGACGCATCAGGGATCAGGCCTATCAATCGGTTGTAATCAGTTTAGCGCCCATGAAAAGTCCATTATCAGCAGCATGATGTTTCACTAATTGACTGTGTCTACGCAACATGAATATGAATGTGAATCTGAATCTGAATGTGAATGTTGTAGTATAAATATGCATCTGTCTATATGTGTACATACATAATGGCGATCGATCGTTCGTCAGTGGAGTGTAATGAATGGCATGGAATGTTCAGTAGCTTTTTAGGAGTAGGGAGGCTACTTTTGGCACTCATTCTGGCACTGTTCCTGCTCGTCCTTTGCCGCGATATTCTCTTTGGCATAGGCGATGCCCTTCTGTATGCTCCTTTCCAGCATTTGCTCCAGGGACTCCCGCTCGAAATCGTCCAGATGCGGCAGCCCCAGGTTCTTCTCGATCCCCTTGTCACTCAGCACCAGGGGAGTGGCGAAGAAGGGCAGGCATGGGGACTTGTAGCCGACAAAGGCGCACTCCATCACGTCCGGCTCTTCGTTGAGGCCACGCAGCAGGGAGTTGACAAAGCGGGCTGCCGCATAGCCCATGGACAGAGTGGCCGAGCCGGCCCCGGCCTTGGCAATCACCACCTCGGTCCCTGCCTCCTGGATGCGATGCGTCAGGCGTTTTATATCCTCGAGCTGGCACTGGAAGCTCGGGAAGCCCTGGGAAAAGAAGGGAAGTATGGTTTTCCCGGCATGGCCACCAATCACGGGCAGATCCACCTTTTTGGGATTCAGATTGAGAAAGTCCCCGACGAAGGTACTGGCCCGCACCACATCTAGAGTGGTGATGCCGAACAAACGCCGCGGGTCGTACGCATCCTTTGACTTCAGCAGCTCCGCGGCAATGGGCACGATCGAGTTGATTGGGTTGGTGACAATGGCCAGCAGGGCCTGGGGACAGGACTCGCTGACGGCGCAGGCCACGCGTAGGGCAACCCCTGCATTGGCCTCGAACAGCTGGTCACGGGTCATTCCCGGCTTGCGGGGCATTCCGGCGGGCACCACCACCACATCGGCACCGGCCAGGCAGTCCCCGAGCTCCTGGTCCTCGTACGCATTGGTCTGGACCGAGGTGCAGATGTGCGAGAGATCCGCCTGGACGCCCTTGATGTTCTTCATGTCGTGGATGGACAGCTCGCCCACCAGAGGATTCTGCTTAAGGAGCAGGCTCAGCGGCTGCCCAATGCCACCGCTGGCCCCCACGACAGCTACCTTGAACTCCCGGCGGCAGCTTCTCGGATTGAGAAAACGTTGCAGCAGTCCCTTGGTTGTCGAGGCCAACATCTTACAGTTTTCTGATAATCAAAATTTTACAAAACTCTGATTTGTGCCTACAATTGATTTGGGGCTGAGCGGAATTTGAGTTGACTCTAAATGAATGATATGTCAGATACTATGTACATATATCAATGAAACGTGCGTGTCCGAAGGGGCGTAGCTTCTTGTGCCTTCTGTAAATTCCAACCCGCTCTGATTAGGGTGGGAAAAGCCTCACATATCTTCATCGCCACGCCGAACCTTTAATTCCCCAGCCATGACGAGACGACTACAGTACCTGGGGCTGCCGAGTGCTGAGATACTTCGGTTCCGATCGCTGACACGAGATCGTCGCTCTCGGGAGTGAGTGCTGGGACTTCGGGTGGTTCAGTTCATGTATAAAAAGTAATGCCCCATCATCGCTGATTTCCAGTTGCGGGCAAGCTATGCTATCAATACGTATGGAAAAACCATCCATACCTAAAGTAGATTCAAGCAATCAACATTGTCGTCTCAGTCCGCGGTATTCTCCATCAGCGGAAATTGAGAAAGTATTATAAATAAATCCAAATAAACCAACTCAACTAGCGGAATGGCTCAGAAAGTAAGCAAACATTGTGTTAGCCTTTGAAATCTTGAATGAATTTTTGGATCCAAAGTCTAACGACACCCCCTCCAACATGTCCAACTCAAAGATTATCGGCAATCCAAATAAAACATAATCAAAATTACACTTAACAATGATGGATAGCATGTGACAAAAGGAAGTGAAGTTAATTGAAGAATCGCAGCCTATTTCGGTATATCACTATTGGATCTATACCATAAAAATCCCCGAAAGTGAATGAACTTGCTTTAATTTGCAGACCGTCTATGGTGGTGCAATATCATGTTAATTGAATCGCAAAAAAAATATTCCAATTTGTGAAAATAATTTACTTTAAAGTCTAAACCTGTTCGAACTGCCTAAAAGCAACTGGTGCATCAGTGGGCTTGTTTGATCTTGCGTCAACTAGAAACAGAGAACAAACCAATTTAAGCATTAGTACACCGACATAAACATTATTTTGATTAACGGTTTCATTTCATAATCTTTCCAGATGTTCCACAATATACTACTGATAGCGACTGTGCTTCTAATCACCCTGAACGATGGAGTAGAGGCGCGACCCTCGCCAGAGCAGAGACAAACAAAAATGCTCGTGGATCCCAGTGAATACAATGGGGATTTGTCGGTAGAGACCATCATGAAGGTGCAGCAGTGCGAGATGGATACCGCCACCATGGAGCTGTGCATGCGCTGTGCCAAGGTCACCAAGTCAGAGATCATATATCCGATGTGCTGCAGCAACGACGATGACATCAAGAACTGGTGTCACTCCTATGTGTATTACGGCAACGATGAGGGCTACTAAGTAGGAGAAGATGCGGCGTGAATCGAATGAACAAATCTGACAATTAAATTAATTTGTACTCCCGCATGTATTGGCTGTGATAATCTAATGTATTTAAATTAAATTATATTTATCTAGGAATAAACAAGACAAGGCTAAATTAGCACATTCAATTAAATCTGGTTTTTCTTAGCCATAAAGGCACACGCATTGGCCTGTATGCCCCTTGTTTTTCCGGGTGTGAACCGTCGCGGCCTCGAGAATGTTTCGAAATGGTTTTAGCAAAGGCATGTAGCTCCCTAGGCGTCCTCTTGGGGCATCTTCCATTGATGCCAGCACCGTGAGAGAACCACCAGAGTTACAATGAGTATTCCCTCCAACATTCTGCAGTCCTTCCGTGGTAGGTGCCAAGATTCTGTATTCTTACCCACGGAAACGCTTTTATTTATTTTTAAAATCCTTTTTATTTAATTCTCATAAATTGTTTGTGTTCTGAATTTTCTTGTAAAAACAGTTGGTGTTCTTTTTTTTAACTTTATAATAATTACAAATATATAATGACTATTTAGAGTGATTGGAAAATACAATATCGGCTCTAACGATCCTACCAATAAAGTTTTGAAAAGCAAGCCTTTGCCTTTTAGGACTCATTTCGAATTTCCAATGGGTAGATTTGTGGAAAATAAAAATCAAAATCAAAAAGGAAAAGTATGCTAGTAAAGTTAAAAAATGCACATCCACTCGAGCGGTTCAAACTTGTTTGTACAGCACCGAACATCGAACGCCATCGAACATCGAACTTGCACGGCACGAGAGAGAGAGGTATATATACATGTAATTAACAAGCAAGGTTTAAACAACTAACGGAACGGTGGTTTCTCTTTTGTTATCTTGTTGTTCATCATTTTTCGGTTTTTGTTTTTTAGTTTTTTCATTAAAATTTGGTTTTGGTTTGTTTGTTTTTGCACTCATTTTGGCTGCTGCAGCTGCAACTGCAGCTGCGCTTTTGCTCTGCTCTGTTCTGCTCCTTTCAAAGATCAGCTTTAATTTTTCGATTGCCGATTTGTTCTTTGTGTGTTTTAATCTTTTTTTTTTAACGTTGACTGAAAACAACATTTAAATATTAGTCGCGTGAAGAGTTCAACTTACCAGAATTCATGCACGCTATTTAAGAATGTTATTTTTGTTTCACGTTTGTGTGTTTTTTTTTTCCTTTTTGTTTTAGGTTAGTTTGAAAGAGTTTGGTTTTTGGCAGCTAACGGTCCCAGAGCTGGGGCTGGGACTGGGTCTGAGGCTCGGGTTTTCGCCTCCAGACGGCCCAAATGCAGGTAGGAACAGTCCGCATCCTCGCAGCGTCCCATCAGCTCGAAGGGACAGATGGTAGCACGGACATCGCAGGGGCTTATCGGGATGGAGTAAAAGCACGGAAATACATTTCGCCAACCGGCCGATCCGAAGATTTTACTCACCTACTGTAATTTCGCGGCATGATCGATCGGTACGCCGGAAGATACGTGTCCCTCACCGACGCTGCATCCTCCTCGCGCAGCTCCCTCATAGTGCCCACTGTGTAGGGTCCTGGCCGAAGTTTAGATACCGGTTCTGGTTCCGGCTCTGGGTCTGGCTCGTCCAGGGGTTGATTCTGAAAATAAACTCAACCGTTTCGTTAGTTTGGGGGCTTTTTTTGTGGGCCACAGTTCGGCGAGTGTACTCAGCACGGATGAAACACAGCCGTACATGAGCTGAATGACTTCAGAACTTTCTTAGCATTAGAAACGAAGCAATTGGTAAATGTATAATAAAATCCACGCACATCTGGCATCAGTTGGGCCTCGGACTCGGTGGCTTTCTCTGGCGGTGGTGGCTCTGAGCGTGCAACTATCGCAGTATCACTCGATATTCCATTCGCCTCCGATTCCCTCGCTGCCTCAGAGGCAGTTCGACTCGTCTCATCCTCCCTTGCCGACTGGGGCTCCATCGCAGTCAGTGGCGGCTGGCTCTCGTTTTCAGCTGGTGGCAGCGGCAGAGGTTGCTGCTCCTCCGTCAACTTCTTAAGATCGTCGTATTTTACTATTGAGTTGTAGAGGCGGATCTGCTTGGAGAGCTGCGTTGATTTGTGGCTGATTTCCGCCTTTCCCTCGTCGAGCAACCTGCAAGAAAAGCGAATCTATAATCGCATAGAAATATTCTGGTGTCCCGAGCTCTGGGCATTTGGAGCTCGGTGTTGCTCGTTTGTTTCCACCATTCCCACGTGGATCTGCAATCTGGCTGCTGTTGTCGTTGTGGTAGTACCTGTAGTCGTCGCCCCTTAATCCTTTGCCCAGGTCCATGGCCGCTGCGTAGAGCTTGTTGCGTTTTTGTTTGAGTGATAAGATGATCTGGTGGGTGGTCTGAATCTCCGGCTGAATGCGGGCCAGCTTCAGCTCCACCTGCTCGACGACCTGCCTTACGGCCTGCATCTCGCTGTAGAGCTCTTTCAGCCGATGCGAGCCTCGCATGCGCACCGCCTTCGACTTCTTAGCCTCCTCGACCAGTTGCATAGACTTTTCCAAATTTGCTATCATGCTTCCCCTGGAACAGACACACAATCAGAGATGAGTAACCCTGAGCGCTATCCAAGCGTGTATATCTACCCCATTCTGGCAAATGAGTTTTCGAAGGACTTCAGCCGGGACTGCCTGGGCGGTTCAATTGGCTTCCCGATGGGTTTGACCTGGGTTTCATTTCCTGACCCTGTCCCTGCCCCTGCTGCTTTACTGCTGCTGCTGTGGATGGCTGCCTTTTGAACTACTTGGCTGGGGCCGTTCGTTGTTGGAGCTTCCCCAATGCGGCTGTTGTTGCCTTGCCTGCAGCCTCTGCTTTCTTGGCTGTCTTCAGCTTCTTCTGCTCTAGCAACTGCATGCGTTCGATCAGGCGGAGATACTCCTTCTGCGAAGCCACAGGTAAATGTCGCACTGCCTGAAATGGAAAGAATGGTAAAGAATATTTTGCTCGTGGCTAGTGTTAGCTTCTACCCACCAGAGGAGTTTTCTTTGTCTGTTGCGTCTTTGTAGTGGCAACTTTTTCCGGATTTTTTAGCAACCTCTCCGTTTCAGACGTATTGTCTGTCTTAGCCTCTTTGGTGCCATTTGTGCCTGGTGTAGGGACCTTGAAACGCGCCTGCTTCAAATAATCATCGATCTTCTTCTCAAAGTATTCACTCATGACTGATCGCCTAAGGTTGGGATTGGAGGTGGATGCTGGAGTTGATTCTAGTATCTCCGAGTTGGGAGTATTCGATCTCGTTGTAGAGCCACTGGGACTGCCCATGGCCAGGCTGAGCGGACTGGCATTTTCAGTGTAATTGGAGTAGCCAAAGCACGAACTCAGCTCCAGGTTATCATCGCTCCCCGCTGAGTCATCGGCCAGGCTGATGATCAGCTTGCTCACCTTGATGCTAGCCGGATCGATATTGGTGACCAGTCGCGTGACAGGGGAGCTGGCATGGACCTTCAACGGGTTAAGGGGCTCCTTGACCAACAGTGTCGAGGGTCGCTTACAGCTCATCTTTGCGGAGAATTGCTCCTCGGTGGGAATTTTGCGTTTGGTTGTGCTCTTCTTATTGATCACCTTGTTGGGTTTAACAATTTTGATAATTTTAGCGCAGGGTGACTTCTGAATCATCATATCTTTGCTAGATCCATGGCTAGATTCAGGCTGAGGATGTTGTTCGGTTTCTATGGAGGATTGGTTGGAATCTTGTGACTTAGAAGCAGCCTCAACGAGGTGCTGCGAGGGCACTTCCTGCTCGATTTTCTCCGCTCTTTCAATTGGCTGACTATCATCCTGAAGCTGTTCAATGGGCTGATTATCATCCTGGGACTGTTTGTCTTCTTTACTGGGCGCCACAAAAGCACAGGACTGGAAGCGGCGCACCGCATTCTTGAGTATCTCTGGGCTGAGACGGGACTTGATTGTGGGGAAACAACTGCCCTTTTTGGTGGCAATGCTGGACAGAAGCAGCGAGCGCAGTTGTTCTGGATCATCGGAATCGTTGGAACCAATCGAATCCGATTTTAATGTAGACTCTGCCAGAGTCGGCTTAGGTACAGGCAATGGAGGTAATAATGCTGGAGGAAAAGACAGGACTGGCGTCGGTAGAAGCGATTGACGCGTAGGTTCGGCCTCCTTGGCGGTCTTCAGATTAGACAGGAGCATGGCGCGCAAGACTCCAGCTTCATCGTCGCTCGTTTCCGGATGCGATTTGTCCAAACTCCTCGTTTGCGTCTCTGTGTTTTCCATAGAAACAGATTGAGTATACGTTAGGGAGCTGTGATTGGAATTTTGCTCATCGACCAGATGCATGGTATCCCTGGCATCCTCGTCAAGATGGATGGGATGAATGTGGAATGGCGGCGGTGGTGGCGGCTCCTCGTCATCATACAGATCATCGTCCTCGTCTATCACAATTGGCATGGATACGGGCGGCAGCGAGCTATTGGGCATAAAGCAGCGCCAGCTACCGCCGGCTCTGTCCAATGAGTTCCAGTTGTTCGCCCACGTATTCCAGGGGTCTTTCTGCTCATCGCTATCCGTTTCGGCTAAGTCCATGTCCACCGGTTTCGTGTCAACAGCATCCTCCGTGTGGTAGCGGAAGGCACTCGGTTCGCGTTCTGGCGAGGCAGCCGGACTTATCTCCATTAAGTCGTCTATTTCATCCGTGTTACTGACTGTGGGAAGGACGCGTTTAATCATGTCGGTGGGTGAGTAGGCTCGCTCCGCATCACGCTTCTTTCGCGCCATATGCTTCTTGATTATGGCAGACTTGAGGGCTATCAGACGCAGACTAAGCTCAGCGGGGTCTCCGCCTGGAGATGGAGCGGACGGTAGCGCATTCGCCTCCGCCCCCTCTTCCAGACAGACAACATCGGGGAGTTGCTGCACTGGCGGCGACAGCAGCTCCTTGTTTGCAGGGTAGTCCTTGGGCGACTTGCGCAGGGGATACTGCAGTCGCTCTCTGAGGCTGTTCTTGTACTGTCCCAGCATATCATTTCGCTCCTCTCTGGCCAAAGCCACGCGCAGCTTGTCCCTGCTGAGCTTCAGACGCTCCAGGTCCAGGACGTCTTCGCCCTCATTCTCGGAGGTCACATCGTACTCGCGTATCTCGTCGTCTGTCAAGCTGTCGAAGGAGTTCAGCAATAGGGCATCCTGCTGCTGATAATGTTGATGATGGGTCGGCTTCTGATGCTGATAGTTCTTATAGCTTGGGGTCAGCTGGCGACTGCGTAGATGCTGTGGCTTGTAGCGCCGCGCAGAGGTACTCCTTTTGTAGTCGCCATTTAGCAGTCTCCTGCCAGTATCTACGCGTCTCAGTCTCGATCTGTGGTAATTGCGCTGGGAATCGTAATCGTTATCCGAATGGCTGGACACATCGGAAAGCAGATAGACCGGAGATTTTCGTGGAAGCCGCACAGTTCGCTCTTCGACCTCCGGATAATCTGTAATTTTAAAAGAAAATAAAAACCTTATCTCGAGTGAGAGGAAGGGGCCATAACTCCAAACTCAAATAACTTTGGCTGAAAATCGACCCTTGGTCATCAAATTTTCAAAACTGAAATTGGGCGCCGTTTTGTAATATTCTCCCATGGGAGAAGCCCTATGAAACACACGTATGTACGCGTATTTGCAAACACACACACGCACACAGCTATTTTATCCTACATGTTGCTTACTATATTGATTTGCCAAATTTGCGGCCAGCATATCCATCCGCTCCACATCCTTTTTGTTCTCCTCCAATTGCTGGATCCGTGCTCGCAGGTTGAACTCTTCATCCTCTGAGGATATTATCACCTCGTAATCATCAACTATTTCGCCTTCTTCGCGATCATCCTCATGCATGACCTCGCGGTCACATATCGCATCACTATACCCGCGATCTGTCGCGCGTGCGGATTGTTTTAACTCCGCTGACATGGCGGGGCGGACAACCATCATTTAGTCAAATTTCCGATCTTATCACCTTTTTGCCTAGCTACACAAATGAAAGAAAATTCAGACTTTTCAATTGTTTTATAGATCGTCAATGTGACCGTAAATATACCGATAAAAAAAAACGAACTTAGCCCAATTTGGCCCCCTTTATTTAAACAGGATAAAAACTTGAGTTATTTCTGGCTTATCGCTATATCGATCATATATTTCACCTAACCTGGGCTAAAATAATTTAATATTCATTATTTTCGGTGGAATGTTAAAATACCCGTTGGTCTATAATGGGTTAATCGATCTCCGTCAAGGATTAGAAACCATATTCCTCGATTTTTATATCCGATTGATAGATCAATATTCTACAAGACATGTTAATTTTTATTACTCTCTTTTATTGAATTTTTTCTTAAATAAGGTTTAAACAAAGTCCAAAGTACCGAATGAAAAGTAAGTGTGTTTGAAATTTGAATTCATTGTCGCTGGTTATGACCTATCCATGCATTTGTTTCTTTCCCGTTTATATATCTCTATCCCAAAATCTATTATCGGTCTCCGTAAGAAAACCATAAAATCTAAAACAGCGACTCAAAGAAAAATTGTTTGAAGTTGTCAGTTGTCAAACTTTGACGTTGCCAGTTGTCAAAATTTTACGTTATCAAACGTTGTCAGTTGTCAAAGTTTAACCACCAACCATACAGTATATACATAGATGTGCCAGTTCATACAACGAAAGCGTCACACACTGGCTAGCGCGTTCAGTACCCCAGAGTGACGTCATCATGAGAGAGAGAGCGCAGAGAGAACATCTTTGCATGTGTTAGTACAAACGCAATATGTTTCGACAAAAATATGTGATTGTATGCTTTTTCAGATTTTTTGAACTCTCTCAGGTCTGGTTCTGTTTTGCCACCAGCATGTTTTAGTGTATGGGTGCACATGCATTCTCACGTACTTTGCGGGTGTGTGTTTAGTATTGCTGGCCGCTAGAACTGAAATTTGAGTTTGGTTCTTGTTTTGGATCTTTTGATGGACTGACCTACCGCCACAAAATAAATGAAGAATCGGCAGGGGTGGGGGTATGGTACACTAGGGCGTGGGAAATAAAATAAAAGCTGTTATTTGTTTGATTTATACCACAAAATATAAAATATTACAATAATATAATTACACTTTTATTTCCTTATTTTAAACAGGTTGATTATAAATTATAAAAATTATGCAAACGCCGTCGGTTCTCGACTTTTTTGTTTATTATAACTGTTCAGCCACAGACATGTATTTAATGAATATTAGGAATATACAGTTCAATCTCATACACAAATACTCATAAATAAAATTGTCCATGTCATTTCATGTAACTGAATATGACGACACGAAAAATACATTAGCAACTAAGAATAGACAATAGCACTTGTAAACTCGAACCCACCAAAAGGGATCAAGCAATAAACTATTGTAGGCCGTCTAACCCGGGAATTGTAGTGACCAATATCGGTGCGTGAGTGAACGGTATAGGTATAAAAACACAAACCCGGTGATTTAATGTAACTCTTTTTTATTAGCTGCGCGTCCGTCTCTCACAATCGCCATTTACAAAGTGCCCTCACTCTCTTCTCGATGTTTCTTATCCGATATCTCACTATTGGTATTTCCCACCGAGTGTATCGATGGTGCGGTAAATACCAATGCGCGCTGTATGCTATTTTAAATACTAGTTGAATGCCTCACTAATTATTACCTTGCTACAATTCGGCCATCCTGACCGGAGTGCTCCTGAACTCCTTACATTTAATTTAGTTTCTAGATAGGTTGATTTATTACAGTTGGGTGTGGTTTACTCTTAATATTCTAAGTTTACGTGTTACAATCATTTTCTTCATTTTGATTCCCTGTGACATTTGCATTATTACCATTTTCAATCCACGGCTTCATATTTGCCACCGCCCAAACTCCTTTATACGGGATCCTTGATTGTTGAAACCCCTCTACATCTTCTAGCAAATACCTATCATTTTTTAACACCTTTGATATCTTATAAGGTCCTTTGAACTTCGGGATAAGCTTTTTAGACACCCCTGTATGAGTGTCGAAATTTCTCACCATAACTAGATCATTATCTACGTACACGTGTGGCTCCCTTCGCTTTGAATTTGTTGCTTGTTTGTTATAAGACTGTATTTTTTCCTGATGAGTGCCTGCTACTGCTCTAATCTTTTCTATATCCCTTGTTGCCCGCTGTTCGGTTAGTTCGTCTAGATGATCTTTTAGTAAATCTGAAACCTTTCCTTTTTGTACGACCCCAAACAACATTCTGCTCGGGTGTTCATTAATTGTTCTTTGAATTGTGTTGTTCATCGCGTGTTCTACTGTTTCCACTACCATATCCCAATGTAATCCTTTTTCCGGGTCAACAAGCTTTGCAATCATGGGTCCCAAACTTCTGTTCACCCTTTCTACCTGCCCGTTGGCCTGTGGCGACCCTGTTGCTATCTTTACGTGTTTAACATTGCTCTGTTCTAAGAATTCTTCAAACTCTTTTGACGTGAAACAGCTTCCTCTGTCTGACACAATGCATCTGGGTCTACTGTAAGCTCGGAAATAATCTTTCATTGCAATTACTGCTTCCTTTGTGCTAGTGGTTTTGGTCGTATAAAGTCTTACGAATTTGGTGAACGCGTCTATTACTACTAAAACATGTTTGTTGGCCCTGCCTTTGTCGACTGGCCCGAAATGGTCGATATGTACTACCTCGAATGGTCCTGACCCTTTTGGTATGTTGTGTAAAAACCCTTCCTCTTTTCCGTGTTTTGCTGAGTACGCTATGCATTTTAGACAGTTTTCAATGTGTCGCTTGGCTTTATACCTTACGTTTGAGATCCAGTAGCTTTTCGATATAGCGTCGGTCATCTTGTCTATACCGACGTGCCCTAGTTCATCGTGGTACTTATAGAGTACGTGGCCTTCCATTTCCTCGGGTACGCAGAATAGGATAGTATTGTTATCTTTTTTCCTGTATATTATTCCGTTTCTCATCTCATAATGTTTGTGTTCTGATTTCTGTAACGTTTCTCTCAGCTCCATCAGTTTTTTATCCCTGTTTTGGCATATAATTAAATTTTCTTCAAAGGTGTTTGTGTCTACCGTGAGTATCTGAACGGCTCTGCTTAGCGCATCTACGTGTTGCATTCTACTTCCTGACCTGTGTTCTAACTTGTAGTCATAATTTTGTAACTCTAACGCCCAGCGGGCAATGCGTGGATTGAGTTCTTTTTTGTTTAGAGTCATAGTTAGCGCGTTGCAGTCTGTCACTATTTTGAAGGGTATGCCTTGCACGTATACTCTAAACCGTTGTAGTGCATAAATTATCGCTAGTGTCTCCAGTTCAAAGCTGTGGTATTTTGCTTCGGTAATTGTTGTCCGCTTGGAGAAATAAAACACCGGGTGCATTCTGCCATCACCCTTCTTCTGCATTAGAATTGACCCGAAACCTAACGAACTTGCATCGCAATGTAATTCTGTCGGATCTCTGGGATTGTAAAGTGCCAAGATCGGTGCTTCCAACAAATTACTTTTGAGTTGTTCGAAACATTCTAGTTCTACGATACCGAATTCAAACTTCCTGTCTTTTTTGACCAAATCATAAAGGGGCTTAGCTTTCGTAGAAAAATCTTTTACGAACCGTCTAAAGTAAGAACATAACCCTAAGAAACTCTGCACTTCGTTCGTTTTCGTGGGGACTGGGAACCCTTTTACTGCCTGTAATCCCTTCGTATCTGGTTTAATTCCGTTACCCGATATGGAATAGCCCAGGTACTTAACTTCTGACTGTAAGAATTCGCATTTATCAATCCTTAATTCAAGTTTATTCTCTACCAATCGTCTCATCACTTCTTGTAAAATTTCCATGTGACTATCACTATCTTTAGTTGCTACCATAATATCGTCCATGTATATTATAACTTTGTCTTCCTTTACCATATCTGCAAAAATGTTGTTTGTGAATCTTTGAAACACCGCCGATGCATTTCGTAACCCGAACGGCATCCTCAACCATTCGTATTGTCCCATGGGGGTCGTGAACGATGTGTATTTAACTGAATCTTTATGCATAAATACGTGGAAGTATCCATTCTTCAGGTCTAACTTGGTGAAAAGTCTTTTCCCTGACAGTTTATCTAGTAGGTCGTCTATCAGAGGTGTTGGGTAATTGTCCTTTATCATACCTTTATTAAGTGTGCGATAATCGACGCACAGTCTCAACTCTCCCGAATTCTTTTTTACCAGTACTATAGGCGAAACGTATTCTGACTCACTGGTTCTGATGTAACCTTTTTCTGTGTATTCGTCTATCATTTTCTGTACTTGGGCTTTTTCGCTATACGACAGTCTTCTAGGTGGGCAATGAAACGGTTTTTCGTGTTCGAAATTCAACTTCATTTCCCACTTGGTTTGTGGTAAGTTTGGTCTTTCTGCGTTTACATACGCTGTCCTAAACATGTATTTAAGTCGTCCTGCGAGTTCTTGGCTACAATCTGTCCCTACTTTCAACTCCCAGTCGTTTTCTTTGTCTGGATACTGGCTTGGTAGTTCGTTGAAATTGGTTTTTACGCTCTCGCAGGTATCGCTGTCTTCCAGACACTCAACCATTGCAGAACACTCATTTTCTACCTTGCCTCCACTTTCTACTTCATGCTTATTCTCTTTAACACCCTCATCTTTAACTTCACATTCATATTCTCCTAAACACTCATTCTCTATTTTCCACTCATTTTTTTCTAAACACTCATTTTCTCCTAAACACTCATTTTCTTCTAAACACTCATTTTCTCCTAAACACTCATTTTCTTCTAAACACTCATTTTCTCCTAAACACTCATTTTCTTCTAAACACTCATTTTTTTCTAAACACTCATTTTTTATTTCACACTCGTTTTTTGTCTCACTCTCCTTCTCCTTGCAAATGTCACTTACAATTTTAAATTTGCATAAATTCATAAAATCCCTACCTAACACAGCCTCATAGCCCATCGACTCGTCTGCCACTACTAGTAATTCAAAGTTGATTCGATTTTTGTTAATAATTACAAAACTGGGTATTTTACCAAAGATGTTAAGTTTGCTATTATTTAGTCCAACATAAGCGTAATCCGCATTTTTATTCAAAATAAATTCAATTTCTCTGTTTTTCTTGTCTTTGTTAAACTTATATAAACTTAAATCATCTTCTTTGATTTCGTTCGAACTTAATCGTGAGCGCTCTTCCACTTTATTTAGGTTATTTTCCGACTGGTGCTCTAGACACGATAACTTCATAAAACTTATTGGGCTCCCTGAGTCGATGAGGCAATTTAAGGACAAGCATTTGTTATTGTAATTGCTAATGTATATATTAAATTTGTATATATAATCGTTATGTACCTTGTACTTCTTTTCGTCACAGTGTGACACCTGGTGACTCATGCTGCCGCATCCGTAGCACGCTCCTCTTTCGCGCTTGGGCTTGCGGCACTCCCCTGCCACGTGGCCCAAAGAGTTGCAGTTGTAGCAGCGAATGGGTGTTGGCGAGGCTCCAGTGTTTGCCCCTTCAGTTGAACCGTACTTCTTTGGCAGCATGATCTTCTCGAACGCCTTGAGTAGTTGATATGGAGCGCCAAAGCACTGCATGTGGGCTTGCCTACGCAGGCCTACATCTGGGATACCTTCGATGACTCCGTCAATAAACTCCTCGTCGTCAATGACTATGCGGGATGCCAGCGACACTTTGGCGTTGAAGTACATCGAGAACTCCTCGCCACGTGCCCATGAACGGGACTCGAACTTGCGACGGAGCAACAGTTTGCTTTCCTTGGGATGGAAAGTGTCTTCCATGACGTTCAACAATTGATCGATTGGCAGCGACATGTGCTCCGGACTCGAATGCAGCCACACCAATGCTTTGTCCTTAAGCTTCGACATTAGCAGCATTAGTAGCTTCTCATCCTTCAGTTTGTTCACTTTTGCGACGGCCTTAAACTGCGCGATCCAAGTTGTGACGTCATCGTTGTTTCCAGAAATGTTGCCATGATATGTTGGCAACATGTCTTTGGCGGCATTTAGCAACATGACGCCAGCGTCATTGCTGGCGGCTGGTGTTGTGTTCTCTCCTCTCCCTTCCTTCTCCCTCTCGCTCTGCAGCTTCAGCAGCTCGATTTGCAGTTTTAACATTTCAACCTCTGCTCGATATTCGCCATGGTTGTTGTTGTGCCCAGGCGCTTGCGGTGCTTTTTCGTTCTTCTCTTTGCGTTCGCTCTTCGTCGAGTCTTGATCTGCGGCCGCCTCATCTTCCCTCTCGTTCTCGCATGTTTCGGCTGCCGGTGGTCCCTGTCCCCGCAGCTCTACTGGTATTTCGTTAAGTCTCGCTGCCATGGCAGCTTTGCTTCCACCTTTTGGTAGATTGAGGTACTCCAGCCATTCGCGCAGCTGGGCGGCCGAGAACTCCTCCGTGCCGACCAAGTCCGACATGTTTTTTTTCAGCGATGGCGTCTTCGACGGACGAGATAATAAAAATTTTCGCTATTTTTCACTGGCGGCGATTGATCGTATCCCACTTCTGAAATTGTAGGCCGTCTAACCCGGGAATTGTAGTGACCAATATCGGTGCGTGAGTGAACGGTATAGGTATAAAAACACAAACCCGGTGATTTAATGTAACTCTTTTTTATTAGCTGCGCGTCCGTCTCTCACAATCGCCATTTACAAAGTGCCCTCACTCTCTTCTCGATGTTTCTTATCCGATATCTCACTATTGGTATTTCCCACCGAGTGTATCGATGGTGCGGTAAATACCAATGCGCGCTGTATGCTATTTTAAATACTAGTTGAATGCCTCACTAATTATTACCTTGCTACACTATCTACTTTATTGCCGCCAAGTACCTAAGTAAATACACTCTAAAAATACACTCACAAGGAGCATGTGCGTTCCTTCCCATAGAATAAGAGTACCACTGCTAGCTATATAAGGAGATGCATTTGTTCAATAAAAATCAGTATCAGAAACAGTACCATAGCTGCCTGTCACTCATCTTCCATCGCAATCATCAGAGGCTGTCGCCGTGTCTTCAGATCCTCACTTGCGCACCGTAGGATACCCACTCCGCAGACCAACTGGTTCAAGTTCTAGTTGCGACTACCAAACTGTAGACGGTTTATGTACCGTATGCAACCCAGCTTCCTACACACCCAAACACACACATTAACATTTGGTGACCCCGACCTTGGTCATCCTTTCAAACTGTCTAACAAGCTACAGTGAAAGGATTCGATCTGGACATTAGATTGAAGCAGTCAACAGGACATCCTCAATAAAAATTTGGCATCAGGCCATACACTTACGGTGGCATCTCCTACCAATAAGTATCACTTTGGCAAATCGGACATATTCAGGTTATCAGCCAACAGAAAAACAGCTATAGAATTCGATTACCACCAAGGCAATCAATTTTTGTTGTTCCGTGCGTTCCATAAATTGGAAACAGCACAAATCCCTCCATCCAACACATCACCTGTACTATTACCTTTCTGACCAACAACGGTTGCGATTCGGAGCGTATCCAGCTGCAAAGCAAATAAAACACTCCCAACGGGTCAAAAGTAATAAGTACAAACAGATAGAATGGATACACATATGGAGGCAGAAGCTGCCGCTACAATGGCACTGGATGTGCAGCAAGAGATTGGTGAGGAAATATCGAGGTGCATTCGGAACTTTAAAAAAGATTCCCAAGAACGAAAGCAAACGGCCTCTTATTTTCAAGCCAAAATATCAACACTCGAAAATGCGTGGAATCGCTTCAACAAAAACGACTCCAAACTTCGCGATACAGACAAAACGTAAAATTATGAATGAATGAATACGTAAAATTCCGTGAACACTTACGTACAACATGTAAGCAACACATTACGATCTTTACCGAATGCATGGATAAGCTATCACAGACGTCTAGTGCTCGTGGGGAACGTCAAATCATCTTTAAAGAAAAGCATGAGAATCCTCCAGTAGATCCCAAAGAAAGCGGTCTGATCTAAAATCACTATGGACTCAAGCGCAGGAAGTCCACTTCACAATTCATGAGGAATACGAGGACCCAGTGGAAGGAGGATATGACATGGAATCCTACCTAACACTGGAAAGTAAGGTCCAAAGAGCATTGACAAAATCAGCCACACCAAACACGGATAACGTGCATCTTCCACGCATCAGCATCCCAAAGTTTGATGGGGATCTATTAAAATGGACCCAGTTCTTCGATCTGTTCTCATGCATGGTGCATGAGACCAACATGCCTACGGTGAAAAAGATGTGGTATCCTAAAACCACCGTTACCGGCGAGGCAGAAAGATTGATTCGACATATCGATCTAAAGGAAGAAAATTATGAAGCCGCTTGGGAAATACTAGTTGACGCATACAACAATCCCAGAGATGTTTCGAACACGGTACTGAACCGCTTCCTCAATCACCAAACAATTAATGACGATCCCAAGTCATTAAAAGAGTTGTATATAACAACCATAGAATCCCTTGCATCACTAAAGGGATTGGGCATCAATATATCTACATGGGATCCGATATTGATTGCCATTATCAGAAACAAACTGGATGTAACAAATAAGGCCTTGTATGAGCAATCATAGGGAAGCTCAAAGAACATTCAGGCGCTGGATACGATGCTTCAGTTCTTGGAGCAAAGAATTCGGGTTCTAGGAACCAGTAAGAAGCCACCAGCATCAAGGAGAGAGCCAAAAGGCACGACATGTGCATCAGCAAACACAGGGAGAACGCGAGCACCCTTATGCACATTCTGCATAAAAGCAAGCCATTGGCTCTAGGGATGTGAAGAATTTCGCTCCAAATCTCCATCAGAACGACTAAATTGGGTACAAAAACAAAAAATTTGCGTTAATTGTTTTAGAACAAATCACAAAACAAACGCATGCCCTGGTCGAAACTGCTTCAAGTGTGACAAGAAGCACAACACGATGCTACATTTGGAAACAGCATCAGGCGCAGCTACAGAATCAAGAGGCCCGACGGTTGGTGCAGCAAGTAACAATAGTTACAATCTTCTGGCCACAGCAAAGGTGGCAGTAGAAGCCAACAACGGGCAGGTTGCTAATTTCAGAGCACTGCTAGATTCAGGATCACAGATAAACTTGATCTCTGAACGAATGGCATCAATGTTGTCACTCAAACTAAAAGACACAACATTACGGATCGAAGGAATTGGAGGTCAATCAAAGACCAGCAGAGCACGAGTAAATGTGCTCTTGAAATCCCTTCACAATGGTTTTACGCAAAGAATTGAAGCTTTCGTATTACCACAGATAATAGCTGATCAACCAGCTCAGGCACTCGATTCAGATAGCTTAAACATACCAAGCAAGATCTCACTGGCAGATTCAAACTTCCATAAGCCAGGAAAAATCGACATGCTAATCCGAGCCGAGCATTACTACTCGCTGCTGCTACCAGATCAACAGCAGCTAAGGACAGGGGGCCCGTTGCTCCAAAACCCACGAAACTGGGATGGATTGTGGCAGGAAAAGTCAAATCTGCCCACAATTCCTCACCCATTTGTGCAACGGGAGTAAACGAGCTCATGGAAAGATTCTGGACTCTGGACAATCTAGAGACGGAAGACAAACCACGCACTCCAGTGGAAGCACGGCGTGAAGCTCATTTTATAGAAAATCTTCAGACAGCTTCAGACGGCCGTTTTATTGTAAAGCTCCCATTTTCCGAACACCCTTCAGCCCTGGGGGAGTCGTTGGAAACCGCAACAAAAAGATTCCTAGCGTTGGAGCGGCGAAGCTCAACAGAAACTTGGAAGAGTTATGTGGACTTCATGGAAGAGTATGAAGGACTAGGACATATGAAGATTGTGCCAGCATCAAAAGTTCCCAAAAGGCACTACTTCATTCCACATCATTGTGTACTCAAACCTTAGAGCTCCACCACAAAGCTTCGGGTAGTATTCGTTGCCTCATGCAAATCAACAAGCGGGAAATCTTTGAACGACATTCTGCAGGCTGGACCCACCGTTCAGAGCGAACTTATGTCCATTCTGCTACGATTTCGAATTCATAAGTACGTATTCACAGCGGACATAGAAAAGATGTACCGGCAAGTGTGGATGAATCCGGAGGATCAATTCCATCAGATGATAGTCTGGAGAAACAATCCATCCGAAGAGATCAGGTACTATCGCCTAAAAACAGTATCATATGGGACAACAGCTGCTCCGTTCCTAGCAACGAAATATCTGGATCATTTGGCAATACATTACAAAGACAGACTACCAGTAGGATCAACAACATTAAAATCAGATTTCTATGTTGACGACTGTCTAACTGGACCAAACACGATTCCAGAGGCAATTCATGTTCGACAAGAACTAAATAAGATATTGCTACCGTCCGGATTCAAATTGCGCAAGTGGTGCTCCAACAATGAGCAACTTCTCCAAGGAATCCCCAAAGAGGATATTGTAACCGATGTAAAATTAGGAGAGACACTAGAGCACTACAGCGTGAAAACTCTGGGTCTCATCTGGATGCCGAGAAGGATACATTGTGTGGACGAACACAGAAAAGTCAGGCTACACGCATCACCAAACGGGTGATATTTTCCGAACTGGCCCAAATCTTTGACCCACTAGGACTCTTTGCACCGGTGGTAGTAAATGCAAAAATCTTCATGCAACAACTTTGGGAGCTCAAACTGGATTGGGATGACGAATTACCATTACAACACCAAATCGAATAGAAAGAATACCGGGACGACTTACAAACATTGAACAAAATGCAAATTCCCCGGCATATCTACGATGGTAAAATTCCAGTTACCCAAGAACTCCATACGTTTGTAGATGCATCAGAACGAGCATATGGCGCAGCAGTATATGTACGCGCTACATACAAAAACAGCCAAGTGTCAGTAAGACTGCTCTGTTCGAAATCACGTGTGGCGCCGACAGCCAAACAATCGCTACCACGGTTAGAACTTTGTGCTTCAGTCCTCGGTGCCGAGCTCACAAACCGAGTCCGACAGGATCTGCACATGGACATTAACACGGTTTCAGGATGGTTTTGGAGTGATTCCACCGTTGTGTTATCCTGGATAAACGCATCGTCATCAACATACCATACCTTTGTGGCAAATCGAATAGCCAAAATCCAGGCATTAACAAACCAGTCACAATGGCGTCACGTGTCATCGGCCAACAACGCAGCCGATGTCCTGTCGAGAGGAATCGCAGCAAGCAGACTGGCAGATCACAATCTGTGGTTATATGAACCATTATTCCTGCACGGATCTCGAGACAACTGGACGAAGGCACCCAACATAGAACCCAGCAATCTTGCCAATCACACCTAGCGCACTTGGGGATGAATTATATACTTGCAGACATAGCAACTCGTTTCACAAACTGCAACGCATTGTGGCATATATGTTACGCTTCTGCTACAAAACCAACAGAGCGAACACCACGACGCTCTGCGCAGAAGAACTGACTCACGCCCGCACTATAATCCTGCGAACCATACAACAAGTCGATTTTACAGCAGAGTTAAAAAAGTTCCAACGCTTTAAGACTGTGGATAGAAAGAGCTCGATCATATCGTTATCTCCCTTCCTAGGAGACGATGAGCTCATCCGAGTTGGTGGTAGACTTGAAGAAGCTCTACTTCCATACAACGCAAAACACCCAGTTTTGCTGCCTTACAATGACCCAATCATCAAAATGATTTTGCGGGAGCTACATGAGGAGAACATGCATTGTGGTGCTCAAGCATTAAGGGCAATCGCAAGACAACAATATTGGATTATCAATGACAAGACAATGGCTAGAAGCATCATCCACAGCTGTGTTAGATGCACCAAGGCTAGACCAAAGCTGATGCACCAGATCATGGGCAATCTCCCAGCACAACGAGTCACACAAGCACGCCCGTTTCTTAATGCAGACGTCGAATACTGTGGACCCTTCTCGACTGTCTAACTGGAGCAAACACGATTCCAGAGGCAATTCATGTTCGACAAGAACTAAATAAGATATTGCTACCGTCCGGATTCAAATTGCGCAAGTGGTGCTCCAACAATGAGCAACTTCTCCAAGGAATCCCCAAAGAGGATATTGTAACCGATGTAAAATTAGGAGAGACACTAGAGCACTACAGCGTGAAAACTCTGGGTCTCATCTGGATGCCGAGAAGGATACATTGTGTGGACGAACACAGAAAAGTCAGGCTACACGCATCACCAAACGGGTGATATTTTCCGAACTGGCCCAAATCTTTGACCCACTAGGACTCTTTGCACCGGTGGTAGTAAAGGCAAAAATCTTCATGCAACAACTTTGGGAGCTCAAACTGGATTGGGATGACGAATTACCATTACAACACCAAATCGAATAGAAAGAATACCGGGACGACTTACAAACATTGAACAAAATGCAAATTCCCCGGCATATCTACGATGGTAAAATTCCAGTTACCCAAGAACTCCATACGTTTGTAGATGCATCAGAACGAGCATATGGCGCAGCAGTATATGTACGCGCTACATACAAAAACAACCAAGTGTCAGTAAGACTGCTCTGTTCGAAATCACGTGTGGCGCCGACAGCCAAACAATCGCTACCACGGTTAGAACTTTGTGCTGCAGTCCTCGGTGCCGAGCTCACAAACCGAGTCCGACAGGATCTGCACATGGACACTAACACGGTTTCAGGATGGTTTTGGAGTGATTCCACCGTTGTGTTATCCTGGATAAACGCATCGTCATCAACATACCATACCTTTGTGGCAAATCGAATAGCCAAAATCCAGGCATTAACAAACCAGTCACAATGGCGTCACGTGTCATCGGCCAACAACGCAGCCGATGTCCTGTCGAGAGGAATCGCAGCAAGCAGACTGGCAGATCACAATCTGTGGTTATATGAACCATTATTCCTGCACGGATCTCGAGACAACTGGACGAAGGCACCCAACATAGAACCCAGCAATCTTGCCAATCACACCTAGCGCACTTGGGGATGAATTATATACTTGCAGACATAGCAACTCGTTTCACAAACTGCAACGCATTGTGGCATATATGTTACGCTTCTGCTACAAAACCAACAGAGCGAACACCACGACGCTCTGCGCAGAAGAACTGACTCACGCCCGCACTATAATCCTGCGAACCATACAACAAGTCGATTTTACAGCAGAGTTAAAAAAGTTCCAACGCTTTAAGACTGTGGATAGAAAGAGCTCGATCATATCGTTATCTCCCTTCCTAGGAGACGATGAGCTCATCCGAGTTGGTGGTAGACTTGAAGAAGCTCTACTTCCATACAACGCAAAACACCCAGTTTTGCTGCCTTACAATGACCCAATCATCAAAATGATTTTGCGGGAGCTACATGAGGAGAACATGCATTGTGGTGCTCAAGCATTAAGGGCAATCGCAAGACAACAATATTGGATTATCAATGACAAGACAATGGCTAGAAGCATCATCCACAGCTGTGTTAGATGCACCAAGGCTAGACCAAAGCTGATGCACCAGATCATGGGCAATCTCCCAGCACAACGAGTCACACAAGCACGCCCGTTTCTTAATGCAGACGTCGAATACTGTGGACCAATCTCGATCCACCATAAGATCCGAGGCAAAAGACCAGATAAGGCGTACATCGCCGTGTTCTGCTGCTTTTCCACAAAGGCAGTACACCTGGAGCTGGTAAGCGACCTGACCACAGATGCATTCTTGGCCGCCCTGCGTCGATTCTTAAGCAGACGTGGGAGGTGCCAAACTATTCATTGCGACAATGCAAGGAACTTTGTGGGTGCAAACAACCAGCTTAAAGAATTAGAAGACTCTATATTCAGCTCAAAGGGAAGTGCTCTAATCACGAATCATTGCAACAAAAAGCAAGTGGATTTTAAATTCATTCCTCCCAGGGCTCCATCGTTTGGCGGCCTCTGGGAAGCTGCTGTAAAATCAGCAAAAAAGCTGTTGATAACAACCACCAACACAGCCTCATTGACATTTGAAGAACTAAACACAGTGATAATCGAAATTGAAGCAATTCTCAATTCTCGACCCATCACTCCAATGTCAAATGATCCCACTGATACAACAGCGCTCACCCCATGACACTTCTTGATTGGTGAACCATTAACAACGCCTCCTGACGTCAATACTGATCATCAAGAAAGAACATTGGTCAAGCGCTGGGAATTGGTATTGTAAGAGGCTTGTAGCTGAGGGCGTAAACTAAATTGACCGCCAACGGCGTTGTATGGGCAGCCAAAGTCTCGCTGCTACAGGGGGTTTTGGAGTCAGGGGCTCTTAAACGGTGCTCTGAAAGGTTGGCTCCCTCTGGGGGTGAGTTAACGCTGATGGCAGGTGAAGAGAAAGAGGAGAAAGCGATGACATTCGAACGTCATCCAGCGGATCCGACCGGTCTCATAGTGGATGGGCGCCTGTCCATCTTCCTTTTGGAATTTGGATGTCGAGCGACCAACATCGCCCCGAACAGGCTCAGCAAAAATCATTAATGAAAAAGTTCCAAAGTCAAGAAAAGAATATTGTCAAAGCGCGAGTGGTATCCAGCAGCAGCAAAGCAAAAGTCGCGGGACTACGATAACTGAAGATAGGTCGGCCACTGGGGCCAAGATTGACGGGTAAGAGGAACAAAAAGTGGGTTACCACAGATCTTTCGGGGCCGAATACGTTAGACGGTTCTTTCTCCCTGCACTAGATTTGGCGCCTAGCAATTTGGGCTGGCGAAGCAGCGGCGCTCCAAGCAGCTGATCCGTCGCAGCACAGAGCGAGGGAGCAGAGACGCAGAAAAAATTCAGAGAGGCTCGACCTTCGCGGGCAGCCGGATCGACGTCGGTGAGGCGGCGGCCACAAAGCGGGACGGTCGATAATCCGCGATAGCGGAAAGTTCAGCACCGGCGAAATACGAACGGAGAAAAAGGAGGAAAATAGCGCAAATCCTACCTAAACGTGCCGTATGGCAAATACAGTTAACAAGGCCCAATTAAGATCCGCAGCACATAGGGAAGGAAAGAGTTAGTGTGTTGTTGGAGTTCAATACTCAGAGCTGCAAGGGTAATGCCCCAAAAAAATAAAGAGAGCGAGCGGAGCCAAAGGTGATGCGCGCATAGGCAGAGAGTGAAAGCGGGGGAGATAGAGAACACGCGAGCAGCAAAGGCAGAGCCCAATAGGAGAGCGAGCGAGCTATAAAAACGCTCGCCAGCAACGGAGCCGAAGGGGGCTGGCGATAAGCCGAGAGAAGTAACATAAGTTAACATAAGAGTAAGCAGAATAGTACCGAGCAGCAGAACAGCTATTTAAGTTTACATACATATACATAAAAAAGAAATGCAGAAATGAAGAACAGCAGTGAGGGAGCATAGAGTAGGAAAAGAAGGGCAAGAGGAAGAGTGAATATGAAACTAAAACAAATCCATAAATAGATAACCTTCCATGCACAGATCAAGACAAAACAAAAAATAACAAGAACCAATATGTTTATAACCGAAATGCAATAATAATACACCCGAACCCAAAATATCATATTAACCACAGTTTTGCAGCAACCATCAGAAAGCGCTTTCGACGGTGGATCCGAAGTAAAAGTGAGTTTATTTACTAGGTATTTGATTACAATCATTTGGGCATGGAAGAAATTGTCTATGGGTGTTCCGACCAAATTGCCTCACCGTTTCGTAGCCCGTAAGAATCAACATTTATATTCTATCTTTAAATTTTAATCTTTACCATTGCACATTTATTCAAATACTAGTTTATAAGTTTACCTGATCCTAGTTCAAGGGAATCAGGCCCAGGTAGCCTATGGGAGGGAACATATACCCCGTATTTGTATGTATAATTTAGTTCCAATAAATATCAAGGGCAAGGGGTCCTCGAAACAGCTGAGGATCGTCCGTCTGTCTTTTAGGTAATCGTCCGTGTTATGTGGTCATTTGCAGTGAACTCTGTCCGGTGAGGTGTATGGCTTGTTTTTTTCTTGCACGTTAAATTTAAAATAAAGAAAGTAAAGGGCCTCGGACTATGACAATAAAACAACTCCACCCCCTTGCTGACGAGCCAGCAGCCGGAAACAATACGTGCCGGTCATAGCCGAGTAATACCATCTCGCCCAAGTACTCGTTACCCATTACAGTAATAATTAAGAAGATCTTTATTTTTGGCGCCCAACGTGGGTCCACCTTGTGTTGTACATCGGATTGACTCCGATTAATTAATACCAGGAGGACTCACACATTACATTGACCACAATTGTCTTCTTTCCCATCTGTCTTATTTACAACCTTGTATTGTCTGAGTGAATAGCGTAGGGTAGCTGTCCGTAAAGTTTACGCTGGTTAGCGTATAGCTTTGATGGCAAATATCTGTTTCACTACAAAGTTTTCTGCCAGCATGGAACCATGACAAAAACTTGGAATGCAGGCAAATTAGCCGCAGAGGCGATAACCTGTCCAGTGAGATGTGGGTTCGAGCGGGATTTCTATATTTTCAACAAGTGAAGGGACGACTGGGATAGAATGCATAGGAATTCAGAATGGGTCGGCTGCGAGCAGTTGCCTTCTGACCACATTTACCTAGCGATAGTTTTCACTTAACTTTATCTTTTATTTGTTTTGATGTTTTTGTTGAAAAGCCATTCTGACGATTGGAAATCAAGTTGATTCAACCTTAGGGATGAATCTCTGACCACGGCAGATGGACTGGAACGGAAACATGGCAGTTCTTCTATTTGTTTGTGATCGAGAAATTGAGTCGAGTAGGAAACAAGGAGAGTTTTTTTGTCATGAAATGCCTCCTGTCCACGATTCATTTGTGTTGGTCAGTTTCATAAATTTGCTATTAGACGTTACCAAAAAAAGCGGACAATTGGTGTGCAGCTTCTGCAGGGAGCTATTGGGAGTCGGGAGATCATTCTTTTCTTTTGATGGAATAATTTCAAAGAATTAAATTTCTTTATATATTTGTTTTATAGAAACATTTTTATATTTTCTTCTATAATTTTTTTTATATCTTATTTTTGTTATATTTTTTTTTATATGTACTCACATACATATGTACATTCATTATACAGGCTACATAAATAGATTTGATACATTTATTGGGGGGTTATTCCGCAATATGATGTAATTAATTCTGGGATGAAATTAAATAGTTCTATGGGTCTGGATAGATCGCCACGAAAAGGGGTGCCTCCTCGAAGCATAGAATGCAGCTTATGCAAGTCCGAGTTGGGAACTGGGGAAAATTATAAAACGAAGTGCGGGCATCCGTTTCATAAGGCATGTATAAAAACGCATTTCACTGTTAAAACAACTTGCCCAACTTGTGATTCGGTTTGCATAGCTCAAACCATTACAAATCCAGCTAGCACATCTGTGTTAACGAGGCAGCAATCTAGACTCGTACCAATCCCAAGAGCAGATAGCTTATCAGATTTGGCCGAAACGAGAAGTGAAGAGCTAAGTGCGAGCGAGAACCCGTCCATCGTCGAGATGAGCCAGACGTCTGCCGAAATTGCAGCCGCTGTCAAGGCTATGCAGAACGAGCTGTTAACTCAGTTGACAGAACAAATGGCGAATCTCATTCAAACCAAGCTCACATAAATAATATGGAGCAGCAAAGACAAACGCCAAATCCAAATACTAGCAGGAATACTTCTTTGGAGCAGCTACTAGGAATCAATGGGCAGCAACCAGATCCGGGGTTACCTCCGCGTGCTACCAGCGCCCGATCGGTAGGTTCAGAATTGGCCCAAAGACCAGACAAAGTAGGCCACATAATGTCGAACCGGAAATTAAGATTTTCAGGAACCACCGATACAATAGGAATCGATAGCTTTATCTATAGAGTTGAGGCCCTTACTCATCAGACGTTAGAGGGAAATTTCTCACTTCTGTGTGGTAATGCGAATTCGCTATTTGATGGCAAGGCATCTGATTTCTTTTGGCGATATCACAAGTCGGTAGGAGTAGTTCGTTGGCAGGAGCTTTGTGCTGCGTTGAGGAAGCAATTCCGAGACTCCAGAACGGATGTGGATATCCGCCAAATGATAAGGGATAGAAAACAGAGGGAAAAAGAAACGTTCGAAAGTTTCTACGATTCCATCCTAAAGCTAACTGATAGACTCGACCAGCCTCTTAGTGAGAAGACGCTGATTGAAATTGTGAGGCGTAATTTACGTCCGGAAATTCAGCATGAAATTCTTAACATACGGGTAGATTCGATGGAAACCTTGAGGGATATATGCAGGAAAAGTGAATGCTTTTTAGAAGAAGTCCGTAAGAATCATGGTTATCAGAAACCATCGGTCTTTAAGAAGCAGATATCAGAGCTCTGGGAGGAAGCGAACATCGATGATGCCGTAGAATTTTCTGAAGGAGAGGTAGAGGATGAGATAGGCGCTTTTGCTCTCGTATGCTGGAATTGCAGGAAGGAGGGGCATAGGTATCAAGACTGCGCGGAAAAAAGGAAAATTTTTTGCTATGGATGCGGTATTCCTAATGCCTATAAACCTTCATGTGCGCGATGCCAAAAAAACGCGCAAAGGAGCACTGCAGCATCTCGTCCACTGACCAGTGTTCCCAACCGGCAAGCGGCGACAAAGGAGTGAAGATATATAGCAGTGGTGGGGAGCGGGAAATGACACACTCCCTTTCGGCTGATCAGCCAGAGTATTTTTGGCATACTATGCTGGAAAATATTAGGAAGATTGGGTTTCCGAGCTTTGGCGACAAAGCAAAGACAAGTTCTCGCAGCAGTCGGCGGTTAAAAAAATTCTGGGAGTCAGTAAAGTACATAAATAGCATTAGAAGAAACAAAGGGGACAAACGCCCTTATGCTGAAGTTGGTCTTCTGGATAATAAGCGAGTGGGTTTGCTCGATACAGGAGCTGCTCTGACTTGCATCGGAGGGAAACTGGCCAAAGGTGCTGTCCAAGGCATGCACCGCTGATGGAAGTCATCAGAAAATAGTTGGTAAATTTAGGACTAGTATAGAGTATAAAGGTATAAGTAAAGAATTAGACATATACATAATCCCTTCGTTAAGTCAGGATGTTTATTTAGGAATTGATTTTTGGATGTCGTTCGATCTTTTGCCCCCACCCTTAGAGGTGGCGGAAATATCAGCCGCCACAGAGCAGCACGTTCTGACAGACATTCAGGAATTAAAATTGCAGGGAATGGTCCAACGTTTTCCATCATTTGCGACATCGGGTCTCGGGAAAACTTCGGTGTTGTCACACTTAATAGACACTGGAAACGCGAAGCCCGTTAAGCAGCGTCATTTTCCAGTTTCCCCGGCAATTAAGAAGTTATTGTACACTGAGATTGACATGATGCTTCAACTAGGAGTGATTGAAGAATCTGAGAGTCCTTGGTCCTCGCCAGTAGTACTTGTCCGGAAACCGGGAAAAGTCAGAGTTTGTTTGGACAGCAGAAAAGTGAATGAGGTTACGGAAAAAGATGCGTACCCCCTTCCCCAAATAGATGGCATTCTCAGCCGTTTACCGAAGGCAGTGTTCATAAGTAGTCTCGACCTGAAGGATGCATATTGGCAGATCCCCTTGGATCCGGCATCTAGGTGTAAAACTGCATTCACGGTTCCAGGGAGGCCCTTGTATCATTATAAAGTCATGCCGTTTGGTCTCTGTAATGCCTCTCAAACCATGACACGCTTAATGGATAAAGTCATTCCTGCGTCGCTTAGAAACGAAGTCTTCGTTTATTTGGACGACTTATTGCTGGTGTCAGATACGTTTGAGAGACATTTACTCGTTTTGGACACCGTGGCCTCGCGGATTCGGGAAGCTGGCTTGACCTTAAATATCGAGAAAAGTAAATTCTGTGTGCGCTCTGTGAGATACCTAGGGCATATAATAGGAGAGGGTGGTATTCGCACTGACCCCGAAAAAGTCTCGGCTATTTCGGATTTTCCATTGCCGACGTCGTTGAAAGCGTTGAGAAGCTTTCTGGGATTGGCAGGGTGGTATCGAAAATTCATAAACAACTTTGCGTCTGTATCCGCCCCGTTGACCGACCTATTAAAGCCGAAGCAAAAATTCGTGATGACAACAGAAGGCAAGGAAGCTTTTGAGCGGTTAAAGGGCATGCTTTGCAGTGCTCCGGTCTTGCAAGGTCCGGACTTCAGCAAACCATTTTTTATACATTGCGACGCCAGTAAAAGCGGTGTAGGCGGAGTACTGGTACAGAAGTCGGTCGAAGGGGAAGAACTGCCGATAGCCTTTGTTTCGAAGAAGCTTAACAAAGCCCAAAGAAACTATACGGTTACAGAGCAGGAATGTCTCGCTGCTCTGGTGAGCATAAAAAGATTCAGAGACTATGTAGAGGGTCAGGAGTTCACTGTAATTACGGATCACGCCTCGCTGAAATGGCTTGTCCAGGGTCCCATATGACCAAGTGGCTGCAGTGGATTTCAGCAATGGCTTGCTGGTGGACATTGAGTCAGCTCATTTCAAATCGGGAGAATATTTGGAACTGATGGAGGGAGTTAAGAGCAATATGGCTCAACTCCCCGACCTTAAAATAGTTGATTCTCTGATCTATCGGCGATCCGAGCATGTAAAAGGAGACATCCTTAACGACGCGTTTGCTTGGAAGTTGTGGGTACCCAGTGGGATGGTCAAAGAAGTGCTTAAGAGAGCACACGATGATCCGCTGGCTTCCCATGGTGGAGTCCACAAGACACTCGAGCGGATTCGGCGTTATTATTTCTGGCCCGGACTCGTCAATGACGTAAAAGACTACGTGGCAGCCTGCGAGCAATGTAAAATGTCAAAAGCTCCAAACGCTCCGTTACGTCCACCGATGGGAAAAGCGGCCGAGTCGCAAAGGTTCTTCCAGCGTCTCTATATTGATTTCTTAGGTCCGTATTCTAGGTCTCGCAGTGGAAATATAGGAATTTTTATTGTCCTGGACCATTATTCGAAATTTGTTTTCCTCAAGGCTGTAAAAAAATTAAATGCGGATGTTGTGCTGAGGTATTTAGAGGAGGAGTTATTCCATACTTTCGGAGTTCCAGAGGGAATTGTATCTGACAACGGATCGCAATTTCGATCCGAGAAGTTTCAAGGCCTGCTCAGAAGGCATCGAATAACGCACACGCTAACAGCTGTCCACGCTCCCCAAGCCAATGCTTCGGAGCGAGTCAACCGTTCGGTCATCGCTGCCATTCGGTCGTATATTCGCAGTGACCAGAAAGACTGGGATGAGAGTCTTAGCAAAATATGCTGTGCGTTGAGGTCGGCGGTTCACTCAGGGTTAGGATCCACGCCCTACTATATGGTTTTCGGCCAGCAGATGGTGTCTTCAGGCGCAACGTATTCTTTGCTGAGGAAATTGGGGATGTTAGAGGACAAGGCAGCGACCTTCACACGTGAGGATTCATTGGATATCGTCAGAAAGAGAGCGTGTGAAGTGATGCGGAAGCAATGGGAGCGAAATCGACGGCATTATGACCTGAGGGCACAGGAAGTATCGTACCAGGTGGGGCAGGAAGTGCTACGGCGAAATTTTAAACAAAGCAATTTTCAAGCCGGCTACAACGCTAAGCTAGGGCCAATGTTTCTTAAGGCGCGAGTTAGACGGAAAGTGGGGAACTCGATTTATGAGCTGGAAGATCTGCAAGGAAAGCTCATCGGAAGGTACCACGGGAAGGATATCCGGCAAGTGTAGCTACAAGCCAGTCAGCCTTGTGGATTCCTCAAGGCAGGCAATATCCCCAAGTCTGACTTTGGCAGGGGGGATTTTGTAAGAGGCTTGTAGCTGAGGGCGTAAACTAAATTGACCGCCAACGGCGTTGTATGGGCAGCCAAAGTCTCGCTGCTACAGGGGGTTTTGGAGTCAGGGGCTCTTAAACGGTGCTCTGAAAGGTTGGCTCCCTCTGGGGGTGAGTTAACGCTGATGGCAGGTGAAGAGAAAGAGGAGAAAGCGATGACATTCAAACGTCATCCAGCGGATCCGACCGGTCTCATAGTGGATGGGAGCGTGTCCATCTTCCTTTTGGAATTTGGATGTCGAGCGACCAACATCGCCCCGAACAGGCTCAGCAAAAATCATTAATGAAAAAGTTCCAAAGTCAAGAAAAGAATATTGTCAAAGCGCGAGTGGTATCCAGCAGCAGCAAAGCAAAAGTCGCGGGACTACGATAACTGAAGATAGGTCGGCCACTGGGGCCAAGATTGACGGGTAAGAGGAACAAAAAGTGGGTTACCACAGATCTTTCGGGGCCGAATACGTTAGACGGTTCTTTCTCCCTGCACTAGATTTGGCGCCTAGCAATTTGGGCTGGCGAAGCAGCGGCGCTCCAAGCAGCTGATCCGTCGCAGCACAGAGCGAGGGAGCAGAGAGCGCAGAAAAAATTCAGAGAGGCTCGACCTTCGCGGGCAGCCGGATCGACGTCGGTGAGGCGGCGGCCACAAAGCGGGACGGTCGATAATCCGCGATAGCGGAAAGTTCAGCACCGGCGAAATACGAACGGAGAAAAAGGAGGAAAATAGCGCAAATCCTACCTAAACGTGCCGTATGGCAAATACAGTTAACAAGGCCCAATTAAGATCCGCAGCACATAGGGAAGGAAAGAGTTAGTGTGTTGTTGGAGTTCAATACTCAGAGCTGCAAGGGTAATGCCCCAAAAAAATAAAGAGAGCGAGCGGAGCCAAAGGTGATGCGCGCATAGGCAGAGAGTGAAAGCGGGGGAGAGAGAGAACACGCGAGCAGCAAAGGCAGAGCCCAATAGGAGAGCGAGCGAGCTATAAAAACGCTCGCCAGCAACGGAGCCGAAGGGGGCTGGCGATAAGCCGAGAGAAGTAACATAAGTTAACATAAGAGTAAGCAGAATAGTACCGAGCAGCAGAACAGCTATTTAAGTTTACATACATATACATAAAAAAGAAATGCAGAAATGAAGAACAGCAGTGAGGGAGCATAGAGTAGGAAAAGAAGGGCAAGAGGAAGAGTGAATATGAAACTAAAACAAATCCATAAATAGATAACCTTCCATGCACAGATCAAAACAAAAAAAAAATAACAAGAACCAATATGTTTATAACCGAAATGCAATAATAATACACCCGAACCCAAAATATCATATTAACCACAGTTTTGCAGCAACCATCAGAAAGCGCTTTCGACGGTGGATCCGCAGTAAAAGTGAGTTTATTTACTAGGTATTTGATTACAATCATTTGGGCATGGAAGAAATTGTCTATGGGTGTTCCGACCAAATTGCCTCACCGTTTCGTAGCCCGTAAGAATCAACATTTATGTTCTATCTTTAAATTTTAATCTTTACCATTGCACATTTATTCAAATACTAGTTTATAAGTTTACCTGATCCTAGTTCAAGGGAACCAGGCCCAGGTAGCCTATGGGAGGGAACATATACCCCGTATTTTTATGTATAATTTAGTTCCAATAAATATCATTATAATGTTTAACTAAACAATTCTTATGATCTCCCCTTCCAAGCCCCTGTAGCGCGTGTCGGCACACCCAGGGGTCATGGCCGACAGATAGATGTATGGAATGGCATGACCAAGGTAGGGTGGGCAAGGGGTCCTCGAAACAGCTGAGGATCGTCCGTCTGTCTTTTAGGTAATCGTCCGTGTTATGTGGTCATTTGTAGTGAACTCTGTCCGGTGAGGTGTATGGCTTGTTTTTTTTCTTGCACGTTAAATTTAAAATAAAGAAAGTAAAGGGCCTCGGACTATGACAATAAAACAACTCCACCCCCTTGCTGACGAGCCAGCAGCCGGAAACAATACGTGCCGGTCATAGCCGAGGAATACCATCTCGCCCAAGTACTCGTTACCCATTACAGTAACGCGCCTAAAGGATTCATTCTGGAAACAATGGTCTACAGAATACCTCCAATACCTCAATTGCAAGCTCGGCATAAATGGAAGACCGCTTCACCAAACGTACCTGAAGGATTATTAGTTTTGGTTAAGGAAGACAACCTTCCTGTAATGAAGTGGCCAATGGGTCGCATCATTAAGACATATCCTGGACAGGACAACCACGTACGAGTGGTTGACGTTAAGACAGCATCTGGCGTATACAAGCGCCCGATCACTCGTCTAGCGCCGCTCTTTCCAGAAGATGTGGCAATCAAACGTTCCCACAACGTGATCAGGGACACCACAGAGATTGATGAGCCACCCACACAGCGAACAACAAAATTGTCACCTACATTAACATCAACATTAGTGGTGCTGTTGCTCATGCTTCCATTAGCATTGTCACAGTCAATAAATGTGACACAATTCGCAAACAAGCCTGGAATATTCTATGAGAAACTTGGAACATCAAGAATAGCAACGTCTGAGTGGACCATGATCGTATCCTATGACTTGGACCCATATTGGAAGGATATGCAACTAATGTCTGCTGGAATTTCAGAGTTACGATACATGTGCCCTGAATTAAAAAATGTTCCGGCATGTAACTCCATAGTTCAACACTTTCAACATGTGCATAACGAGCTACAAGCAGGAAGCGTTTTAATGAAAACCTCTCGAAAACGCAGATCGCCGCTGCCCCATTGTCCGAGTGAACGAGGAATCTTACAACTTCCTTTGCTGTGGCCTTGGTCATGGTCTTTAGGAATGTGAACTTAGAGAACTGGTCAACTACAATAAATATCCACGCCTGACCGTTCTTTGACCGCGGATATTTGCCCAAAAAATCAATATAAAGTTTTTGGAACGGGCGCTCATTGACCACTTCTTGCCCCATCCCGACCTGCATCCGATAATTCGGCGCTTTCGACTCCTTGCACACGGTGCACCGTCGGATATCATCCCGCACCTCTATCGCCATGTTAGGCCAGTAAAACTACGCCTACGCAATAAGTGCAAGGTTTTCGCGATTCCTCCGTGCGCTGTCTTCTCTTCCGAATGTGCTTTGTCTATCAACGCGGCCGTCAGCGAACTCGGAACCCACAATTTCCAGACGGCGCCCTGCAGTTGATCATCCAATCGTTCAAAGCGCATGCGCTTGAATATCATGCCGTCAACAATCTGGAGATCAGGTAAGCGGTCTTGGTTCTCTGTTATTTCCTTCCTTAACTCCTGATATTCTCCAGATTCAAGCTCCACCGTTTCAAAACCCAGGATACTACTCGGATCAACTTCCAGCTCTTCAATACTGCGCGACAATGTATCTGCCACTAAATTGTCCGCTCCTTTCCGGTGTTCTATGCCGAAATCGAAGGCCTGCAGTTGAAGGGACCAACGAGCTAAGCGACCATCCAGGTTCTTCATGGTCATGAGCCATTTGAGACTGGCGTGGTCAGTTATGACTGTGAACGGCATAAGCTCTACGTACGGACGGAACTTAAGGATCGCCATGAGGGCTGCCAGACACTCCTTCTCTGTCACCGAGTAGTTTTTTTGGTGGCAATTCAGTTTGGCAGAGAAAAACGCTATGGGCCTCTCGTTCTGCTCGTCATCCCGTTGGAAGAGTACGGCTCCTACCCCATAATGTGAGGCGTCGCACTGTATGTAGAAGTGCCGCTTGAAATCCGCGTGTACCAGGACTGGTGCCGAGTTGAGTGCAGCTTTTAGCTCCCCCATGGCTCGTTTTGCCTCCTCCGTCAATTTAAACTTTCCATTTCCCGACTTTTTCAGGGCGTCTGTGAGCGGACCGGCCATCTCAGCATAGTTTTTCATAAAGCGCCGGTACCAGCCCGCAGTTCCCAGGAAACTACGCAATTCTCGAACAGATCGCGGCTCGGGAATGCGCAAAATCGCCGACACACGATCCGGATCCATCTTCAGCGCTCCTCCTCCCACTATAAATCCCAGGTATTTAATGTTTTTATAGCAAAAATGAGATTTGCTCGGCCCTATCGTTAAATTTGCTTCTCGTAGACGCTCGGCAACCTGTCGCAGAATCTTCACTTGCGTTTGGAAGTCCTCAGCTATAATCAGCAAGTCGTCGAGATACGCATAGACGTTTGAACGCATCTCAACCGGAATCACCTTATCGACCAGTCTACATAGGCGTTGTGCGGCGTTGCAGAAGCCAAGGGGCATCATACGGAACTGGTACAGAGGCCGTCCCGGCACCGTGAACGCCGTATATGGTCGACTCTGCTCGTCCAGCTCGATTTGCCAAAAGTCTACCCCCAAGTAAATTTCCTGTTCCAAGAAAGGGCATACGAAAAACGTTAATCTTTTTACCTCTCCCTTGTATTTCACTGGTAATTCTACTCGGCCAACGATTGCGCGATCTTCCCCATTCGCTACCTTCACTATAGAAGAATATCTACGAGCCTCCACGCCCAGCTTCTCCAGGAATTCCTGACCATTACACCCTAGCATGCTGTGTGTAGCGCCTGAATCCAACAGGCCTCGCACGGACTCGCCCATTATAGAGATTTCTGCGAAAACTCTCGGGTCTTTCTTGCAACAACGCTTTACTGAAGCAATCACCTGCCTCCTCATAGCTCGCCTTTGCTTAAACCGGGATCTCGCCTTTCTCACCCGCACCGACAGTGCTCGCATACCATCCACTCGTAGTTCAGAAAATATTATATTTCTGGTTTCTAAATAATTTCTTAAGCGCTCTTCATATGATAAGTTCCTTAACCTAGCATGCAAATTACGTCTATCTAATTCATTTTTATTTTCTTCTACTTTCTCTGCGCAGGCCCCTTCTGTGAGCGTGATTCGCCTGCTTGGATCGCACCCCTCTTCACGTTTCCCGCGCAATTCGGACAGGTTGGACAATATGCATCGGGCTTTCCACACCAGTAGCAGAAAATTCGCCTCTCCGATGCCATACAGTCCCATGATCGGTCTGCCCGCAGTTCCAGCAAATCAACTTCTGTGGAACACGCTGTGTCACTTGCGCTTCCTCAATGACCTCTGCCTGTTCATCGCCAATCGACCGATCCTGCGCGACCTCGCTGACGTTCGCATTCGGCCCGCGACCATAGTTTGTGGCTTTGGGTGCTCCTCGCCACGAAGATCGAGCCTTCCTCTTCAGATGTGCCTCTATTTCCACGCACTCATCCCGCAGTTGGTCTAAGGAATAAACCCGTAAGCCGTAGACGAGACTCGCTATATCATCTGTGAGTGCCTTTTTGACGATTTTTACCATCTCCTTTTCAGGTGGTGGCATCTCCAACCTCGACGCGAGCTTTCTCATGACATGGAAAAAGTCTTCCACACTCTCGTTTGACCGCTGCATTCTTTCTCGCAGTTCTCTCTTGCGGTCGAACTCGGACGCCGTGCCTCGGAAACGAGCAATTAAGTCGCCCCTTAGTTCCTGCCAAACACCACCGCCATGATCACGGATGTACTGCCAGTACCATTCCCGCGCGTTTCCTGTAACCAGGTGATGAAATCCCTTTAGAACTTCATCCCACGGACTGCGGCATTGGGCTTGTAGGAATTCAATTCGGAACACAAAATCCTCGACTGTCATTTTGTTGCTGTCTCCGTCGAACGTCATGTCCCATTTTTCGACTCGGCCCCACCGTGGCCAAGGTCTATAACCCGGGGGATTTGGATGCGGATCTTCTCGAGGAATCCCACCAGCTCTCCTACCCTCGCCACGACCCTGACCCGAGTGTCTGAGTGCTATCGGGTTTTGCCAATTTCGCGCTTGATGCCCACCCCGTTGATGCTGCTCACTGGATGCGGGCGGTCCTACTCCAGAAGACGGTTCCGGACCAATACCCCCTCGCCCCGAGCGAGCCAAAAATGGTTTTGGTGGCGGAATCGGCGCATCAGTCGTGCTAGACGGCTTCCTTTTCGGGATTGCTCCTCGATACTCCTGCTCGTGGTGAACCTCCTCCCGCTGCGGTTCCTTCTGCTGCTGCAGCTGTCTAACCGGCTGGAGTACCTCGTTGAGTTGGTGCATCATCTCGATAAACCCCTTACGCAACTCCTCCTGCAACACCCGACTAATCGAGTCAGTGTTCGCTGCCCTGTGTGTCGCATGAGCCTGGGCCAACGATACGTTGACTGCTGATGCCAGTTCGGAAGCAATCGTGGGTGTAGGATCGTTTTGTTTACGCGTGATCGCGTATGATACTGTCGACTACCCCCTTCTTGTGGCATCTGCACCGAGCAACACCAATATTACAAAAAACGAGGGGGAACGTTGTGAGTTGCTGCGGACACCGCAACTCTACGGTTATACCCGATACTAAGTCAGTATGGCTCTCCTCCGGCAGACGCCGCTAATATTAAACGACACGACAAAGAGTGCGTGCGAGAGAGACAGAAAATCAGTCTGAGCGTGACGTCGGGCGCTGCGTAGCCACTGAAAATTGATTTGTTCCTATTGGCTATAAAAATGATCTGATCTGATCCAGATTCAGCAATCTGATAGATATGGTCATTATCTATGATTCTGCGTTTTTAGTTTTCTCGAATGTGCAATATTGTGGATGCAACAGATTTACGTCCTTTGTGTGGGCGGAAGGGGGTGGGGCGAAATTTTGAAACAAACTCGTCTCGGTCCGATATATTAGGAGTGTGGATACCAAATTTGGTTGCTCTAGCTTGTGTAGTCTCTGAGATCTAGGCGCTAATGTTTTACTCTAAGCAAAGCCGCCTATGCTACGTGTGTGTTGGAGAGAGACAGGGCGAGAAAAAATGAAATTGTTTTCTTGATGCTGGCTATAATAATAAAACGATCCAATTCAGATTCCGCAGTCTTAAAGATATGGTCATTCTCTACAATTCTACGTTTTTGGTTTTCTCATATCTTTAAAATTGTGGATGCCACAGATTTTCGTCCTTTGTGGGGGCGGAAGTGGGCGGGGCGAAGTTTTGAAATATTTTTGTAGCAGTGACATATCACAGAAGTCTGGATCCAAAACATCGTTGCTCTAGCTCTTATAGTCTTTGAGCACTAGGCGCTGAAGGGGACGGACAGACGGACAGACAGACAGGGCTCAATCGACTCGGCTATTGATGCTGATCAAGAATATATATACTTTATGGGGTCGGAAACGATTCCTTCTGGACTTTACACACATCCACTTTTACCACAAATCTAATATACCGCAATACTCATTTTGAGTATCGGGTATAAAAAGTGAAACTCCTAAACTAAGATAATATATATAAATAAAGAAATAAATACCCAAAGAAATAACTAGTAAGAATAAATAACACCACGCTTCGGACCAATAAATACTCCGATAAATAAATATATTTATACCGATATAAATATTGCGCCAACTAGCGCCGTTAACGAGATATATGCAATTAAATATTTGAATAAATAAATAAATAATAACATACATGTATATTCGATCGACACCTAAGACACTCAAACTTCAAATACATTCAACACAACACAAAACCTAACAACAACGCGGGGGAACGTTGTGAGTTGCTGCGGAGACCGCAACTCTACAGTTATACCCGATACTAGTCAGTATGGCTCTCCTCCGGCAGACGGCGCTAATATTAAACGACTCGACAAGGAGTGCGTGCGAGAGAGACAGAAAATCAGTCTGAGCGTGACGTCGGGTGCTGCGTAGCCAGTGCAAATTGATTTGTTCCTTTTGGCTATAAAAATGATCTGATCTGATCCAGATTCAGCAATCTGATATATATGATCATTATCTATGATTCTGCGTTTTTAGTTTTCTCGTATCCTCAATATTGTGGATGCAACAGATTTTCGTCCTTTGTGGGGGTGGAAGGGGGTGGGGCGAAATTTTGAGATATACGTTTTATAGTGAGATCTAACAGGAGTGCGGATACCAAATTTGGTTACTCTAGCCTTAATAGTCTCTGAGATTTGTGAATATCCCCAGATTTTCATCCTTTGCGGGGGCGGAAGGGGGTGTGGCGAAATTTTGAAACAAACTCGTCTCGGTCCGATATATTAGGAGTGTGGATACCAAATTTGGTTGCTCTAGCTTTTATAGTCTCTGAGATCTAGGCGCTAATGTTTTAATCTAAGCAAAGCCGCCTATGCCACAGGGCGAGAAAAAATGAAATTGTTTTCTTGATTCTGGCTATAATAATTATACGATCTGGTTCAGATTTTGCACTCTAGAAGATATAGTCATCTTCTACGATTCTGCGTTTTTAGTTTTCTCGTATCGTCGAAATTGTGGATACCACAAATTTTCGCCCTTTGTGGGGGCGGAAGTGGGTGGGGCAAAGTTTTGAAATATTCTTGTAGCAGTGACATATCACAGAAGTCTGGATCCAAAACATCGTTGCTCTCGCTCTTATAGTCTTTGAGCACTAGGCGCTGAAGGGGACGGACAGACGGACAGACGGACGGACAGACGGACAAACGGACAGACAGACATGGCTCAATCGACTCGGCTATTGATGCTGATCAAGAATATATATACTTTATGGGGTCGGAAACGATTCCTTTTGGACGTTACACACATCCACTTTTACCACAAATCTAATATACCCCAATACTCATTTTGAGTATCGGGTATAAAAATTCCTAACAGTTCTTCTTCTTCTTACAAGATTCATTAAGAGGGGGACACGTGACTAGCCGGGACCAGTAACCGCTCCAGTTTCTGCGCTCCACTTGACAGTCGCCCTACGGATATCCTACAATTACGAACACCACCTTTGTGTGGCCTGTCATCTACTCTAGTCATCGCTCTAAGCGATGGCCGATAAACGGTGCATGAGCTCACTTTGCTTGTGATTTGTTCCTGTCATCCATCATACCGATCTGCCAGAACAACAGATGCATCGCGGGTTGTCTTTACGACTCCCGGGCCACCTACTCCTCACCACCTCTCGGCAGACAGACAACAGGTTCAAAAACACGAAAGCGGCTTTGTTTTAAACAAGAAGGTGCGAAACTACAATGAACATTTACCTATATGACTTACTCTAACTTATTCCAATATCACATTCCATCGCAGATTAATTCGATATCACAGTCCACCAGGCAATGTGTCCGTCGCAAACTCCCTGTCCATTTTTTTGTTGAACGGCAGTGACTTACGTTCACTTGCGACATCGAATATCGACAAAATGTTCAACTGCAATTCGTAAGTCCCTATCACATATTTTATATTTCCGTTAACTGCCTCCGTCTATCCATCCCTAGCATCAATCACCCCGCGCCATTAAGGACCAGCTTTACGCTCACCTTAAGCCTGCAGCATCGACTTCTGCCGGGACAGCTAAACTGCACTTCGCGAGCTGTCGTCTTCTCCACAAAATGTATTTTATTTTTTTTTTCATTTCCCGCATCTGCCTTTACCAGCCCGAGTGACATTTGTTGTAATACCACCCGAACCTGCGTCAGTCCAGATGCATGCGAATTCGAAAATATATTGGGCGCCATTTGTTACACTTGGCTTGTTTCCCAGAGGGCAATGCCGGCTAGCTGTCGACCCCAGGGCTGGGTAGTTCCCCTTGCCCGCCAAATGTAGACAAATAAGGAGACATACTACTTCTCGGGACATCAAAACTAACAACAACCTAAAGACAAAGAAACTCATAAACAGACGGCTATCAAGTGGGTGAAGCTTGGGTGTTATCACTTCGCGCGCCCGCCCTACCTGTGACCAAACACAACGTTCATTTTGGCCACCCTCTGCTGGAACGGTAACGGCTGGCCTAATCCATGGCTTACGCCACGCGCCCTCCCTCTATTTTAAATTTACTGCATCATGCTTCAGTATATATCCAATCTTTAATAATTATAAATTGACAATTTCATCTTTCTCATTAATAAATAGCTATACTCAAAATTATCACTAACCAAAAAGAATCACCAAAACGTTCGACACAAAGGCAAACAAGGAAATAACTGCTGAAATTTCGTTCAATCAACAGGGATACCCTCACCCATACGTAATGGAATATGTGTAGATGAGTGGATCCAGTTTTACGGGAGTTAATTTAACTCGGGCCCCTACGGAGACTTAACCTACCAAAAGCTCTTGTTAAGGGTCCCCGGGACATAAACAATAAACAATTTTTTTCCACAAATCGCTCGACCAAATACGGTGGACTGATGGGACCCCCGCGTCACCCACAAGGGGTTAATCTTCTGGCACTGAACAGCTGATCGCAGATTTAGGTTCGTGAAAGGTGTTGGTGTTTTTACATATTTTTTTCAATTGCTAAGATTTTACGTTAAACGGTTTAAGCTAATACTAAATACTGAATAAAGGACAACACACGGAACAAAATAACATTTAATGTGGAACGGTGTTTGGAGTGCGGATTATGTTTTTTTTTCCTTTAAGTTCAAACGACGCGGGCGATCGCTGGCCTTGGCCGGTCAGCCCTAAATTTATATAGGTCCGTGTATACGTGTGCGCGTGTGTGTGTGTGAATAGGGTTTCGGGGTTTTTACGTGGTGAATGACACCAAACGTGTGGCACGCACTGGAAGGCGATGCAACGATCGTGCGGTGTGACTAGAATCGCCCTGGCAGCTAAATCGTCCTCTTTCAACCTCCCCATTCACACGTCCCGCGCTACTTGGCTCACACACGCGCAACTGGAACGAACTCACTCAGGTTCACGTTGTACAGTCTTCTTCTCTGCAGTCGACTTTCTCGAACTCCAGTGTTCCTCTCCAGGAAACCTTCCGGCCCGGTTCTGGTGGCTATATTCCTTGCCGGCTGTGAGTAAAATTTTCTGAATTACAACCTATTTTCTCGCCCGCTTTTTCCTGTACTCACTTCAAACTTTCTGTTTTAAGCACAAAATTTCAAATTTCGACGTTACTCTTCCGTCCACGCTCCACGATTTCCATAATCCAATCCACGTTTTCTAATATTTTCACTCCTATTTATCCCTTTTTCCCCTTACTACTACATATAACTAATCCTATTCTCTTTCTTATATCCCCAGTACGGCTCCAGCTCCCCCCGATGTCCCTTACACCATCGAGCCTCCCTGGACTTCCGCTAGATGGCGCGTCGCCCTCAGCCCTGGCCACCTATCGTTCAGGTGGGACTGGAACACCACCACGAGTATGTCGTCAGTCCCAGGAGGGACAACATACGCGTGGGCATGACCACCGGATTCCGGAACACGCCGGCGTGCCCTGCATTCTTCTGCCGCGCCCAACGTAGGCCACACCCACACCTCACTACATTCTCAGGTCTTTGGCGTGGTACACTCCTATGGGACGGCCGTTAAGGTCCTCCAGAGCATACGCGTTCTCTCCTACTGGCTTCACTACCCGGCATCGGATGAATTTGCGCGCGAACTTGGCATTAAAGCCTTTTCCGAAGTCACTAAGGACAAAATTTCGGCGGAATACCTCTTGTCCCGGCCTCGCGTAAAACACCCGAGCTCGCTGGTTGTACCTTACCCTACTACGCTCGTATGCCTGATGTAAGCTAGCGCGAATCCTCTCTTGGATGAGTTGTCGCTTGTCCTGACCCTCCAGCAGCGATATGTCATGCTCGCCGATTGACCGCAGTCGCTTTGCCAGCTTGTAGCATGACCCATGCAAATGCATTTGCTGCCCGAAGACTGCAAAGAATGGTGTTACGCCTGTCGCCTCGTGAACCGAGTTCCTAATAGCCAGTTCTATCTCCGGCAGATGCACATCCCAGTCCCGGTGATCGTCTTCCAGATACGCCCGAATTGCGCTGAGTACTGTGCGATTCACGCGTTCGGCTGCGTTACTCTGCGGAGAATACACTGGCATCGGTCATCTCCTTAAAAGTTTTCGAGAGGAACTGAGCCCCATTGTCCGAGTGAATCATCTCCGGCACTCCAAACTTGTAAAACACCTCGTGAACGAGGAATCTTACAACTTCCTTTGCTGTGGCCTTGGTCATGGTCTTTAGGAATGTGAACTTAGAGAACTGGTCAACTACAATAAATATCCACGCCTGACCGTTCTTTGACCGCGGATATTTGCCCAAAAAATCAATATAAAGTTTTTGGAACGGGCGCTAGGTGACTACTTCTTGCCCCATCCCGACCTGCATCCGATAATTCGGCGCTTTCGACTCATTGCACACGGTGCACCGTCGGATATAATCCCGCACCTCTATCGCCATGTTCGGCCAGTAAAACTGCCTACGCAATAAGTGCAAGGTTTTCGCGATTCCTCCGTGCGCTGTCTTCTCTTCCGAATGTGCTTTGTCTATCAACGCGGCCGTCAGCGAACTCGGAACCCACAATTTCCAGACGGCGCCCTCCAGTTGATCATCCAATCGATCAAAGCGCATGCGCTTGAATATCATGCCGTCAACAATCTGGAGATCAGGTAAGCGGTCTTGGTTCTCTGTTATTTCCTTCCTTAACTCCTGATATTCTCCAGATTCAAACTCCACCGTTTCAAAACCCAGGATACTACTCGGATCCACTTCCAGCTCTTCAATACTGCGCGACAATGTACCTGCCACTACATTGTCCGCTCCTTTCCGGTGTTCTATGCCGAAATCGAAGGCCTGCAGTTGAAGGGACCAACGAGCCAGGTTCTTCATGGTCATGAGCCATTTGAGACTGGCGTGGTCAGTTATGACTGTGAACGGCATAAGCTCTACGTACGGACGGAACTTAAGGATCGCCATGAGGGCTGCCAGACACTCCTTCTCTGTCACCGAGTAGTTTTTTTGGTGGCAATTCAGTTTGGCAGAGAAAAACGCTATGGGCCTCTCGTTCTGCTCGTCATCCCGTTGGAAGAGTACGGCTCCTACCCCATAATGTGAGGCGTCGCACTGTATGTAGAAGTGCCGCTTGAAATCCGCGTGTACCAGGACTGGTGCCGAGGTGAGTGCAGCTTTTAGCTCCCCCATGGCTCGTTTTCCCTCCTCCGTCAATTTAAACTTTCCATTTCCCGACTTTTTCAGGGCGTCTGTGACCGGACCGGCCATCTCAGCATAGTTTTTCATAAAGCGCCGGTACCAGCCCGCAGTTCCCAGGAAACTACGCAATTCTCGAACAGATCGCGGCTCGGGAATGCGCAAAATGGCCGACACACGATCCGGATCCATCTTCAGCGCTCCTCCTCCCATTATAAATCCCAGGTATTTAATGTTTTTATAGCAAAAATGAGATTTGCTCAGCCCTATCGTTAAATTTGCTTCTCGTAGACGCTCGGCAACCTGTCGCAGAATCTTCACGTGCGTTTGGAAGTCCTCAGCTATAATCAGCAAGTCGTCGAAATACGCATAGACGTTTGAACGCATCTCAACCGGAATCACCTTATCGACCAGTCTACATAGGCGTTGTGCGGCGTTGCAGAGGCCAAAGGGCATCATACGGAACTGGTACAGAGGCCGTCCCTGCACCGTGAACGCCGTATATGGTCGACTCTGCTCGTCCAGCTCGATTTGCCAAAAAGCTAATTTTAAGTCGACGCTGGAGATATATATAGTCTGATCGAGACGCGACAAAATCCCCTCGATGCTAGGAAGAGGGTAAGCGTCCTTGATGGTTACTTTGTTGAGCTTTCGGGCATCGAGACAGAAACGATTTTTGCCCGGCCTTCGCACTACGGTGGTACGGTTGCTCCACGGACTATCACTGTACTCGATGACTCCCAAAGCCAACATTTTGTCCACCTCACCACACACCACTTCCTGCATCGCTGGTAATGTCGATCCTTCACAGGCTCGGCCTTCTCCACCAACTGAATTTTGTGAGTCTCTCTCGACGTCTTCGAAAGTCAGAAACTCTGCCTTCACCTGATCCAAGGCTGCCTTTTGCTCTTCTGACAACTCCCATTCTTCCTGCACTATCTCCTTCTCCGGGCCTTCCACATAGTGAGCCAGCACTTCTTCCACTAATCTGTGAGATGCCCCTACTGGACCTTCTCCCATCACCTCAGGAGCCAATGAGAGTACCCGCCAAAAGTCTACCCCCAAGTAAATTTCCTGTTCCAAGAAAGGGCACCCGGCCCACCGGATTCCGGAACGTTATTGAGCACACGCCGGCGTGCCCTGCATTCTTCTGACGCGCCCAACGTAGGCCACACCCACACCTCACTACATTCTCAGGTCTTTGGCGTGGTACACTCCTATGGGACGGCCGTTAAGGTCCTCCAGAGCATACGCGTTCTCTCCTACTGGCTTCACTACCCGGCATCGGATGAATTTGCGCGCGAACTTGGCATTAAAGCCTTTTCCGAAGTCACTAAGGACAAAATTTCGGCGGAATACCTCTTGTCCCGGCCTCGCGTAAAACACCCGAGCTCGCTGGTTGTACCTTACCCTACTACGCTCGTATGCCTGATGTAAGCTAGCGCGAACCCTCTCTTGGATGAGTTGTCGCTTGTCCTGACCCTCCAGCAGCGATATGTCATGCTCGCCGATTGACCGCAGTCGCTTTGCCAGCTTGTAGCATGACCCATGCAAATGCATTTGCTGCCCGAAGACTGCAAAGAATGGTGTTACGCCTGTCGCCTCGTGAACCGAGTTCCTAATAGCCAGTTCTATCTCCGGCAGATGCACATCCCAGTCCCGGTGATCGTCTTCCAGATACGCCCGAATTGCGCTGAGTACTGTGCGATTCACGCGTTCGGCTGCGTTACTCTGCGGAGAATACACTGGCGTCCTCATATGAGTGACTCCGAATGCATCGGTCATCTCCTTAAAAGTTTTCGAGACGAACTGAGCCCCATTGTCCGAGTGAATCATCTCCGGCACTCCAAACTTGAAAAACACCTCGTGAACGAGGAATCTTACAACTTCCTTTGCTGTGGCCTTGGTCATGGTCTTTAGGAATGTGAACTTAGAGAACTGGTCAACTACAATAAATATCCACGCCTGACCGTTCTTTGACCGCGGATATTTGCCCAAAAAATCAATATAAAGTTTTTGGAACGGGCGCTAGGTGACTACTTCTTGCCCCATCCCGACCTGCATCCGATAATTCGGCGCTTTCGACTCATTGCACACGGTGCACCGTCGGATATAATCCCGCACCTCTATCGCCATGTTCGGCCAGTAAAACCGCCTACGCAATAAGTGCAAGGTTTTCGCGATTCCTCCGTGCGCTGTCTTCTCTTCCGAATGTGCTTTGTCTATCAACGCGGCCGTCAGCGAACTCGGAACCCACAATTTCCAGACGGCGCCCTCCAGTTGATCATCCAATCGATCAAAGCGCATGCGCTTGAATATCATGCCGTCAACAATCTGGAGATCAGGTAAGCGGTCTTGGTTCTCTGTTATTTCCTTCCTTAACTCCTGATATTCTCCAGATTCAAACTCCACCGTTTCAAAACCCAGGAAACTACTCGGATCCACTTCCAGCTCTTCAATACTGCGCGACAATGTATCTGCCACTACATTGTCCGCTCCTTTCCGGTGTTCTATGCCGAAATCGAAGGCCTGCAGTTGAAGGGACCAACGAGCCAGGTTCTTCATGGTCATGAGCCATTTGAGACTGGCGTGGTCAGTTATGACTGTGAACGGCATAAGCTCTACGTACGGACGGAACTTAAGGATCGCCATGAGGGCTGCCAGACACTCCTTCTCTGTCACCGAGTAGTTTTTTTGGTGGCAATTCAGTTTGGCAGAGAAAAACGCTATGGGCCTCTCGTTCTGCTCGTCATCCCGTTGGAAGAGTACGGCTCCTACCCCATAATGTGAGGCGTCGCACTGTATGTAGAAGTGCCGCTTGAAATCCGCGTGTACCAGGACTTGTGCCGAGGTGAGTGCAGCTTTTAGCTCCCCCATGGCTCGTTTTGCCTCCTCCGTCAATTTAAACTTTCCATTTCCCGACTTTTTCAGGGCGTCTGTGAGCGGACCGGCCATCTCAGCATAGTTTTTCATAAAGCGCCGGTACCAGCCCGCAGTTCCCAGGAAACTACGCAATTTTCGAACAGATCGCGGCTCGGGAATGCGCAAAATGGCCGACACACGATCCGGATCCATCTTCAGCGCTCCTCCTCCCATTATAAATCCCAGGTATTTAATGTTTTTATAGCAAAAATGAGATTTGCTCAGCCCTATCGTTAAATTTGCTTCTCGTAGACGCTCGGCAACCTGTCGCAGAATCTTCACGTGCGTTTGGAAGTCCTCAGCTATAATCAGCAAGTCGTCGAAATACGCATAGACGTTTGAACGCATCTCAACCGGAATCACCTTATCGACCAGTCTACATAGGCGTTGTGCGGCGTTGCAGAGGCCAAAGGGCATCATACGGAACTGGTACAGAGGCCGTCCCTGCACCGTGAACGCCGTATATGGTCGACTCTGCTCGTCCAGCTCGATTTGCCAAAAAGCTAATTTTAAGTCGACGCTGGAGATATATATAGTCTGATCGAGACGCGACAAACTCCCCTCGATGCTAGGAAGAGGGTAAGCGTCCTTGATCGTTCCTTTGTTGAGCTTTCGGGCATCGAGACAGAAACGATTTTTGCCCGGCCTTCGCACTACGGTGGTACGGTTGCTCCACGGACTATCACTGTACTCGATGACTCCCAAAGCCAACATTTTGTGCACCTCACCACACACCACTTCCTGCATCGCTGGTAATGTCGATCCTTCACAGGCTCGGCCTTCTCCACCAACTGAATTTTGTGAGTCTCTCTCGACGTCTTCGAAAGTCAGAAACTCTGCCTTCACCTGATCCAAGGCTGCCTTTTGCTCTTCTGACAACTCCCATTCTTCCTGCACTATCTCCTTCTCCGGGCCTTCCACATAGTGAGCCAGCACTTCTTCCACTAATCTGTGAGATGCCCCTACTGGACCTTCTCCCATCACCTCAGGAGCCAATGAGAGTACCCGCCAAAAGTCTACCCCCAAGTAAATTTCCTGTTCCAAGAAAGGGCACCCGGCCCACCGGATTCCGGAACGCACACGCCGGCGTGCCCTGCATTCTTCTGACGCGCCCAACGTAGGCCACACCCACACCTCACTACATTCTCAGGTCTTTGGCGTGGTACACTCCTATGGGACGGCCGTTAAGGTCCTCCAGAGCATACGCGTTCTCTCCTACTGGCTTCACTACCCGGCATCGGATGAATTTGCGCGCGAACTTGGCATTAAAGCCTTTTCCGAAGTCACTAAGGACAAAATTTCGGCGGAATACCTCTTGTCCCGGCCTCGCGTAAAACACCCGAGCTCGCTGGTTGTACCTTACCCTACTACGCTCGTATGCCTGATGTAAGCTAGCGCGAATCCTCTCTTGGATGAGTTGTCGCTTGTCCTGACCCTCCAGCAGCGATATGTCATGCTCGCCGATTGACCGCAGTCGCTTTGCCAGCTTGTAGCATGACCCATGCAAATGCATTTGCTGCCCGAAGACTGCAAAGAATGGTGTTACGCCTGTCGCCTCGTGAACCGAGTTCCTAATAGCCAGTTCTATCTCCGGCAGATGCACATCCCAGTCCCGGTGATCGTCTTCCAGATACGCCCGAATTGCGCTGACTACTGTGCGATTCACGCGTTCGGCTGCGTTACTCTGCGGAGAATACACTGGCGTCCTCATATGAGTGACTCCGAATGCATCGGTCATCTCCTTAAAAGTTTTCGAGACGAACTGAGCCCCATTGTCCGAGTGAATCATCTCCGGCACTCCAAACTTGAAAAACACCTCGTGAACGAGGAATCTTACAACTTCCTTTGCTGTGGCCTTGGTCATGGTCTTTAGGAATGTGAACTTAGAGAACTGGTCAACTACAATAAATATCCACGCCTGACCGTTCTTTGACCGCGGAAATTTGCCCAAAAAATCTATATAAAGTTTTTGGAACGGGCGCTAGGTGACTACTTCTTGCCCCATCCCGACCTGCATCCGATAATTCGGCGCTTTCGACTCATTGCACACGGTGCACCGTCGGATATAATCCCGCACCTCTATCGCCATGTTCGGCCAGTAAAACCGCCTACGCAATAAGTGCAAGGTTTTCGCGATTCCTCCGTGCGCTGTCTTCTCTTCCGAATGTGCTTTGTCTATCAACGCGGCCGTCAGCGAACTCGGAACCCACAATTTCCAGACGGCGCCCTCCAGTTGATCATCCAATCGATCAAAGCGCATGCGCTTGAATATCATGCCGTCAACAATCTGGAGATCAGGTAAGCGGTCTTGGTTCTCTGTTATTTCCTTCCTTAACTCCTGATATTCTCCAGATTCAAACTCAACCGTTTCAAAACCCAGGATACTACTCGGATCCACTTCCAGCTCTTCAATACTGCGCGACAATGTATCTGCCACTACATTGTCCGCTCCTTTCCGGTGTTCTATGCCGAAATCGAAGGCCTGCAGTTGAAGGGACCAACGATCCAGGTTCTTCATGGTCATGAGCCATTTGAGACTGGCGTGGTCAGTTATGACTGTGAACGGCATAAGCTCTACGTACGGACGGAACTTAAGGATCGCCATGAGGGCTGCCAGACACTCCTTCTCTGTCACCGAGTAGTTTTTTTGGTGGCAATTCAGTTTGGCAGAGAAAAACGCTATGGGCCTCTCGTTCTGCTCGTCATCCCGTTGGAAGAGTACGGCTCCTACCCCATAATGTGAGGCGTCGCACTGTATGTAGAAGTGCCGCTTGAAATCCGCGTGTACCAGGACTGGTGCCGAGGTGAGTGCAGCTTTTAGCTCCCCCATGGCTCGTTTTGCCTCCTCCGTCAATTTAAACTTTCCATTTCCCGACTTTTTCAGGGCGTCTGTGAGCGGACCGGCCATCTCAGCATAGTTTTTCATAAAGCGCCGGTACCAGCCCGCAGTTCCCAGGAAACTACGCAATTCTCGAACAGATCGCGGCTCGGGAATGCGCAAAATGGCCGACACACGATCCGGATCCATCTTCAGCGCTCCTCCTCCCATTATAAATCCCAGGTATTTAATGTTTTTATAGCAAAAATGAGATTTGCTCAGCCCTATCGTTAAATTTGCTTCTCGTAGACGCTCGGCAACCTGTCGCAGAATCTTCACGTGCGTTTGGAAGTCCTCAGCTATAAACAGCAAGTCGTCGAAATACGCATAGACGTTTGAACGTTTCTCAACCGGAATCACCTTATCGACCAGTCTACATAGGCGTTGTGCGGCGTTGCAGAGGCCAAAGGGCATCATACGGAACTGGTACAGAGGCCGTCCCTGCACCGTGAACGCCGTATATGGTCGACTCTGCTCGTCCAGCTCGATTTGCCAAAAAGCTAATTTTAAGTCGACGCTGGAGATATATATAGTCTGATCGAGACGCGACAAAATCCCCTCGATGCTAGGAAGAGGGTAAGCGTCCTTGATGGTTACTTTGTTGAGCTTTCGGGCATCGAGACAGAAACGATTTTTGCCCGGCCTTCGCACTACGGTGGTACGGTTGCTCCACGGACTATCACTGTACTCGATGACTCCCAAAGCCAACATTTTGTCCACCTCACCACACACCACTTCCTGCATCGCTGGTAATGTCGATCCTTCACAGGCTCGGCCTTCTCCACCAACTGAATTTTGTGAGTCGCTCTCGACGTCTTCGAAAGTCAGAAACTCTGCCTTCACCTGATCCAAGGCTGCCTTTTGCTCTTCTGACAACTCCCATTCTTCCTGCACTATCTCCTTCTCCGGGCCTTCCACATAGTGAGCCAGCACTTCTTCCACTAATCTGTGAGATGCCCCTACTGGACCTTCTCCCATCACCTCAGGAGCCAATGAGAGTACCCGCCAAAAGTCTACCCCCAAGTAAATTTCCTGTTCCAAGAAAGGGCATACGAAAAACGTTAATCTTTTTACCTCTCCCTTGTATTTCACCGGTAATTCTATTCGGCCAACGATTGCGCGATCTTCCCCATTCGCTACCTTCACTATAGAAGAATATCGACAGCTTCTCCAGGAATTCCTGACCATTACACCCTAGCATGCTGTGTGTAGCGCCTGAATCCAACAGGCCTCGCACGGACTCGCCCATTATAGAGATTTCTGCGAAAACTCTCGGGTCTTTCTTGCAACAACGCTTTACTGAAGCAATCACCTGCCTCCTCATAGCTCGCCTTTGCTTAACCCGGGATCTCGCCTTTCTCACCCGCACCGACAGTGCTCGCATACCATCCACTCGTAGTTCAGAAAATATTATATTTCTGGTTTCTAAATAATTTCTTAAGCGCTCTTCATATGATAAGTTCCTTAACCTAGCATGCAAATTACGTCTATCTAATTCATTTTTATTTTCTTCTACTTTCTCTGCGCAGGCCCCTTCTGTGAGCGTGATTCGCCTGCTTGGATCGCACCCCTCTTCACGTTTCCCGCGCAATTCGGACAGGTTGGACAATATGCATCGGGCTTTCCACACCAGTAGCAGAAAATTCGCCTCTCCGATGCCATACAGTCCCATGATCGGTCTGCCCGCAGTTCCAGCAAATCAACTTCTGTGGAACACGCTGTGTCACTTGCGCTTCCTCAATGACCTCTGCCTGTTCATCGCCAATCGACCGATCCTGCGCGACCTCGCTGACGTTCGCATTCGGCCCGCGACCATAGTTTGTGGCTTTGGGTGCTCCTCGCCACGAAGATCGAGCCTTCCTCTTCAGATGTGCCTCTATTTCCACGCACTCATCCCGCAGTTGGTCTAAGGAATAAACCCGTAAGCCGTAGACGAAACTCGCTATCTCATCTGTGAGTGCCTTTTTGACGATTTTTACCATCTCCTTTTCAGGTGGTGGCATCTCCAAACTCGACGCGAGCTTTCTCATGACATGGAAAAAGTCTTCCACACTCTCGTTTGACCGCTGCATTCTTTCTCGCAGTTCTCTCTTGCGGTCGAACTCGGACGCCGTGCCTCGGAAACGAGCAATTAAGTCGCCCCTTAGTTCCTGCCAAACACCACCGCCATGATCACGGATGTACTGCCAGTACCATTCCCGCGCGTTTCCTGTAACCAGGTGATGAAATCCCTTTAGAACTTCATCCCACGGACTGCGGCATTGGGCTTGTAGGAATTCAATTCGGAACACAAAATCCTCGACTGTCATTTTGTTGCTGTCTCCGTCGAACGTCATGTCCCATTTTTCGACTCGGCCCCACCGTGGCCAAGGTCTATAACCCGGGGGATTTGGATGCGGATCTTCTCGAGGAATCCCACCAGCTCTCCTACCCTCGCCACGACCCTGACCCGAGTGTCTGAGTGCTATCGGGTTTTGCCAATTTCGCGCTTGATGCCCACCCCGTTGATGCTGCTCACTGGATGCGGTCGGTCCTACTCCTGAAGACGGTTCCGGACCAATACCATCTCGCCCCGAGCGAGCCAAAAATGGTTTTGGTGGCGGAATCGGCGCATCAGTCCTCGATACTCCTGCTCGTGGTGAACCTCCTCCCGCTGCGGTTCCTTCTGCTGCTGCAGCTATCTAACCGGCTGGAGTACCTCGTTGAGTTGGTGCATCATCTCGATAAACCCCTTACGCAACTCCTCCTGCAACACCCGACTAATCGAGTCAGTGTTCGCTGCCCTGTGTGTCGCATGAGCCTGGGCCAACGATACGTTGACTGCTGATGCCAGTTCGGAAGCAATCGCGGGTGTAGGATCGGACATTGGCCATTCTTCTGACCTGGCCTGGACCCGTGTTCTTGGCAACCCACCCACAGCTCCAAGTTCCTCCCGATCTTGATCAAACATCGCCCCTGACACTTCTCCTATCTGGTCCACCGTTTTGTTTACGCGTGATCGCGTATGATACTGTCGACTACCCCCTTCTTGTGGCATCTGCACCGAGCAACACCAATATTACAAAAAAAACGAGGGGGAACGTTGTGAGTTGCTGCGTACACCGCAACTCTACAGTTATACCCGATACTAAGTCAGTATGGCTCTCCTGCGGCAGACGCCGCTAATATTGAACCACACGACAAAGAGTGCGTGCGAGAGAGACAGAAAATCAGTCTGAGCGTGACGTCGGGCGCTGCGTGGCCACTGCAAATTGATTTCTTGCTTTTGGCTACAAAAATGATCCGATATGATCCAGATTCAGCAATCTGATAGATATAGTCATTATCTATGATTCTGCATTTTTAGTTTTCTCGAATGTGCAATATTGTGGATGCAACAGATTTTCGTTTTTTGTGGGGGCGGAAGGGGGTGGGGCGAAATTCTGAGATATACGTTTTATAGTGAGATCTAACAGAAGTGCGGATACCAAAATTTGGTTACTCTAGCCTTAATAGTCTCTGAGATTTGTGGATGCCCCAGATTTTCGTCCTTTGCGGGGGCGGAAGGGGGTGTGGCGAAATTTGGACACGAAACGGTCAAGGTCCGATATCACAGGAGTGTGGATACCAAATTTGGTTGCTCTGGCTCTTATAGGTTCTGAGATCCTTGAACTCATATTTTGCAATTGGCAAAACCGACCATGAAACCTGTGTGTTAGAGAGAGACAGAGCGACAAAGAATGAAATTGTTTTCTTGATTCTGGCTATAATAATTATACGATCTGGTTGAGATTTTACACTCTAGAACATATAGTCATCCTCTACGATTCTGCGTTTTTGGTTTTATCGTATCTTTATAAATGTGGATGCCACAGATTTTCGTCCTTTGTGGGGGCGGAAGTGGGCGGGGCAAAGTTTTGAAATATTTTTGTAGCAGTGACATATCACAGATGTCTGGATCCAAAACATCGTTGCTCTAGCTCTTATAGTCTTTGAGCACTAGGCGCTGAAGGGGACGGACGGACGGACGGACGGACGGACGGACGGACGGACGGACGGACGGACGGACAGACGGACAGACAGACAGGGCTCAATCGACTCGGCTATTGATGCTGATCAAGAATATATATACTTTATGGGGTCGGAAACGATTCCTTCTGGACGTTACACACATCCACTTTTACCACAAATCTAATATACCCCAATACTCATTTTGAGTATCGGGTATAACGAGGTGGAACGTTGTGAGTTGCTGCGGACACCGCAACTCTACAGTTATACCCGATACTAAGTCAGTATGGCTCTCCTGCGGCAGACGCCGCTAATATTGAACCACACGACAAAGAGTGCGTGCGAGAGAGACAGAAAATCAGTCTGAGCGTGACGTCGGGCGCTGCGTAGCCACTGAAAATTGATTTCTTGCTTTTGGCTACAAAAATGATCCGATCTGATCCAGATTCAGCAATCTGATAGATATGGTCATTATCTATGATTCTGCGTTTTTAGTTTTCTCGAATGTGCAATATTGTGGATGCAACAGATTTTCGTCTTTTGTGGGGGCGGAAAGGGGTGGGGCGAAATTCTGAGATATACGTTTTATAGTGAGATCTAACAGAAGGGCGGATACCAAATTTGGTTACTCTAGCCTTAATAGTCTCTGAGATTTGTGGATGCCCCAGATTTTCGACCTTTGCGGGGGCGGAAGGGGGTGTGGCGAAATTTGGACACGAAACGGTCAAGGTCCGATATCACAGGAGTGTGGATACCAAATTTGGTTGCTCTGGCTCTTATAGGTTCTGAGATCCTTGAACTCATATTTTGCAATTGACAAAACCGACCATGAAACCTGTGTGTTAGAGAGAAACAGAGCGAGAAAGAATGAAATTGTTTTCTTGATTCTGGCTATAATCATTATACGATCTGGTTCAGATCTTGCACTGTAGAAGATATGGTCATCCTCACCAATTCTGCGTTTTTGGTTTTATCGTATCTTTAAAAATGTGGATGCCACAGATTTTCGTCCTTTGTGTGGGCGGAAGTGGGCGGGACGAAGTTTTGAAATATTTTTGTAGCAGTGACATATCACAGACGTCTGGATCCAAAACATCGTTGCTCTAGCTCTTATAGTCTTTGAGCACTAGGCGCTGAAGGGGACGGACGGACGGACGGACGGACGGACGGACGGACGGACGGACGGACGGACGGACGGACGGACAGACGGACAGACAGACAGGGCTCAATCGACTCGGCTATTGATGCTGATCAATAATATATATACTTTATGGGGTCGGAAACGATTCCTTCTGGACGTTACACACATCCACTTTTACCACAAATCTAATATACCCCAATACTCATTTTGAGTATCGGGTATAAAAAAGGGAAACTCCTAAACTAAGATAATATATATAAATAAAGAAATAAATACCCAAAGAAATAACTAGTAAGAATAAATAACACCACGCTTCGGACCAATAAATACTCCGATAAATAAATAAATAAATACCGATATAAATATTGCGCCAACTAGCGCCGTTAACGAGATATATGCAATTAAATATTTGAATAAATAAATAAATAATAACATACATGTATATTCGATCGACACCTAAGACACTCAAACTTCAAACACATTCAACACAACACAAAACCTAACAACAAAAATTCCTAACAGTTCTTCTTCTTCTTACAAGATTCATTAAGAGGGGGACACGTGACTAGCCGGGACCAGTAACCGCTCCAGTTTCTGCGCACCACTTGACAGTCGCCCTACGGATATCCTACAATTACGAACACCACCTTTGTGTGGCCTGTCATCTACTCTAGTCATCGCTCTAAGCGATGGCCGATAAACGAGAAGCCTCACGGTGCATGAGCTCACTTTGCTTGTGATTTGTTCCTGTGATCCATCATACCGATCTGCAATGACAACAGATGCATCGCGGTTTGTCTTTACGACTCCCGGGCCATCTACTCCTCACCACCTCTCGGCAGACAGACAACAGGTTCAAAAACACGAAAGCGGCTTTGTTTTAAACAAGAAGGTGCGAAACTACAATGAACATTTACCTACATGACTTACTCTAACTTATTCCAATATCACATTCCATCACAGATTAATTCGATATCATCCGTCGCAAACTCCCTGTCCATTTTTTTGTTGAACGGCAGTGACTTACGTTCACTTGCGACATCGAATAGCGACAAAATGTTCAACTGCAATTCGTAAGTCCCTATCACATATTTTATATTTCCGTTAACTGCCTCCGTCTATCCATCCCTAGCATCAATCACCCCGCGCCACTAAGGACCAGCTTTACGCTCACCTTAAGCCTGCAGCATCGACTTCTGCCGGGACAGCTAAACTGCACTTCGCGAGCTGTGGTCTTCTCCACAAAATTTATTATTTTTTTTTCATTTCCCGCATCTGCCTTTACCAGCCCGAGTGACATTTGTTGTAATACCACCCGAACCTGCGTCAGTCCAGATGCATGCGAATTCGAAAATAAATTGGGCGCCATTTGTTACACTTGGCTTGTTTCCCAGAGGGCAATGCCGGCTAGCTGTCGACCCCAGGGCTGGGTAGTTCCCCTTGCCCGCCAAATGTAGACAAAAAAGGAGACATACTACTTCTCGGGACATCAAAACTAACAACAACCTAAAGACAAAGAAACTCATAAACAGACGGCTATCAAGTGGGTGAAGCTTGGGTGTTATCACTTCGCGCGCCCGCCCTACCTGTGACCAAACACAACGTTCATTTTGGCCACCCTCTGCTAGAACGGTAACGGCTGGCCTAATCCATGGCGCCACGCGCCCTCCCTCTATTTTAAATTTACTGCATCATGCTTCAGTATATATCCAAGCTTTAATAATTATAAATTGACAATTTCATCTTTCTCATTAATAAATAGCTATACTCAAAATTATCACTAACCAAAAAGAAACACCAAAACGTTCGACACAAAGGAAAACAAGGAAATAACTGCTGAAATTTCGTTCAATCAACAGGGATACCCTCACCCATACGTAATGGAATATGTGTAGATGAGTGGATCCAGTTTTACGGGAGTTAATTTAACTCGGGCCCCTACGGAGACTTAACCTACCAAGAGCTCTTGTTAAGGGTCCCCGGGACATAAACAATAAACAATATTTTTCCACAAATCGCTCGACCAAATACGGTGGACTGATGGGATCCCCGCGTCACCCACTAAGGGTTAATCTTCTGGAACCGAACAGCTGATCGCAGATTTAGGTTCGTGAAAGGTGTTGGTGTTTTTACATATTTTTTTCAATTGCTAAGATTTTACGTTAAACGGTTTAAGCTAATACAAAATACTGAATAAAGGACAACACACGCAACAAAATAACATTTAATGTGGAACGGTGTTTGGAGTGCGGATTATGTTTTTTTTTCCTTTAAGTTCAAACGACGCGGGCGATAAATTTATATAGGTCCGTGTATACGTGTGCGCGTGTGTGTGTGTGAATAGGGTTTCGGGGTTTTTACGTTGTGAATGAGACCAAACGTGTGGCACGCACTGGAAGGCGATGCAACGATCGTGCGGTGTGGCTAGAATCGCCCTGGCAGCTAAATCGTCCTCTTTCACCCTCCCCCTTCACACGTCCCACGCTACTTGGCTCACACACGCGCAACTGGAACGAACTCACTCAGGTTCGCGTTGGACAGTCTTCTTCTCTGCAGTCGACTTTCTCGAACTCCAGTGTTCCTCTCCAGGAAACCTTCCGGCCCGGTTCTGGTGGCTATATTCCTTGCCGGCTGTGAGTAAAATTTTCTGCATTACAACCTATTTTCTCGCCCGCTTTTTCCTGTACTCACTTCAAACTTTCTGTTTTAAGCACAAAATTTCAAATTTCGACGTTACTCCGTCCACGCTCCACGATTTCCATAATCCAATCCTCTCTTTCTAATATTTTCACTCCTATTTATCCCTTTTTCCCCTTACTAATACATATAACTAATCCTATTCTCTTTCTTATATCCCCAGTACGGCTCCAGCTCCCCCCGATGTCCCCTAACACCATCGAGCCTCCCTGGACTTCCGCTAGATGGCGCGTCGCCCTCAGCCCTGGCCACCTATCGTTCAGGTGGGACTGGAACACCACCACGAGTATGTCGTCAGTCCCAGGAGGGACAACATACGCGTGGGCATGACCACCGGATTCCGGAACACGCCGGCGTGCCCTGCATTCTTCTGCCGCGCCCAACGTAGGCCACACCCACACCTCACTACATTCTCAGGTCTTTGGCGTGGTACACTCCTATGGGACGGCCGTTAAGGTCCTCCAGAGCATACGCGTTCTCTCCTACTGGCTTCACTACCCGGCATCGGATGAATTTGCGCGCGAACTTGGCATTAAAGCCTTTTCCGAAGTCACTAAGGACAAAATTTCGGCGGAATACCTCTTGTCCCGGCCTCGCGTAAAACTGCAAAGAATGGTGTTACGCCTGTCGCCTCGTGAACCGAGTTCCTCATAGCCAGTTCTATCTCCGGCAGATGCACATCCCAGTCCCGGTGATCGTCTTCCAGATGCGCCCGAATCGCGCTGAGTACTGTGCGATTCACGCGTTCGGCTGCGTTACTCTGCGGAGAATACACTGGCGTCCTCATATGAGTGACTCCGAATGCATCGGTCATCTCCTTAAAAGTTTTCGAGACGAACTGAGCCCCATTGTCCGAGTGAATCATCTCCGGCACTCCAAACTTGTAAAACACCTCGTGAACGAGGAATCTTACAACTTCCTTTGCTGTGGCCTTGGTCATGGTCTTTAGGAATGTGAACTTAGAGAACTGGGCAACTACAATAAATATCCACGCCTGACCGTTCTTTGACCGCGGATATTTGCCCAAAAAATCAATATAAAGTTTTTGGAACGGGCGCTCAGTGACCACTTCTTGCCCCATCCCGACCTGCATCCGATAATTCGGCGCTTTCGACTTCTTGCCCACGGTGCACCGTCGGATATAATCCCGCACCTCTATCGCCATGTTCGGCCAGTAAAACTGCCTACGCAATAAGTGCAAGGTTTTCGCGATTCCTCCGTGCGCTGTCTTCTCTTCCGAATGTGCTTTGTCTATCAACGCGGCCGTCAGCGAACTCGGAACCCACAATTTCCAGACGGCGCCCTCCAGTTGATCATCCAATCGATCAAAGCGCATGCGCTTGAATATCATGCCGTCAACAATCTGGAGATCAGGTAAGCGGTCTTGGTTCTCTGTGAACGGCATAAGCTCTACGTACGGACGGTACTTAAGGATCGCCATGAGGGCTGCCAGACACTCCTTCTCCGTCACCGAGTAGTTTTTTTTGGTGGCAATTCAGTTTGTCAGAGAAAAACGCTATAGGCCTCTCGTTCTGCTCGTCATCCCGTTGGAAGAGTACGGCTCCTACCCCATACTGTGAGGCGTCGCACTGTATGTAAAAGTGCCGCTTAAAATCCGCGTGTACCAGGACTGGTGCCGAGGTGAGTGCAGCTTTTAGCTCCCCCATGGCTCGTTTTGCCTCCTCCGTCAATTTAAACTTTCCATTTCCCGACTTTTTCAGGGCGTCTGTGAGCGGCCCGCCCATCTCAGCATAGTTTTTCATAAAGCGCCGGTACCAGCCCGCAGTTCCCAGGAAACTACGCAATTCTCGAACAGATTGCGGCTCGGGAATGCGCAAAATGGCCGACACACGATCCGGATCCATCTTCAGCGCTCTTCCTCCCACTATAAATCCCAGGTAATTAATGTTTTTATAGCAAAAACGAGATTTGCTCAGCCCTATCGTTAAATTTGCTTCTCGTAGACGCTCGGCAACCTGTCGCAGAATCTTCACGTGCGTTTGGAAGTCCTCAGCTATAATCAGCAAGTCGTCGAGATACGCATAGACGTTTGAACGCATCTCAACCGGAATCACCTTATCGACCAGTCTACATAGGCGTTGTGCGGCGTTGCAGAGGCCAAAGGGCATCATACGGAACTGGTACAGAGGCCGTTCCGGCACCGTGAACGCCGTATATGGTCGACTCTGCTCGTCCAGCTCGATTTGCCAAAAAGCTAATTTTAAGTCGACGCTGGAGATATATATAGTCTGATCGAGACGCGACAAAATCCCCTCGATGCTAGGAAGAGGGTAAGCGTCCTTGATGGTTACTTTGTTGAGCTTTCGGGCATCGAGACAGAAATGATTTTTGCCCGGCCTTCGCACTACGGTGGTACGGTTGCTCCACGGACTTTCACTGTACTCGATGACTCCCAAAGCCAACATTTTGTCCACCTCACCACATACCACTTCCTGCATCGCTGGCGACAGCGGGTAATGTCGATCCTTCACAGGCTCGGCCTTCTCCACCAACTGATTTTTGTGAGTCTCTCTCGACGTCCTCCCCAGGCCTACGTCTTCGAAAGTCAGAAACTCTGCCTTCACCTGATCCAAGGCTGCCTTTTGCTCTTCTGACAACTCCCATTCTTCCTGCACTATCTCCTTCTCCGGGCCTTCCACATAGTGAGCCAGCACTTCTTCCACTAATCTGTGAGATGCCCCTACTGGACCTTCTCCCATCACCTCAGGAGCCAATGAGAGTACCCGCCAAAAGTCTACCCCCAAGTAAATTTCCTGTTCCAAGAAAGGGCATACGAAAAACGTTAATCTTTTTACCTCTCCCTTGTATTTCACCGGTAATTCTATTCGGCCAACGATTGCGCGATCTTCCCCATTCGCTACCTTCACTATAGAAGAATATCGACAGCTTCTCCAGGAATTCCTGACCATTACACCCTAGCATGCTGTGTGTAGCGCCTGAATCCAACAGGCCTCGCACGGACTCGCCCATTATAGAGATTTCTGCGAAAACTCTCGGGTCTTTCTTGCAACAACGCTTTACTGAAGCAATCACCTGCCTCCTCATAGCTCGCCTTTGCTTAAACCGGGATCTCGCCTTTCTCACCCGCACCGACAGTGCTCGCATACCATCCACTCGTAGTTCAGAAAATATTATATTTCTGGTTTCTAAATAATTTCTTAAGCGCTCTTCATATGATAAGTTCCTTAACCTAGCATGCAAATTACGTCTATCTAATTCATTTTTATTTTCTTAGCAGAAAATTCGCCTCTCCGATGCCATACAGTCCCTAAAGCCATGATCGGTCTGCCCGCAGTTCCAGCAAATCAACTTCTGTGGAACACGCTGTGTCACTTGCGCTTCCTCAATGACCTCTGCCTGTTCATCGCCAATCGACCGATCCTGCGCGACCTCGCTGACGTTCGCATTCGGCCCGCGACCATAGTTTGTGGCTTTGGGTGCTCCTCGGCACGAAGATCGAGCCTTCCTCTTCAGATGTGCCTCTATTTCCACGCACTCATCCCGCAGTTGGTCTAAGGAATAAACCCGTAAGCCGTAGACGAAACTCGCTATCTCATCTGTGAGTGCCTTTTTGACGATTTTTACCATCTCCTTTTCAGGTGGTGGCATCTCTAAACTCGACGCGAGCTTTCTCATGACATGGAAAAAGTCTTCCACACTCTCGTTTGACCGCTGCATTCTTTCTCGCAGTTCTCTCTTGCGGTCCAACTCGGCCGCCGTGCCTCGGAAACGAGCAATTAAGTCGCCCCTTAGTTCCTGCCAAACACCACCGCCATGATCACGGATGTACTGCCAGTACCATTCCCGCGCGTTTCCTGTAACCAGGTGATGAAATCCCTTTAGAACTTCATCCCACGGACTGCGGCATTGGGCTTGTAGGAATTCAATTCGGAACACAAAATCCTCGACTGTCATTTTGTTGCTGTCTCCGTCGAACGTCATGTCCCATTTTTCGACTCGGCCCCACCGTGGCCAAGGTCTATAACCCGGGGGATTTGGATGCGGATCTTCTCGAGGAATCCCACCAGCTCTCCTACCCTCGCCACGACCCTGACCCGAGTGTCTGAGTGCTATCGGGTTTTGCCAATTTCGCGCTTGATGCCCACCCCGTTGATGCTGCTCACTGGATGCGGTCGGTCCTACTCCAGAAGACGGTTCCGGACCAATACCACCTCGCCCCGAGCGAGCCAAAAATGGTTTTGGTGGCGGAATCGGCGCATCAGTCGTGCTAGACGGCTTCCTTTTCGGGATTGCTCCTCGATACCTCCGCTCGTGGTGAACCTCCTCCCGCTGCGGTTCCTTCTGCTGCTGCAGCTGTCTAACCGGCTGGAGTACCTCGTTGAGTTGGTGCATCATCTCGATAAACCCCTTACGCCACTCCTCCTGCAACACCCGACTAATCGAGTCAGTGTTCGCTGCCCTGTGTGTCGCATGAGCCTGGGCCAACGATACGTTGACTGCTGATGCCAGTTCGGAAGCAATCGTGGGTGTAGGATCGGACATTGGCCATTCTTCTGACCTGGCCTGGACCGGTGTTCTTGGCAACCCACCCACAGCTCCAAGTTCCTCCCGATCTTGATCAAACATCGCCCCTGACACTTCTCCTATCTGGTCCACCGTTTTGTTTACGCGTGATCGCGTATGATACTGTCGACTACCCCCTTCTTGTGGCATCTGCCCCGAGCAACACCAATATTACAAAAAAAAAAAGGGAAACTCCTAAACTAAGATAATATATATAAATAAAGAAATAAATACCCAAAGAAATAACTAGTTAGAATAAATAACACCACGCTTCGGACCAATAAATACTCCGATAAATAAATATATATATACCGATATAAATATTGCGCCAACTAGCGCCGTTAACGAGATATATGCAATTAAACATTTGAATAAATAAATAAATAATAACATATGTACATGTATATTCGATCGACACCTAAGACACTCAAACTTCAAACACATTCAACACAACACAAAACCTAACAACAAAAATTCCTAACAGTTCTTCGTCTTCTTACAAGATTTATTAAGAGGGGGACACGTGACTAGCCGGGACCAGCAACCGCTCCAGTTTCTGCGCTCCACTTGACAGTCTCCCTACGGATATCCTACAATTACGAACACCACCTTTGTGTGGCCTGTCATCTACTCTAGTCATCGCTCTAAGCGATGGCCGATAAACGGTGCATGAGCTCACTTTGCTTGTGATTTGTTCCTGTCATCCATCATACCGATCTGCCAGAACAACAGATGCATCGCGGGTTGTCTTTACGACTCCCGGGCCACCTACTCCTCACCACCTCTCGGCAGACAGACAACAGGTTCAAAAACACGAAAGCGGCTTTGTTTTAAACAAGAAGGTGCGAAACTACAATGAACATTTACCTATATGACTTACTCTAACTTATTCCAATATCACATTCCATCGCAGATTAATTCGATATCACAGTCCACCAGGCAATGTGTCCGTCGCAAACTCCCTGTCCATTTTGTTGTTGAACGGCAGTGACTTACGTTCACTTGCGACATCGAATAGCGACAAAATGTTCAACTGCAATTCGTAAGTCCCTATCACATATTTTATATTTCCGTTAACTGACTCCGTCTATCCATCCCTAGCATCAATAACCCCGCGCCATTAAGGACCAGCTTTACGCTCACCTTAAGCCTGCAGCATTTTACATATTTTTTTCAATGGCTAAGATTTTACGTTAAACGGTTTAAGCTAATACAAAATACTGAATAAAGGACAACACACGGAACAAAATAACATTTAATGTGGAACGGTGTTTGGAGTGCGGATTATGTTTTTTTTTCCTTTAAGTTCAAACGACGCGGGCGATAAATTTATATAGGTCCGTGTATACGTGTGCGCGTGTGTGTGTGTGAATAGGGTTTCGGGGTTTTTACGTGGTGAATGAGACCAAACGTGTGGCACGCACTGGAAGGCGATGCAACGATCGTGCGGTGTGGCTAGAATCGCCCTGGCAGCTAAATCGTCCTCTTTCACCCTCCCCCTTCACACGTCCCACGCTACTTGGCTCACACACGCGCAACTGGAACGAACTCACTCAGGTTCGCGTTGGACAGTCTTCTTCTCTGCAGTCGACTTTCTCGAACTCCAGTGTTCCTCTCCAGGAAACCTTCCGGCCCGGTTCTGGTGGCTATATTCCTTGCCGGCTGTGAGTAAAATTTTCTGCATTACAACCTATTTTCTCGCTTTTTCCTGTACTCACATCAAACTTTCTGTTTTAAGCACAAAATTTCAAATTTCGACGTTACTCCGTCCACGCTCCACGATTTCCATAATCCAATCCACGTTTTCTAATATTTTCACTCCTATTTATCCCTTTTTCCCCTTACTAATACATATAACTAATCCTATTCTCTTTCTTATATCCCCAGTACGGCTCCAGCTCCCCCGATGTCCCCTTACACCATCGAGCCTCCCTGGACTTCCGCTAGATGGCGCGTCACCCTCAGCCCTGGCCACCTATCGTTCAGGTGGGACTGGAACACCACCACGAGTATGTCGTCAGTCCCAGGAGGGACAACATACGCGTGGGCATGACCACCGGATTCCGGAACACGCCGGCGTGCCCTGCATTCTTCTGCCGCGCCCAACGTAGGCCACACCCACACCTCACTACATTCTCAGGTCTTTGGCGTGGTACACTCCTATGGGACGGCCGTTAAGGTCCTCCAGAGCATACGCGTTCTCTCCTACTGGCTTCACTACCCGGCATCGGATGAATTTGCGCGCGAACTTGGCATTAAAGCCTTTTCCGAAGTCACTAAGAACAAAATTTCGGCGGAATACCTCTTGTCCCGGCCTCGCCGTAAAACTGCAAAGAATGGTGTTACGCCTGTCGCCTCGTGAACCGAGTTCCTCATAGCCAGTTCTATCTCCGGCAGATGCACATCCCAGTCCCGGTGATCGTCTTCCAGATGCGCCCGAATCGCGCTGAGTACTGTGCGATTCACGCGTTCGGCTGCGTTACTCTGCGGAGAATACACTGGCGTCCTCATATGAGTGACTCCGAATGCATCGGTCATCTCCTTAAAAGTTTTCGAGACGAACTGAGCCCCATTGTCCGAGTGAATCATCTCCGGCACTCCAAACTTGTAAAACACCTCGTGAACGAGGAATCTTACAACTTCCTTTGCTGTGGCCTTGGTCATGGTCTTTAGGAATGTGAACTTAGAGAACTGGTCAACTACAATAAATATCCACGCCTGACCGTTCTTTGACCGCGGATATTTGCCCAAAAAATCAATATAAAGTTTTTGGAACGGGCGCTCAGTGACCACTTCTTGCCCCATCCCGACCTGCATCCGATAATTCGGCGCTTTCGACTCCTTGCACACGGTGCACCGTCGGATATAATCCCGCACCTCTATCGCCATGTTCGGCCAGTGAACCTGCCTACGCAATAAGTGCAAGGTTTTCGCGATTCCTCCGTGCGCTGTCTTCTCTTCCGAATGTGCTTTGTCTATCAACGCGGCCGTCAGCGAACTCGGAACCCACAATTTCCAGACGGCGCCCTCCAGTTGATCATCCAATCGATCAAAGCGCATGCGCTTGAATATCATGCCGTCAACAATCTGGAGATCAGGTAAGCGGTCTTGGTTCTCTGTTATTTCCTTCCTTAACTCCTGATATTCTCCAGATTCAAACTCAACCGTTTCAAAACCCAGGATACTACTCGGATCCACTTCCAGCTCTTCAATACTGCGCGACAATGTATCTGCCACTACATTGTCCGCTCCTTTCCGGTGTTCTATGCCGAAATCGAAGGCCTGCAGTTGAAGGGACCAACGATCCAGGTTCTTCATGGTCATGAGCCATTTGAGACTGGCGTGGTCAGTTATGACTGTGAACGGCATAAGCTCTACGTACGGACGGTACTTAAGGATCGCCATGAGGGCTGCCAGACACTCCTTCTCTGTCACCGAGTAGTTTTTTTTGGTGGCAATTCAGTTTGTCAGAGAAAAACGCTATAGGCCTCTCGTTCTGCTCGTCATCCCGTTGGAAGAGTACGGCTCCTGTGTACTGAGTACTGTGAGGCGTCGCACTGTATGTAAAAGTGCCGCTTAAAATCCGCGTGTACCAGGACTGGTGCCGAGGTGAGTGCAGCTTTTAGCTCCCCCATGGCTCGTTTTGCCTCCTCCGTCAATTTAAACTTTCCATTTCCCGACTTTTTCAGGGCGTCTGTGAGCGGACCGGCCATCTCAGCATAGTTTTTCATAAAGCGCCGGTACCAGCCCGCAGTTCCCAGGAAACTTCGCAATTCTCGAACAGATTGCGGCTCGGGAATGCGCAAAATGGCCGACACACGATCCGGATTCATCTTCAGCGCTCCTCCTCCCACTATAAATCCCAGGTGTTTAATGTTTTTATAGCAAAAACGAGATTTGCTCAGCCCTATCGTTAAATTTGCTTCTCGTAGACGCTCGGCAACCTGTCGCAGAATCTTCACGTGCGTTTGGAAGTCCTCAGCTATAATCAGCAAGTCGTCGAGATACGCATAGACGTTTGAACGCATCTCAACCGGAATCACCTTATCGACCAGTCTACATAGGCGTTGTGCGGCGTTGCAGAGGCCAAAGGGCATCATACGGAACTGGTACAGAGGCCGTTCCGGCACCGTGAACGCCGTATATGGTCGACTCTGCTCGTCCAGCTCGATTTGCCAAAAAGCTAATTTTAAGTCGACGCTGGAGATATATATAGTCTGATCGAGACGCGACAAAATCCCCTCGATGCTAGGAAAAGGGTAAGCGTCCTTGATGGTTACTTTGTTGAGCTTTCGGGCATCGAGACAGAAATGATTTTTGCCCGGCCTTCGCACTACGGTGGTACGGTTGCTCCACGGACTATCACTGTACTCGATGACTCCCAAAGCCAACATTTTGTCCACCTCACCACATACCACTTCCTGCATCGCTGGCGACAGCGGGTAATGTCGATCCTTCACAGGCTCGGCCTTCTCCACCAACTGATTTTTGTGAGTCTCTCTCGACGTCCTCCCCAGGCCTACGGCTTCGAAAGTCAGAAACTCTGCCTTCACCTGATCCAAGGCTGCCTTTTGCTCTTCTGACAACTCCCATTCTTCCTGCACTATCTCCTTCTCCGGGCCTTCCACATAGTGAGCCAGCACTTCTTCCACTAATCTGTGAGATGCCCCTACTGGACCTTCTCCCATCACCTCAGGAGCCAATGAGAGTACCCGCCAAAAGTCTACCCCCAAGTAAATTTCCTGTTCCAAGAAAGGGCATACGAAAAACGTTAATCTTTTTACCTCTCCCTTGTATTTCACCGGTAATTCTATTCGGCCAACGATTGCGCGATCTTCCCCATTCGCTACCTTCACTATAGAAGAATATCGACGAGCCTCCACGCCCAGCTTCTCCAGGAATTCCTGACCATTACACCCTAGCATGCTGTGTGTAGCGCCTGAATCCAACAGGCCTCGCACGGACTCGCCCATTATAGAGATTTCTGCGAAAACTCTCGGGTCTTTCTTGCAACAACGCTTTACTGAAGCAATCACCTGCCTCCTCATAGCTCGCCTTTGCTTAAACCGGGATCTCGCCTTTCTCACCCGCACCGACAGTGCTCGCATACCATCCACTCGTAGTTCAGAAAATATTATATTTCTGGTTTCTAAATAATTTCTTAAGCGCTCTTCATATGATAAGTTCCTTAACCTAGCATGCAAATTACGTCTATCTAATTCATTATTATTTTCTTAGCAGAAAATTCGCCTCTCCGATGCCATACAGTCCCTAAAGCCATGATCGGTCTGCCCGCAGTTCCAGCAAATCAACTTCTGTGGAACACGCTGTGTCACTTGCGCTCAATGACCTCTGCCTCTTCATCGCCAATCGACCGATCCTGCGCGACCTCGCTGACGTTCGCATTCGGCCCGCGACCATAGTTTGTGGCTTTGGGTGCTCCTCGCCACGAAGATCGAGCCTTCCTCTTCAGATGTGCCTCTATTTCCAAGCACTCATCCCGCAGTTGGTCTAAGGAATAAACCCGTAAGCCGTAGACGAAACTCGCTATCTCATCTGTGAGTGCCTTTTTGACGATTTTTACCATCTCCTTTTCAGGTGGTGGCATCTCAAACCTCGACGCGAGCTTTCTCATGACATGGAAAAAGTCTTCCACACTCTCGTTTGACCGCTGCATTCTTTCTCGCAGTTCTCTCTTGCGGTCGAACTCGGACGCCGTGCTTCGGAAACGAGCAATTAAGTCGCCCCTTAGTTCCTGCCAAACACCACCGCCATGATCACGGATGTACTGCCAGTACCATTCCCGCGCGTTTCCTGTAACCAGGTGATGAAATCCCTTTAGAACTTCATCCCACGGACAGCGGCATTGGGATGGTAGGAATTCAATTCGGAACACAAAATCCTCGACTGTCATTTTGTTGCTGTCTCCGTCGAACGTCATGTCCCATTTTTCGACTCGGCCCCACCGTGGCCAAGGTCTATAACCCGGGGGATTTGGATGCGGATCTTCTCGAGGAATCCCACCAGCTCTCCTACCCTCGCCACGACCCTGACCCGAGTGTCTGAGTGCTATCGGGTTTTGCCAATTTCGCGCTTGATGCCCACCCCGTTGATGCTGCTCACTGGATGCGGTCGGTCCTACTCCTGAAGACGGTTCCGGACCAATACCATCTCGCCCCGAGCGAGCCAAAAATGGTTTTGGTGGCGGAATCGGCGCATCAGTCCTCGATACTCCTGCTCGTGGTGAACCTCCCGCTGCGGTTCCTTCTGCTGCTGCAGCTGTCTAACCGGCTGGAGTACCTCGTTGAGTTGGTGCATCATCTCGATAAACCCCTTACGCCACTCCTCCTGCAACACCCGACTAATCGAGTCAGTGTTCGCTGCCCTGTGTGTCGCATGAGCCTGGGCCAACGATACGTTGACTGCTGATGCCAGTTCGGAAGCAATCGTGGGTGTAGGATCGGCCATCTCCCATTCTTCTGACCTGGCCTGGACCGGTGTTCTTGGCAACCCACCCACAGCTCCAAGTTCCTCCCGATCTTGATCAAACATCGCCCCTGACACTTCTCCTATCTGGTCCACCGTTTTGTTTACGCGTGATCGCGTATGATACTGTCGACTACCCCCTTCTTGTGGCATCTGCACCGAGCAACACCAATATTACAAAAAAAAAAGGGAAACTCCTAAACTAAGATAATATATATAAATAAAGAAGTATATACCCAAAGAAATAACTAGTAAGAATAAATAACACCACGCTTCGGACCAATAAATACTCCGATAAATAAATATATATATACCGATATAAATATTGCGCCAACTAGCGCCGTTAACGAGATATATGCAATTAAATATTTGAATAAATAAATAAATAATAACATATGTACATGTATATTCGATCGACACCTAAGACACTCAAACTTCAAACACATTCAACACAACACAAAACCTAACAACAAAAATTCCTAACAGTTCTTCGTCTTCTTACAAGATTCATTAAGAGGGGGACACGTGACTAGCCGGGACCAGCAACCGCTCCAGTTTCTGCGCTCCACTTGACAGTCGCCCTACGGATATCCTACAATTACGAACACCACCTTTGTGTGGCCTGTCATCTACTCTAGTCATCGCTCTAAGCGATGGCCGATAAACGGTGCATGAGCTCACTTTGCTTGTGATTTGTTCCTGTCATCCATCATACCGATCTGCCAGAACAACAGATGCATCGCGGGTTGTCTTTACGACTCCCGGGCCACCTACTCCTCACCACCTCTCGGCAGACAGACAACAGGTTCAAAAACACGAAAGCGGCTTTGTTTTAAACAAGAAGGTGCGAAACTACAATGAACATTTACCTATATGACTTACTCTAACTTATTCCAATATCACATTCCATCGCAGATTAATTCGATATCACAGTCCACCAGGCAATGTGTCCGTCGCAAACTCCCTGTCCATTTTTTTGTTGAACGGCAGTGACTTACGTTCACTTGCGACATCGAATAGCGACAAAATGTTCAACTGCAATTCGTAAGTCCCTATCACATATTTTATATTTCCGTTAACTGACTCCGTCTATCCATCCCTAGCATCAATAACCCCGCGCCATTAAGGACCAGCTTTACGCTCACCTTAAGCCTGCAGCATTTTACATATTTTTTTCAATGGCTAAGATTTTACGTTAAACGGTTTAAGCTAATACAAAATACTGAATAAAGGACAACACACGGAACAAAATAACATTTAATGTGGAACGGTGTTTGGAGTGCGGATTATGTTTTTTTTTCCTTTAAGTTCAAACGACGCGGGCGGTAAATTTATATAGGTCCGTGTATACGTGTGCGCGTGTGTGTGTGTGAATAGGGTTTCGGGGTTTTTACGTGGTGAATGAGACCAAACGTGTGGCACGCACTGGAAGGCGATGCAACGATCGTGCGGTGTGGCTAGAATCGCCCTGGCAGCTAAATCGTCCTCTTTCACCCTCCCCCTTCACACGTCCCACGCTACTTGGCTCACACACGCGCAACTGGAACGAACTCACTCAGGTTCGCGTTGGACAGTCTTCCTCTCTGCAGTCGACTTTCTCGAACTCCAGTGTTCCTCTCCAGGAAACCTTCCGGCCCGGTTCTGGTGGCTATATTCCTTGCCGGCTGTGAGTAAAATTTTCTGCATTACAACCTATTTTCTCGCTTTTTCCTGTACTCACATCAAACTTTCTGTTTTAAGCACAAAATTTCAAATTTCGACGTTACTCCGTCAACGCTCCACGATTTCCATAATCCAATCCACGTTTTCTAATATTTTCACTCCTATTTATCCCTTTTTCCCCTTACTAATACATATAACTAATCCTATTCTCTTTCTTATATCCCCAGTACGGCTCCAGGTCCCCCCGATGTCCCCTTACACCATCGAGCCTCCCTGGACTTCCGCTAGATGGCGCGTCACCCTCAGCCCTGGCCACCTATCGTTCAGGTGGGACTGGAACACCACCACGAGTATGTCGTCAGTCCCAGGAGGGACAACATACGCGTGGGCATGACCACCGGATTCCGGAACACGCCGGCGTGCCCTGCATTCTTCTGCCGCGCCCAACGTAGGCCACACCCACACCTCACTACATTCTCAGGTCTTTGGCGTGGTACACTCCTATGGGACGGCCGTTAAGGTCCTCCAGAGCATACGCGTTCTCTCCTACTGGCTTCACTACCCGGCATCGGATGAATTTGCGCGCGAACTTGGCATTAAAGCCTTTTCCGAAGTCACTAAGGACAAAATTTCGGCGGAATACCTCTTGTCCCGGCCTCGCGTAAAACTGCAAAGAATGGTGTTACGCCTGTCGCCTCGTGAACCGAGTTCCTCATAGCCAGTTCTATCTCCGGCAGATGCACATCCCAGTCCCGGTGATCGTCTTCCAGATGCGCCCGAATCGCGCTGAGTACTGTGCGATTCACGCGTTCGGCTGCGTTACTCTGCGGAGAATACACTGGCGTCCTCATATGAGTGACTCCGAATGCATCGGTCATCTCCTTAAAAGTTTTCGAGACGAACTGAGCCCCATTGTCCGAGTGAATCATCTCCGGCACTCCAAACTTGTAAAACACCTCGTGAACGAGGAATCTTACAACTTCCTTTGCTGTGGCCTTGGTCATGGTCTTTAGGAATGTGAACTTAGAGAACTGGTCAACTACAATAAATATCCACGCCTGACCGTTCTTTGACCGCGGATATTTGCCCAAAAAATCAATATAAAGTTTTTGGAACGGGCGCTCAGTGACCACTTCTTGCCCCATCCCGACCTGCATCCGATAATTCGGCGCTTTCGACTCCTTGCACACGGTGCACCGTCGGATATAATCCCGCACCTCTATCGCCATGTTCGGCCAGTAAAACTGCCTACGCAATAAGTGCAAGGTTTGCGCTATTGCTCCGTGCGCTGTCTTCTCTTCCGAATGTGCTTTGTCTATCAACGCGGCCGTCAGGAACTCGGAACCCACAATTTCCAGACGGCGCCCTGCAGTTGATCATCCAATCGTTCAAAGCGCATGCGCTTGAATATCATGCCGTCAACAATCTGGAGATCAGTCGTCTTCTCCACTAAATTTATTATTTTTTTTCATTCCCCGCATCTGCTTTTACCAGCCCGAGTGACATTTGTTGTAATACCACCCGAACCTGCGTCAGTCCAGATGCATGCGAATTCGAAAATAAATTTGGCGCCATTTGTTACACTTAGCTTGTTTCCCAGAGGGCAATGCCGGCTAGCTGTCGACCCCAGGGCTGGGTAGTTCCCCTTGCCCACCAAATGTAGACAAAAAAGGAGACATACTACTTCTCGGGACATCAAAACTAACAACAACCTAAAGACAAAGTAACTCATAAACAGACGGCTATCAAGTGGGTGAAGCTTGGGTGTTATCACTTCGCGCGCCCGCCCTACCTGTGACCAAACACAACGTTCATTTTGGCCACCCTCTGCTAGAACGGTAACGGCTGGCCTAATCCATGGCGCCACGCGCCCTCCCTCTATTTTAAATTTACTGCATCATGCTTCAGTATATATCCAAGCTTTAATAATTATAAATTGACAATTTCAGCTTTCTCATTAATAAATAGCTATACTCAAAATTATCACTAACCAAAAAGAAACACCAAAACGTTCGACACAAAGGCAAACAAGGAAATAACTGCTGAAATTTCGTTCAATCAACAGGGATACCCTCACCCATACGTAATGGAATATGTGTAGATGAGTGGATCCAGTTTTACGGGAGTTAACTTAACTCGGGCCCCTACGGAGACTTAACCTACCAAGAGCTCTTGTTAAGGGTCCCCGGGACATAAACAATAAACAATATTTTTCCACAAATCGCTCGACCAAATACGGTGGACTGATGGGATCCCCGCGTCACCCACTAAGGGTTAATCTTCTGGAACCGAACAGCTGATCGCAGATTTAGGTTCGTGAAAGGTGTTGGTGTTTTTACATATTTAGTTCAATGGCCAAGATTTTACGTTAAACGGTTTAAGCTAATACTAAATACTAAATAAAGGACAACACACGGAACAAAATAACATTTAATGTGGAACGGTGTTTGGGGTGCGGATTATGTTTTTTTTTCCTTTAAGTTCAAACGACGCGGGCGATCGCTGGCCGTGGCCGGTCAGCCCTAAATTTATATAGGTCCGTGTATACGTGTGCGCGTGTGTGTGTGTGAATAGGGTTTCGGGGTTTTTACGTGGTGAATGACACCAAACGTGTGGCACGCACTGGAAGGCGATGCAACGATCGTGCGGTGTGGCTAGAATCGCCCTGGCAGCTAAATCGTCCTCTTTCACCCTCCCCCTTCACACGTCCAGCGCTACTTGGCTCACACACGCGCAACTGGAACGAACTCACTCAGGTTCACGTTGGACAGTCTTCTTCTCTGCAGTCGACTTTCTCGAACTCCAGTGTTCCTCTCCAGGAAACCTTCCGGCCCGGTTCTGGAAGCTATATACCTTGCCGGCTGTGAGTAAAATTTTCTGCATTACAACGTATTTTATCGCCCGCTTTTTCTGTACTCACTTCAACCTTTCTGTTTTAAGCACAAAATTTCAAATTTCGACGTTACTCCGTCCACGCTCCACGATTTCCATAATCCAATCCACGTTTTCTAATATTTTCACTCCTATTTATCCCTTTTTCCCTTACTAATACATATAACTAATCCTATTCTCTTCCTTATATCCCCAGTAACGGCTCCAGCTCCCCCCGATGTCCCCTTACACCATCGAGCCTCCCTGGACTTCCGCTAGATCCTATCCTATCGTTCAGGTGGGACTGGAACACCACCACGAGTATGTCGTCAGTCCCAGTAGGGACAACATACGCGTGGGCATGCCCACCGGATTCCGGAACGTTATTGAGCACCCGCCGGCGTGCCCTGCATTCTTCTGCCGCGCCCAACGTAGGCCACACCCACACCTCACTACATTCTCAGGTCTTTGGCGTGGTACACTCCTATGGGACGGCCGTTAAGGTCCTCCAGAGCATACGCGTTCTCTCCTACTGGCTTCACTACCCGGCATCGGATGAATTTGCGCGCGAACTTGGCATTAAAGCCTTTTCCGAAGTCACTAAGGACAAAATTTCGGCGGAATACCTCTTGTCCCGGCCTCGCGTAAAACTGCAAAGAATGGTGTTACGCCTGTCGCCTCGTGAACCGAGTTCCTAATAGCCAGTTCTATCTCCGGCAGATGCACATCCCAGTCCCGGTGATCGTCTTCCAGATGCGCCCGAATCGCGCTGATTCACGCTGTGCGATTCACGCGTTCGGCTGCGTTACTCTGCGGAGAATACACTGGCGTCCTCATATGAGTGACTCCGAATGCATCGGTCATCTCCTTAAAAGTTTTCGAGACGAACTGAGCCCCATTGTCCGAGTGAATCATCTCCGGCACTCCAAACTTGTAAAACACCTCGTGAACGAGGAATCTTACAACTTCCTTTGCTGTGGCCTTGGTCATGGTCTTTAGGAATGTGAACTTAGAGAACTGGTCAACTACAATAAATATCCACGCCTGACCGTTCTTTGACCGCGGATATTTGCCCAAAAAATCAATATAAAGTTTTTGGAACGGGCGCTCAGTGACTACTTCTTGCCCCATCCCGACCTGCATCCGATAATTCGGCGCTTTCGACTCCTTGCACACGGTGCACCGTCCGATATAATCCCGAACCTCTATCGCCATGTTCGGCCAGTAAAACTGCCTACACAATAAGTGCAAGGTTTTCGCGATTCCTCCGTGCGCTGTCTTCTCTTCCGAATGTGCTTTGTCTATCAACGCGGCCGTCAGCGAACTCGGAACCCACAATTTCCAGACGGCGCCCTGCAGTTGATCATCCAATCGTTCAAAGCGCATGCGCTTGAATATCATGCCGTCAACAATCTGGAGATCAGTCGTCTTCTCCACTAAATTTATTATTTTTTTTCATTCCCCGCATCTGCTTTTACCAGCCCGAGTGACATTTGTTGTAATACCACCCGAACCTGCGTCAGTCCAGATGCATGCGAATTCGAAAATAAATTTGGCGCCATTTGTTACACTTAGCTTGTTTCCCAGAGGGCAATGCCGGCTAGCTGTCGACCCCAGGGCTGGGTAGTTCCCCTTGCCCACCAAATGTAGACAAAAAAGGAGACATACTACTTCTCGGGACATCAAAACTAACAACAACCTAAAGACAAAGTAACTCATAAACAGACGGCTATCAAGTGGGTGAAGCTTGGGTGTTATCACTTCGCGCGCCCGCCCTACCTGTGACCAAACACAACGTTCATTTTGGCCACCCTCTGCTAGAACGGTAACGGCTGGCCTAATCCATGGCGCCACGCGCCCTCCCTCTATTTTAAATTTACTGCATCATGCTTCAGTATATATCCAAGCTTTAATAATTATAAATTGACAATTTCATCTTTCTCATTAATAAATAGCTATACTCAAAATTATCACTAACCAAAAAGAAACACCAAAACGTTCGACACAAAGGCAAACAAGGAAATAACTGCTGAAATTTCGTTCAATCAACAGGGATACCCTCACCCATACGTAATGGAATATGTGTAGATGAGTGGATCCAGTTTTACGGGAGTTAATTTAACTCGGGCCCCTACGGAGACTTAACCTACCAAGAGCTCTTGTTAAGGGTCCCCGGGACATAAACAATAAACAATATTTTTCCACAAATCACTCGACCAAATACGGTGGACTGATGGGATCCCCGCGTCACCCACTAAGGGTTAATCTTCTGGAACCGAACAGCTGATCGCAGATTTAGGTTCGTGAAAGGTGTTGGTGTTTTTACATATTTTTTTCAATTGCTAAGATTTTACGTTAAACGGTTTAAGCTAATACTAAATACTGAATAAAGGACAACACACGGAACAAAATAACATTTAATGTGGAACGGTGTTTGGAGTGCGGATTATGTTTTTTTTTCCTTTAAGTTCAAACGACGCGGGCGATCGCTGGCCGTGGCCGGTCAGCCCTAAATTTATATAGGTCCGTGTATACGTGTGCGCGTGTGTGTGTGTGAATAGGGTTTCGGGGTTTTTACGTGGTGAATGACACCAAACGTGTGGCACGCACTGGAAGGCGATGCAACGATCGTGCGGTGTGGCTAGAATCGCCCTGGCAGCTAAATAGTCCTCTTTCACCCTCCCCCTTCACACGTCCAGCGCTACTTGGCTCACACACGCGCAACTGGAACGAACTCACTCAGGTTCACGTTGGACAGTCTTCTTCTCTGCAGTCGACTTTCTCGAACTCCAGTGTTCCTCTCCAGGAAACCTTCCGGCCCGGTTCTGGTGGCTATATTCCTTGCCGGCTGTGAGTAAAATTTTCTGCATTACAACGTATTTTATCGCCCGCTTTTTCTGTACTCACTTCAAACTTTCTGTTTTAAGCACAAAATTTCAAATTTCGAGGTTATGTCGAGTATGTCGTCAGTCCCAGTAGGGACAACATACGCGTGGGCATGCCCACCGGATTCCGGAACGTTATTGGGCACACGCCGGCGTGCCCTGCATTCTTCTGCCGCGCCCAACGTAGGCCATACCCACACCTCACTACATTCTCAGGTCTTTGGCGTGGTACACTCCTATGGGACGGCCGTTAAGGTCCTCCAGAGCATACGCGTTCTCTCCTACTGGCTTCACTACCCGGCATCGGATGAATTTGCGCGCGAACTTGGCATTAAAGCCTTTTCCGAAGTCACTAAGGACAAAATTTCGGCGGAGTACCTCTTGTCCCGGCCTCGCGTAAAACTGCAAAGAATGGTGCTACGCCTGTCGCCTCGTGAACCGAGTTCCTAATAGCCAGTTCTATCTCCGGCAGATGCACATCCCAGTCCCGGTGATCGTCTTCCAGATACGCCCAAATCGCGCTGAGTACTGTGCGATTCACGCGTTCGGCTGCGTTACTCTGCGGAGAATACACTGGCGTCCTCATATGAGTGACTCCGAATGCATCGGTCATCTCCTTAAAAGTTTTCGAGACGAACTGAGCCCCATTGTCCGAGTGAATCATCTCCGGCACTCCAAACTTGTAAAACACCTCGTGAACGAGGAATCTTACAACTTCCTTTGCTGTGGCCTTGGTCATGGTCTTTAGGAATGTGAACTTAGAGAACTGGTCAACTACAATAAATATCCACGCCTGACCGTTCTTTGACCGCGGATATTTGCCCAAAAAATCAATATAAAGTTTTTGGAACGGGCGCTCAGTGACCACTTCTTGCCCCATCCCGAACTGCATCCGATAATTCGGCGCTTTCGACTCCTTGCACACGGTGCACCGTCGGATATAATCCCGCACCTCTATCGCCATGTTCGGCCAGTTAAACTGCCTACGCAATAAGTGCAAGGTTTTCGCGATTCCTCCGTGCGCTGTCTTCTCTTCCGAATGTGCTTTGTCTATCAACGCGGCCGTCAGCGAACTCGGAACCCACAATTTCCAGACGGCGCCCTCCAGTTGATCATCCAATCGTTCAAAGCGCATGCGCTTGAATATCATGCCGTCAACAATCTGGAGATCAGTCGTCTTCTCCACTAAATTTATTATTTTTTTTCATTCCCCGCATCTGCTTTTACCAGCCCGAGTGACATTTGTTGTAATACCACCCGAACCTGCGTCAGTCCAGATGCATGCGAATTCGAAAATAAATTTGGCGCCATTTGTTACACTTAGCTTGTTTCCCAGAGGGCAATGCCGGCTAGCTGTCGACCCCAGGGCTGGGTAGTTTCCCCTGCCCACCAAATGTAGACAAAAAAGGAGACATACTACTTCTCGGGACATCAAAACTAACAACAGCCTAAAGACAAAGTAACTCATAAACAGACGGCTATCAAGTGGGTGAAGCTTGGGTGTTATCACTTCGCGCGCCCGCCCTACCTGTGACCAAACACAACGTTCATTTTGGCCACCCTCTGCTGGAACGGTAACGGCTGGCCTAATCCATGGCTTACGCCACGCGTCCTCCCTCTATTTTAAATTTAATGCATCATGCTTCAATATATATCCAAGCTTTAATAATTATAGATTGACAATTTCATCTTCCTCATTAATAAATAGCTATACTCAAAATTATCACTAACCACTAAGAAACACCAAAACGTTCGACACAAAGGCAAACAAGGAAATAACTGCTGAAATTTCTTTCAACCAACAGGGATACCCTCACCCATACGTAATGGAATATGTGTAGATGAGTGGATCCAGTTTTACGGGAGTTAATTTATCTCGGGCCCCTACGGAGACTTAACCTACCAAGAGCTCTTGTTAAGGGTCCCCGGGACATAAACAATAAACAATATTTTTCCACAAATCGCTCGACCAAATACGGTGGACTGATGGGACCCCCGCGTCACCCGCTAAGGGTTAATCTTCTGGCACTGAACAGCTGATCGCAGATTTAGGTTCGTGAAAGGTGTTGGTGTTTTTACATATTTAGTTCAATGGCCAAGATTTTACGTTAAACGGCTTACTCTAATATTAAATACTAAATAAAGGACAAAATAATAATAATGTTAATAATAATAAATTCTTTTTGGAATGTATAAAGTAAGAAATGCCACTTTTCACCACAATTCTTAGAATTTGCATTAATAGAGCATAACCTCAAATTCGAAAATGCAGAAAATGCCGTATGGAATTCAGAGAAGGGTAAAATTATCAATTAATTGAAAACGGATCTTAAGTCGACATATCATATGAAATTAATAAAGCTTTTAAAGATACCAGCAAGAAAATTTGTTATCGCTTGGCAACATACCGGAACAAATGCAAGTAAAATTCAAAGATGTTTGAACGAAAATATGTGGATTGGCCACAAGCCTTTATTTCACTACTATTATCTTTATGCCCAGAGAATGCTAACTAAGTTCGTAAGGCTGTACAGGACCCAGTCGGAAAGCCGGCACATATCTCACCTAACGAGGCGTTAACCTTTAAACGAATTTATTTTTATTTAAATCAAAATTTTGTTTAGGCGTGCAACGCCGTTTTCTTAAATAAAATATGCTTAATACTTTTTTTCACTATAACTAATAATTTAAATATGCATTATTAAAAAAAGGGGCGGTGCCACACCCATTTTTTTCTTAACTCCACTACTTATTGATTATATATCCAATACAAAAAACTAAATGAAAAAATCTTGTTCCGTTCGGGAGTTATTAATTTTGGCCAACAAAAGTGTTCGTTCTGACCATATTGGTGTTGCACGCACTTGAAGGCGATGCAACGATCGTGTGGTGTGGCTAGAATCGCCCTGGCAGCTAAATCGTCCTCTTTCACCCTCCCCCTTCACACGTCCAGCGCTACTTGGCTCACCCACGCGCAACTGGAACGAACTCACTCAGGTTCACGTTGGACAGTCTTCTTCTCTGCAGTCGACTTTCTCGAACTCCAGTGTTCCTCTGCAGGAAACCTTCTGGCCCGGTTCTGGTGGCTATATTCCTTGCCGGCTGTTAGTAAAATTTTCTGCATTACAACGTATTTTATCGCCCGCTTTTTCTGTACTCACTTCAAACTTTCTGTTTTAAGCATAAAATATCAAATTTCGACGTTACTCCGTCCACGCTCCACGATTTCCATAATCCAATCCACGTTTTCTAATATTTTCACTCCTATTTATCCCTTTTTCCCTTACTAATACATATAACTAATCCTATTCTCTTCCTTATATCCCCAGTAACGGCTCCAGCTCCCCCCGATTTCCCCTTACACCAACGAGCCTCCCTGGACTTCCGCTAGATGGCGCGTCGTCCTCAGCCCTGGCCACCTATCGTTCAGGTGGGACTGGAACAGTTTTTTTTCCAATGACAGCTGAGCAGTGTATTTTTAAGACTTTTCCGTATTTTTTGAGGTCAAAATGGTATGGATTTGCTCTTTTTTTTGAGAGGATATCCCACTCTCTTCGTGGAGAAATTTTTCCTCGCCACAATGTCCCTACTCACTTACGTTTTCTTACGTAATATTTTGCTGGCAACATTTACTTTGTATGGGCCAGACTCATGTGCCGAGAAAACGATCAGCATGTTTCTTGCATACCCTAGGGAAAAGGATATTATAGAATTCAGAAAATGTTTGTCATCTAAGGCGCCGATTTATGCAGAATCTGGTCAGTTTCTATTTTAAAGCTATTTCAACGATATTTTTCAGCTTATTGTCCTCTTAAAGAGACCAAGAATAGGTATTAAGATCGAGATATATACAGATACAGATACAGAGATATCTGTGAATAGGTCTTTGTTAATAACGTTTTAAAACAGTTTAAAAATTATGTGGACAGGGCTGAGGCTTCTATCTATCTAGGAATATTCGACGGAATATCAAAAACGAGGAATATGTACGATACAACTTGAATTCGTCAGTATATTTACGGTATATTTTTAAAAGGAGACGGTATATTTCGGTATATTTTATCGATAAATCCCGACAAATCTGGGCACACCAACTGTCAAACGAACTTCCGCTCTTTTCTACCAAACTCGCGGATCAAAATGCAGCAAAAGGTATTTGTGCTTGTGAAAAAGGCCGAATTTTGTGTGGAATATCAACTAAAGTAATGCAAATGTTCTTATTTTGCAGCGCAGAGAACCCGTGCAGGCAGTTCAAGTCTTCGGACGCAAGGTGTGGGTGCCATAAAGCATTCAAATCAAACGAAATTTTCGCACGTGTCGCACAGAAAAGCGCGTCAAATCGCCCAGTCGACGCGCTCTGCCGACCGCCGCTTCGGTGCTGAGGTTATGTTTGGGTGTGCGATGATTTTGATTTGGTGTGAAGCTTCTCCAGTGCAAAACATTGTAAACGGACACTAATTATTGGATTATTGCAGAAAACCGCCACCGCTGTCGCATATTGCAAGCGTGGCAGTGGTCTCCTGAAAGTGAACGGACGCCCTCTGGAGCAGATTGAGCCCAAAGTTCTGCAGTACAAACTGCAGGAGCCTCTCTTGTTGCTCGGCAAGGTATGTACTCCCTCACCGTCTTTGGTTGTTGCTCTGAACACGACATTGATATGATGATAGCATTTATCCCGAACTTGAAGCCCAATGAGAATAGAAAACGAGGGGGAACGTTGTGAGTTGCTACGGACACCGCAACTCTACAGTTATACCCGATACTAAGTCAGTATGGCTCTCCTCCGACAGACGCCGCTAATATTAAACGACACGACAAAGAGTGCGTGCGAGAGAGACAGAAAATCAGTCTGAGCGTGACGTCACGCGCTGCGTAGCCAGTGCAAATTGATTTGTTCCTTTTGGCTATAAAAATGATCTGATCTGATCCAGATTCAGCAATCTGATAGATATGATCATTATCTATGATTCTGCGTTTTTAGTTTTCTCGAATCTGCAATATTGTGCATGCAACAGATTTTCGTCCTTTGTGTAGGCGGAAGGGGGTGGGGCGAAATTTTGAGAAATACGTTTTATAGTGAGATCTAACAGGAGTGCGGATACCAAATTTGGTTACTCTAGCCTTAATAGTCTCTGAGATTTGTGAATATCCCCAGATTTTCATCCTTTGCGGGGGCGGAAGGGGGTGTGGCGAAATTTTGAAACAAACTCGTCTCGGTCCGATATATTAGGAGTGTGGATACCAAATTTGGTTGGTCTAGCTTTTATAGTCTCTGAGATCTAGGCGCTAATGTTTTACTCTAAGCAAAGCCGGCTATGCTACGTGTGTGTTAGAGAGAGACAGGGCGAGAAAAAATGAAATTGTTTTCTTGATGCTGGCTATAATAATAATACGATCCAATTCAGATTCCGCAGTCTTAAAGATATGGTCATTCTCTACAATTCTACGTTTTTGTTTTTCTCATATCTTTAAAATTGTGGATGCCACAGATTTTCGTCTTTTGTGGGGGCGGAAGTGGGCGGGGCGAAGTTTTGAAATATTTTTGTAGCAGTGACATATCACAGAAGTCTGGATACAAAACATCGTTGCTCTAGCTCTTATAGTCTTTGAGCACTAGGCGCTAATAGGGACGGACAGACAGACATGGCTCAATCGACTCGGCTATTGATGCTGATCAAGAATATATATACTTTATGGGGTCGGAAACGATTCCTTCTGGACGTTACACACATCCATTTTCACCACAAATCTAATATACCCCAATACTCATTTTGAGTATCGGGTATAAAAATGTTTCTGATTAAATTAGAGCAACATTTTGACGTTTTGACACCTTTCAAGGCCAACATTGATATATTTACTTCTAACGTTTTGCAGGAGAAATTCGCCGGTGTGGACATCCGTGTGCGCGTCAACGGTGGTGGTCATGTCGCCCAGATCTATGCCATCCGTCAAGCTATTTCCAAGGCCCTAGTTGCCTTCTACCAGAAGTGTAAGTAACAAAACTCTTAGATCAACACAAAAATGGTGGCCTTAATAGGTTTTTGTTTGAGAGAACTTTAACTCTTTTTCAAATGATTCAATGCAGGCCAGACTAACATACATTATGAGCATATAACAACCAAGCTGGTAATATGTGATATGCAGATTGTGTGATGCATCAAAAACATTTGATATTAAGGCAGATTTTTGTTGGAAGTTAATGCCATTTCTAACGAAAGACTTGAGAAAGGGAGAACAACTGCATGTCGCAATCAAAAAGAGCAATCGGCCGAATTTGACCAATGCTATTTGAGGCTTCATCTACATCAAAATTGTGGAATCCTGCCAGCCTAACAGATTTTGCCCTTAAAAAGTTTTTGTTTAAGAGACTTTATACTCTTCTGCAAATGATTTAATAAGGGCTAGATCAAATCACATTATGAGCATATACCAACCAAGTTGGCATTTTATTTGATATGCAGATTGGGTGATGCATCAGAAACAATTCGTATTCAAAGATTCCTGTTCCCCTTCTACCAGATTTTTGTTGCAAGTAACTGCCTTTTCCAGTGAATGACTTGAGCAAGGGAGAACAAGTGAATGTCGCAATCAAGGAGAGCACTGGCCAGTTCTGACCATTGCTACTTGAGGCTTCATCGACACTTGATTCGAGCAACAAATTGTTGGAGAGCTGATTGGTGATCATAGATGATTAATTTTTGAATTTCTTTCCTTCTATTACAGATGTCGATGAGGCCTCAAAGAAGGAGATCAAAGACATTCTGGTGCAATACGACAGAACCCTGCTGGTCGGCGATCCACGCCGTTGCGAGCCCAAGAAATTCGGTGGTCCAGGAGCCCGTGCTCGTTACCAGAAGTCGTACCGTTAAACTCTTCTGTCTGGTTTTCAATTTGGATTAGAGATATTTTTACAATTTGAAAATGGTTTGCGCGCAAGTGTGAATAAAACGGAATAATTAACAGTAAGATTTAATTATGGCTATTTGTTGTTGGGTGGAATTTGCTAATGGTAATGGGTTTGCGCTATAGTTTAAGTTTAGTTCTAAAGGCACATATCATGAGTTATGACACACGTCTGTGGCCCTATTTGAGACAAAATGATGTTTTCCAAATCTGCTTGGAAAATAGAGTTTTAACATTTAACATGAAATTTAAATTGTTACATGGACATTGTCCATAAATACATATGTTGTTGATATGTAGAAAATGTCTAGTTACCATGTAAAAAATACGTTTTGTTGACCTTTCTTTAAACCAAATTTTATAAACAATCAAATAAAGGGGACAACTTCAAATTATCAGCCCTTGTAGAAAATTGATTAAAAAATCGGATATAATTATTTATTCAGCGCTGAGGGTCCCATTTATCTAGTAATATTCAACCGAATATCAAAAACAAGGAATATGAGTTCCGAACATGGATCAGTGGGTATTAGATTACACTGCACGAATATTGTGAATCTTGAAGAAATTTAGCGCAGTTCAGGTGAAAGATAGAAGGAAGAATTTAAAAATATTATTTTCCGCGGTTTAACTCAAGTTGTTCACCTGTTTAAATAGAGGGGTGTTAAGAGGGTTAAGCACGGGCTGTTATCGGTAACAACAACAAATAACAATAAGTGTTAGTCATGGGAGCCTTTTTTGCGAAAAGTAGCAAAAAGACGGCCCCCAGTCAGATAACCGACCACGACAAGGCTGTCCTGGTAAGTCGCTATTCCTCCAGAGTTTCCTGACCCCTGCACTAACCCACTCCACTCTTCCTATGCCCAGCAACTGAAGCAGCAACGGGACCGTCTCAAACAGTACCAGAAGCGCATTGAGCTGCAGCTGGAAAATGACAGGCTCCTCGCCAAGAAGTGCATACAGCAGGGCCGGAAAGAGTATGGCTCACATAACGCCCAGACGATGTTAGTTTAGAGCAAATTTGAGTATTCTTTCAGCCGGGCCAAGCTGTTGCTGCGCAAGAAGAAATACCAGGAAAGTATGCTGACGATCGCGGACATGCAGCTGGATAATCTGGAAAAACTGGCAGCCGACCTGGAGTTCGCCCAGGTGGAGATGAGGGTGCTGGATGGCTTGAAGCAGGGCAATGCCGCCCTGAAGAAGGTGCACGAAATGCTGGACATAAACGAAGTGGAAAGGATCATGGACGAGACCAGAGAGGGTATTGAGAAGCAGCAGGAGATAGACGCTATTCTGACGGACGCACTGACGCCGCAAGACGAAGAGGATGTCCTGGCCGAATTGGACGCCCTCGATGCCGAAGAAGACGGCGTCCAGTTGCCGGAAGTGCACACCGAGGTGCTGCCACCAGACGACGAGGCGGCAGCAGAGGAGAAAGCAGAGACCAAAGCGATCAGCAGTAAGACGAAGAAGGTCCTTGTGGAGGCCTAGATCTAATTTCAATCGAAACTAATGCCATTTTGTATACATATATGTATGTTTGTATAGCCAGCAGCTAAATACTTCTATAAGTCCAATGTGAAATACATATTTTTCTAGAATCTATAATGCACAGGAACCGCACATAATTTAGTCAACATGAATTAAAACGGACTTCTTTGACCTGCGCATGTCCTCCTTGACGCAGCTGCGTAGACTGTTGTTGGTCTCCCGCAGCTTCTCAATCTCCTCGACGAGCACAATGTTCTCCTTGAACAGTTTGTCGTATTTCTTCTGCACCGACTTGTCCTCCGCCACCGCCTTGTAGCGCGCCAGAACGTTTTCAATCTGCTTGCGCTGCCGCATGAACTCATCCCGCACCTCGGCATCCAGGCTGACGAAGCGCTTCAGCTCGTCGTCGCTGGCATGCTTCTGGAACAGCGTTTTGACGGCCTTCTTGAGACCCTCGGCCGAATTGACCTCTCCGGCCACATAGTAGATGTCCGTGCAGATGGCGTGCAGGCACTCGCGAGACGCCTTGGCCCTGTGCCGCTCCGTATGCAGCTCCGCCACGTTGCTGAGGTACTTGTCGCGCATCTCCTTCAGCTGAAGCTCCAGCTGGATGTTGTTCTGGTTGAGACCCTCCAGTTCGCCCTCCATTTCGAGAATGTGCTTGCGCTTGTCGTTGATCTGGAACTCGCGCGGCTCGATTTGGGCCTTAAGCTCGGCTATCTTGTGGCCCAGCACCTGCTTGTACTTATCCAGTTCCTGGTTCTTGTGCAGCAGATCCTGGATGCGCTTCTCCTTGCCGTTGATGGCATAGTCCCGATCGGCGATGTCCTTCTGCAGATCATCGATATTGTTTATCTGCTTTTGGATGCAGCGCTGCGACTTGTAGTGCTCATCCTTGAGGGTCTCCACTTCCTCCAGCAGATTGTCGATCTCCTTGCTCTGCGCCTCGAACTTCTTCTGCAACACACCCGCTTTGCCGCGCCACATCTGCGTCTCGTTCCGCTCGGTGGTCAGCTTGTTCTCGTACTCGGTTTGTGTGGCCACCATGTTCCGGTCGTTCTCCACCTCCACCTCGTGGCAGTACTCGATAAATTCGGCCTTCTTGTCCTGCATCTCCTCCATCAGGTCCCGGATGAGGCCCTTGCGCTCGTTCAACTGCTGCTTGTAATTGTTCACGAGGGCTTCCACCGTGTCCTGCAGCGTGCCCGTAGAGTTCTTCAGCTTGTCCTCGTAGCTCTCGCGGAGCTCCAGCATGTTCTCGCGCAAATTGGTGAACTTCTGGTACTCGATGAGCATGCGCTCCGAGTACCGGTTGGCCAGGGTGTCCAGCTGGAGGCGGTGCTCCTCCCGTATGGAGTTGATCTGGTAGGTTATGTGGTTCATCTCCTCGGTGTGCCTCGCCTCAATCTCGTTGTTCAGCTCCTTGAGCTCCTCCAGCGCCGAACAGTAGCTGCGATGCACCTCCTGCAGCTGCTGGCCATCGAAGATCTCGTTCTGGCTCAGCTGATATTGGAACTCCTCCGCCTGCTGCTTGAGACGCAGCTCCAAGTTGGCAATTTGCTCGATCTTGTCGTTGAGCTGACTGCGCGGTATCAACACCTCCTGGCTCTTCAATAGGTCCTGGTCTATGGCGAGCACCTTGCCGTCTATGTTGTCCATGGACCAGATCGAAAGGGTGCCCTTCTTGGAAATGGCCAGGAGCAGGGTGCCATCGTAGGAGAACCTCAGCTTGTTGACCGGCCCATCGAAGAACCGGAAGTTGGTGAAGGTGCCACCCCCCGCCACCAAGAAGGGTAGCTGCATGTTGAATAGATTACCCTCGTGATCGGCGACGAACATGATCATATCGGACCGGGCCAGACAAAGGTCCGACACGTAGCCCTTGGTCCTGGACGGAATCGTGATCTCCCGCACCAGTTCTGAGTTCTGGAACTCGCGGATGGTGCCAAAGTTGGTGCCCGCGTAGATCGTCAGCGGATCGTGGAAGCTGCACGAGACCGTCACATACTCGGTGCCCTTCTGCACGATCTCCAGCAATCGCGATCCCGTCTCCAGGTCCCACTGGTAGATGGCACCCTCCGCTCCGCCCGAGATGAGGTACTTGTCCGTCCGGGTCCAGGCCACGGACAACACTGTTCCGTTGTGGCCCTTCAAATTGATCAGCACCTCCAGATTGTACACAGACGTGATTGCTATATTGTCATAGGCGGCAGCCATCAAGTGACCAAGATTGGAGTATCGAACATCGTTGCAATGCGGGAAGTTGTAGGTTTTCACAATCTGCGATAGGACAGAGATTGTAGATTTTGCTCATGATCACATCAGATCATCAGAGTTCCCACTCACATTAAGATCATCCATGAAAATCTGGGTGATGCGCAGCTGATCCGAGAAGCCAATGGCTGCAATCAGGCCCGTGGAATTGAGCTCCACAATGTTGACATCCACCTGAAACTTGCGCACCAGCTCCACCTTAGCCGTCTCGTAGTTCCAGATTCGAATGGTCTGATCCCTTGCTGAGTAAAGAATCAAACAATTACGAAAGCTATAATTCGCATATAAGTGTAATATAAGAGGGTTCAATGAGGGTTACAGACAGACATGGATCGCGTACGAGTTTTCTTTATGAGTTGCTACTTACAGGCTGTCATGATGATTGTTTTCCATGCGCAAACGGACACGGCGATGACCTCTCCCGTGTGGATGAGCACGCCAAGGGGCTCGAACTTCAATTGCTTGGTCTTGAGCGTCTCCGGAACGATAAGGATGCCCACATGGGTGGTGGTTACGATCACCGTCTCCTGCTTGTGATCGATGGCCAGATTGGTGATCTGGTACATGGGCTCAGCATAGAGTGTGGTGGGAACGGTGAGGATGGTCTTCCGCTCGAACTTAAACTTGGAGACGCGCTCAAAGACGAATGCCCGGTTGAACATGATGTAGGCGAAGCCCTTGCGGAAGGCGGTCATGCAGAGAACCCTTTGGTCGTGCGGCACGACTGCCTGGGTGGGCAACTGGAAGCGTTGATCCTGCGCCTCGCGATCTCGATCGAAGATCTCCTGGTCCATCATGAGGTCTACGGTGTCCGCCTCGCTGGCCTTCTGCGCCAGCTTCTGCTCGCCGTTCTCGACGAGAATTAGCTGATCATTGGCGGTGCCCACCATCAACAGGTCCAGCGACAGGAAGGCCATCGAAGTGACCCTGTAGGGTCAGGTTGTTGCTGATGGTGAATCCCCTCTCCGACTTGCTCATCAGGAGTAGGGTCCGGTCTCCGCCCACTGCCAGGAAGCTGCAGTCGCTTGGATTGCCAGCTATGCACTCGGCCCCGCTGTGGGAACCCAGAACTGTGGCCCGGCCCTCGATCACGGTGCTCGTCTTGTCCAGGACCAGGATGATCATGTGCTCATCCGGCGGCCGAGTCAGTATGGTCACTGCTCGCGAGTCATAGGTAAAGATCATCTGCTTGATATCCGCATTGCGATGATTGCTGGGTAGCTCCAAGTGCCGGCGCTTCTTCAGGGTGGACAGCTCGTAGATGGATATAAAGCGGCCACTGTTGATGGAGAGGCGGAAAGAAATCCCTTAAAGAGTAAGAAAAGTCTTAGAGGATGTGCTCATACTTCTTCACATGACGCTCCAGAACGGCCAGCAGCTTGCGATGAGAGCTCATAGCTATTATCTCGGGACGCGTGTCCTCAGGGAATCTGCAGGATGGGAAGTCGCATGATTAGTGTCGGACTAACACACAGGATAACCCTGAGAACTCACCTGAGGAATCTCTGCTTGTTCAGGACATAGTCGTGGAATGCCAGAACACCCTCCACCGGATAGATGACCTCCTTGTTCAGGTTGAAGTGGATGTTGCCAATCACATCCGATCGGAGGCCGTAGATGAGACGGGGCCGTATGACGACCGAATTATTCATCGAGCCTCTCGCCTGGTCGTCCATTCTGTTTGAATTCTATATAAAATATATGTATGGTGTGATAAAGACAATTTTAACTAGGATTCGAGGCGAATTTCTCTCTCTCTCTCTCGCTGACAGACGAAACAAAATGGGGAACTGGAATTCGATCAAACAACTCAGGATTTTGTTAACGTTCCCCCAAAAGGGTCGCCACCGACGCCTGACAGTAAATTCCATGGCATCCGGGCGATCCCCTAACAACAAGTGTGCGGGGTGTGGGGATGGACAAACGATTACCTCAAAAGGAACGCTATCGTTTCTGTCTTAATCAAAACTGAGCCAAGAGCACCATGAATAAGTAACTAAAAATGCCGCTAAGTAAGCTTTTCATTAGGGAGGCGTTGCTAGTGGCCTCAGGCACCATCCGCCTCCAAAGTCCGCACTTAAGTTCAGAGTTGACATTAAGCATTTGCCAAAAACAACAATGAAATTTCGGCTGGAAAATGCCGCAATGTTGGCTGCCATTTCCTGGCCAGCGTCGCACTTGATCTCTGGTATCGCGCTTTCCGCTCAATGTGGGTCTGTCTGTCACTCTGCCAGTCATCCAGTAAGCCAGCCAGTCAGTCAGTCAGCCAAACAGTTAGGCCAGCCAGTCAAGCCTATCCAAAATTAGTCCCTCCCACCAAAGTTCCCTTTTTGCCCAAGGCAGGGCAACCGACCACGACCTAACACAAGGAATTCTTGGTTGAAGAAAAGCTGCTTTCTCTTCAGTTCATCGAAAAGAGAGGAGAGCACAGGAGAGCTTTTGTAAGTGCAGTATGTACTACAAATGGAGACGCTAAGACGGCTAGCTAAGCACACAAGACAAACATTTTTATATGTAAGAAACTAACTGTAGAAATCGTAGAAATCTTCTTCTACATAATTACATTTAGACACGCTAAAGAGTATATCTAGGAACACCTTGGACATCCGTATGTATATTGACTGCCGTTCCATATGTTGAGAGAGCGCTCTTGTGTCCCTCAGAAAGAGACCTGTGGAGTTGTCCGTACCTTGTACAGTTTTACCATGGCTTGGCCACAGCCTTCCACCGTTGTTAGGCTTTGGTTCAGTTTCGTTTTCGTTTTCATTTTCATTTCAGTCAAGCTTTCGCGTTCGCCGCAACACTAAATAACGGGAAAAGCGGAAGAACCTTAATGAGTGAAAGACGACAGAAGAGACGACAACGACGAAACAGAAAGCGCAGAAAAGGAGACCAAAAGTGTTTGTTGTTTGGTGTTATCAGTGGATGCAAGTGGACGACATCTTGTCCTGTGATTGAGTACTGGAGAGTGGACCGGTGCGTAGGAGGAGCTTGTCAGCAGCACAGGTGGCTGGTAAATAAAGCCGGTTCAATAGACTCTGACCCGACGCATAAATGTAACTGTAAGGGATAGTCCATCTCCCTCTTTTTGCGGATGTGTGTGTGTGTGTGTGTGCTTAAGTGCTCAATTAAGAACCGCAAGGAAACAAAAACGAAAATTTCTGTCCTGTCCCTTTGGGGCTTCCCAAAAGGGGAAAAGAAAGCGGGATCGGACCGCCCGAGGGCTGTTGAATTTTTTAAGCCAATTAAATTTCAAAAAACCAAAAATAAAAGCAAAGTGAAATGAAACGAAATGAAACGGAAAATGGCCGCCTAATGGACTCTGTCAGCCTTTCAACCTGAGGGAAACACCAGCAAAAACAACAGCGACGGCACCAGCCGCTGTGGCAATTAAAAAGTAATTTTAATGCTTCTGTTCCGTTTATTTGCACAGAACAACAACACCAAAAGCAACAAAAATTCACAATTTATTTGTGTGGGTTTGGCTTAATTCCGCCCGTGCCCCACAAACACCCCTAACCTAACCCAACCGCCCCCTCCATGCCGTTTCCAAAGTTGTAAATCTTTTTCATCTCTCTATTCTTTGTACTCTTGAAAAGAGGGATACTTAGATTTTGACAACAAAGCATTTCCAACTGCATAAATAAATACAAACTAAATGAAAACCTTGTCAACAAAAATAATATAATATAATATAAATAATAGAATATAATTTCGCTCATAAAATTAGCCAATATTATAGAAAATTGATTTATTTATCTGATAAAACTATTTTTCTTTTGAAAATCTTGATAGAAAAGCTCTTAAAACAGCAGTCAACTCAAAATTGATTATTTCGGAAGATAATCTAGTTAAAATTAGAATGATACAACTCATAGACTCATAGATAGGGTAACAAAAACTTCGAAGACCGAAGGTGGCCTTCTTTCTTGTTTAATTTTCTTTTACCCCCACTGCTATTGTTGGCCATTTCAAGCGAAACAAATCGCAAATACCAAAATTATTGTAAACAAATGGTTTAACCAAAGAATCAGGGATATTTATACGCGTATATCAGCATAAACATTTTCGTATGTGCGTATATATACCGCAACTAGAACAGGTCAAATGGGAATCCGTCCGGCCAGAGCCCGGAAAGCGTAAATGTTCATTTTTTATACCCGATACTCAAAATGAGTATTGGGGTGTATTAGATTTGTGGTAAAAGTGGATGTGTGTAACGTCCAGAAGGAATCGTTTCCGACCCCATAAAGTATATATATTCTTGATCAGCATCAATAGCCGAGTCGATTGAGCCATGTCTGTCTGTCCGTCTGTCCGTCTGTCCGTCCGTCCGTCCGTCCGTCTGTCCGTCCCCTTCAGCGCCTAGTGCTCAAAGATTATAAGAGCTAGAGCAACGATGTTTTGTATCCAGACTTCTGTGATATGTCACTGCTACAAAAATATTTCAAAACTTCGCCCCGCCCACTTCCGCCCCCACAAAGGACGAAAATATGTGGCATCCACATTTTTAAATCGTAGAGGATGACTATATGTTTTAGAATGTAAGATCTCAACCAGATCGTATAATTATTATAGCCAGAATCAAGAAAACAATTTCAATCTTTCTCGCTCTGTCTCTCTCTAACACACAGGTTTCATGGTCGGTTTTGCCAATTGCAAAATATGAGTTATAAGATCTCAGAACCTATAAGAGCCAGAGCAACCAAATTTGGTATCCACACTCCTGTGATCTCGGGATATTGGGGTATGTTAGATTTGTGGTAAAAAAGGATGTGTGTAACGTCCAGAAGGAATCGTTTCCGACCCCATAAAGTATATATATTCTTGATCAGCATCAACAGCCGAGTCGATTGGGCCCTGTCTGTCTGTCTGTCTGTCTGTCTGTCCGTCTGTCCGTCTGTCCGTCCGTCCGTCCCCTTCAGCGCCTAGTGCTCAAAGACTATAAGAGCTAGAGCAACGATGTTTTGGATCCAGACTTCTGTGATATGTCACTGCTACAAAAATATTTCAAAACTTCGCCCCGCCCACTTCCGCCCCCACAAAGGACGAAAATTTGTGGCATCCACAATTTTAAAGATATGAGAAAACCAAAAACGTAGAATTGTGGAGAATGACCATATCTTTAAGACTGCGGAATCTGAATTGGATCGTATTATTATTATAGCCAGCATCAAGAAAACAATTTCATTCTTTCTCGCTCTGTCTCTCTCTAACACACAGGTTTCATGGTCGGTTTTGCCAATTGCAAAATATGAGTTCAAGGATCTCAGAACCCATAAGAGCTAGAGCAACCAAATTTGGTATCCACACTCCTGTGATATCGGACCTTGACCGTTTTGTGTCAAAATTTCGCCACACCCCCTTCCGCCCCCGCAAATGACGAAAATCTGGGGCATCCACAAATCTCAGAGACTATTAACGCTAGAGTAACCAAATTTAGTATCCGCACTCCTGTTAGATGTCACTATAAAACGTATATCTCAAAATTTCGTCCCACCCCCTTCCGCCCACACAAAGGACGAAAATCTGTTCCATCCACAATATTGCAGATTCGAGAAAACTAACGAGGGGGAACGTTGTGAGTTGCTGCGTACCCCGCAACTCTACAGTTATACCCGATACTAAGTCAGTATGGCTCTCCTGCGGCAGACGCCGCTAATATTGAACCACACGACAAAGAGTGCGTGCGAGAGAGACAGAAAATCAGTCTGAGCGTGACGTCGGGCGCTGCGTGGCCACTGCAAATTGATTTCTTGCTTTTGGCTACAAAAATGATCCGATATGATCCAGATTCAGCAATCTGATAGATATAGTCATTATCTATGATTCTGCATTTTTAGTTTTCTCGAATGTGCAATATTGTGGATGCAACAGATTTTCGTTTTTTGTGGGGGCGGAAGGGGGTGGGGCGAAATTCTGAGATATACGTTTTATAGTGAGATCTAACAGAAGTGCGGATACCAAATTTGGTTACTCTAGCCTTAATAGTCTCTGAGATTTGTGGATGCCCCAGATTTTCGTCCTTTGCGGGGCGGAAGGGGGTGTGGCGAAATTTGGACACGAAACGGTCAAGGTCCGATATCACAGGAGTGTGGATACCAAGTTTGGTTGCTCTGGCTCTTATAGGTTCTGAGATCCTTGAACTCATATTTTGCAATTGGCAAAACCGACCATGAAACATGTGTGTTAGAGAGAGACAGAGCGAGAAAGAATGAAATTGTTTTCTTGGTTCTGGCTATAATAATTATACGATCTGGTTGAGATCCTACATTCTAAAACATATAGTCATCCTCTACGATTCTGCATTTTTGGTTTTATCGTATCTTTAAAAATGTGGATGCCACAGATTTTCGTCCTTTGTGGGGGCGGATGTGGGCGGGGCGAAGTTTTGAAATATTTTTGTAGCAGTGACATTTCACATATGTCTGGATCCAAAACATCGTTGCTCTAGCTGTAATAGTCTTTGAGCAATAGGCGCTGAAGGGGACGGACGGACGGACGGACGGACGGACGGACGGACGGACGGACAGACGGACAGACAGACAGGGCTCAATCGACTCGGCTATTGATGCTGATCAAGAATATATACACTTTATGGGGTCGGAAACGATTCCTTCTGGACGTTACACACATCCACTTTTACCACAAATCTAATATAGCTAGAGCAACGATGTTTTGGATCCAGACTTCTGTGATATGTCACTGCTACAAAAATATTTCAAAACTTCGCCCCGCCCACTTCCGCCCCCACAAAGAACGAAAATCTGTGGCATCCACAATTTTAAAGATATGAGAAAACCAAAAACGTAGAATTGTAGAGAATGACTATATGTTTTAGAATGTAAGATCTCAACCAGATCGTATAATTATTATAGCCAGAACCAAGAAAACAATTTCATTCTTTCTCGCTCTGTCTCTCTCTAACACACATGTTTCATGGTCGGTTTTGCCAATTGCAAAATATGAGTTCAAGGATCTCAGAACCTATAAGAGCCAGAGCAACCAAACTTGGTATCCACACTCCTGTGATATCGGACCTTGACCGTTTCGTGTCAAAATTTCGCCACACCCCCTTCCGCCCCCGCAAAGGACGAAAATCTGGGGCATCCACAAATCTCAGAGATTATTAAGGCTAGAGTAACCAAATTTGGTATCCGCACTTCTGTTAGATCTCACTACAAAACGTATATCTCAGAATTTCGCCCCACCCCCTTTCTTTAAGACTGCGGAATCTGAATTGGATCGTATTATTATTATAGCCAGCATCAAGAAAACAAATTTGGTATCCACACTCCTGTGATATCGGACCTTGACCGTTTTGTGTCAAAATTTCGCCACACACCCTTCCGCCCCCGCAAAGGACGAAAATCTGGGGCATCCAGACCATATGACCATATCTTTAAGACTGCGGAATCTGAATTGGATCGTATTATTATTATAGCCAGCATCAAGAAAACAATTTCATTCTTTCTCGCTCTGTCTCTCTCTAACACACAGGTTTCATGGTCGGTTTTGCCAATTGCAAAATATGAGTTCAAGGATCTCAGAACACATAAAAGCTAGAGCAACCAAATTTGGTATCCACACTCCTGTGATATCGGACCTTGACCGTTTTGTGTCAAAATTTCGCCACACACCCTTCCGCCCCCGCAAAGGACGAAAATCTGGGGCATCCACAAATCTCAGAGACTATTAACGCTAGAGTAACCAAATTTAGTATCCGCACTCCTGTTAGATGTCACTATAAAACGTATATCTCAAAATTTCGTCCCACCCCCTTCCGCCCACACAAAGGACGAAAATCTGTTGCATCCACAATATTGCAGATTCGAGAAAACTAAAAACGCAGAATCATAGATAATGACCATATCTATCAGATTGCTGAATCTGGATCAGATCAGATCATTTTTATAGCCAAAAGGAACAAATCAATTTGCACTGGCTACGCAGCGCCCGACGTCACGCTCAGACTGATTTTCTGTCTCTCTCGCACGCACTCCTTGTCGTGTCGTTTAATATTAGCGGCGTCTGCCGGAGGAGAGCCATACTGACTTAGTATCGGGTATAACTGTAGAGTTGCGGTCTCCGCAGCAACTCACAACGTTCCCCCTCGTTTTTGTTTGCTTGCTGCACATAAGAACATTTTTATGGCCCTCGTGTCCTTGTTATACCCGATACTCAAAATGAGTATTGGGGTATGTTAGATTTGTGGTAAAAAAGGATGTTTGTAACGTCCAGAAGGAATCGTTTCCGACCCCATAAAGTATATATATTCTTGATCAGCATCAACAGCCGAGTCGATTGGGCCCTGTCTGTCTGTCTGTCTGTCCGTCTGTCCGTCTGTCCGTCTGTCCGTCCGTCCGTCTGTCCGTCCCCTTCAGCGCCTAGTGCTCAAAGACTATAAGAGCTAGAGCAACGATGTTTTGGATCCAGACTTCTGTGATATGTCACTGCTACAAAAATATTTCAAAACTTCGCCCCGCCCACATCCGCCCCCACAAAGGACGAAAATCTGTGGCATCCACATTTTTAAAGATACGATAAAACCAAAAATGCAGAATCGTAGAGGATGACTATATGTTTTAGAATGTAGGATCTCAACCAGATCGTATAATTATTATAGCCAGAACCAAGAAAACAATTTCATTCTTTCTCGCTCTGTCTCTCTCTAACACACATGTTTCATGGTCGGTTTTGCCAATTGCAAAATATGAGTTCAAGGATCTCAGAACCTATAAGAGCCAGAGCAACCAAACTTGGTATCCACACTCCTGTGATATCGGACCTTGACCGTTTCGTGTCCAAATTTCGCCACACCCCCTTCCGCCCCCGCAAAGGACGAAAATCTGGGGCATCCACAAATCTCAGAGACTATTAAGGCTAGAGTAACCAAATTTGGTATCCGCACTTCTGTTAGATCTTACTATAAAACGTGTATCTCAGAATTTCGCCCCACCCCCTTCCGCCCCCACAAAAAACGAAAATCTGTTGCATCCACAATATTGCAGATTCGAGAAAACTAAAAACGCAGAATCATAGATAATGACCATATCTATCTGATTGCTGAATCTGGATCAGATCGGATCATTTTTGTAGCCATAAGCAAGAAATCAATTTGCAGTGGCTACGCAGCGACGTCACGCTCAGACTGATTTTCTGTCTCTCTCGCACGCACTCTTTGTCGTGTCGTTCAATATTAGCGGCGTCTGCCGGAGGAGAGCCATACTGACTAAGTATCGGGTATAACTGTAGAGTTGCGGTGTCCGCAGCAACTCACAACGTACCCCCTCGTTATACCCGATACTCAAAATGAGTATTGGGGTATATTAGATTTGTGGTAAAAAAGGATGTTTGTAACGTCCAGAAGGAATCGTTTCCGACCCCATAAAGTATATATATTCTTGATCAGCATCAACAGCCGAGTCGATTGGGCCCTGTCTGTCTGTCTGTCTGTCCGTCTGTCCGTCTGTCAGTCTGTCCGTCCGTCCGTCTGTCCGTCCCCTTCAGCGCCTAGTGCTCAAAGACTATAAGAGCTAGAGCAACGATGTTTTGGATCCAGACTTCTGTGATATGTCACTGCTACAAAAATATTTCAAAACTTCGCCCCGCCCACTTCCGCCCCCACAAAGGACGAAAATCTGTGGCATCCACAATTTTAAAGATATGAGAAAACCAAAAACGTAGAATTGTAGAGAATGACCATATCTTTAAGACTGCGGAATCTGAATTGGATCGTATTATTATTATAGCCAGCATCAAGAAAACAATTTCATTCTTTCTCGCTCTGTCTCTCTCTAACACACAGGTTTCATGGTCGGTTTTGCCAATTGCAAAATATGAGTTCAAGGATCTCAGAACCCATAAGAGCTAGAGCAACCAAATTTGGTATCCACACTCCTGTGATATCGGACCTTGACCGTTTTGTGTCAAAATTTCGCCACACCCCCTTCCGCCCCCGCAAAGGACGAAAATCTGGGGCATCCACAAATCTCAGAGACTATTAACGCTAGAGTAACCAAATTTAGTATCCGCACTCCTGTTAGATGTCACTATAAAACGTATATCTCAAAATTTTGTCCCACCCCCTTCCGCCCACACAAAGGACGAAAATCTGTTCCATCCACAATATTGCAGATTCGAGAAAACTAACGAGGGGGAACGTTGTGAGTTGCTGCGTACACCGCAACTCTACAGTTATACCCGATACTAAGTCAGTATGGCTCTCCTGCGGCAGACGCCGCTAATATTGAACCACACGACAAAGAGTGCGTGCGAGAGAGACAGAAAATCAGTCTGAGCGTGACGTCGGGTGCTGCGTGGCCACTGCAAATTGATTTCTTGCTTTTGGCTACAAAAATGATTCGATCTGATCCAGATTCAGCAATCTGATAGATATAGTCATTATCTATGATTCTGCGTTTTTAGTTTTCTCGAATGTGCAATATTGTGGATGCAACAGATTTTCGTCCTTTGTGGGGGCGGAACGGGGTGGAACGAAATTCTGAGATATACGTTTTATAGTGAGATCTAACAGAAGTGCGGATACCAAATTTGGTTACTCTAGCCTTAATAGTCTCTGAGATTTGTGGATGCCCCAGATTTTCGTCCTTTGCGGGGGCGGAAGGGGGGGTGGGGAAATGTGGACACGAAACGGTCAAGGTCCGATATCACAGGAGTGTGGATACCAAATTTGGTTGCTCTGGCTCTTATAGGTTCTGAGATCCTTGAACTCATATTTTGCAATTGGCAAAACCGACCATGAAACATGTGTGTTAGAGAGAGACAGAGCGAGAAAGAATGAAATTGTTTTCTTGGTTCTGGCTATAATAATTATACGATCTGGTTGAGATCTTACATTCTAAAACATATAGTCATCCTCTACGATTCTGCATTTTTGGTTTTATCGTATCTTTAAAAATGTGGATGCCACAGATTTTCGTCCTTTGTGTGGGCGGAAGGGGGTGGGGCGAAATTTTGAGATACACGTTTTATAGTAAGATCTAACAGGAGTGCGGATACCAAATTTGGTTACTCTAGCCTTAATAGTCTCTGAGATTTTTGAATATCCCCAGATTTTCGTCCTTTGCGGGGGCGGAAGGGGGTGTGGCGAAATTTTGAAACAAACTCGTCTCGGTCCGACATATTAGGAGTGTGGATACCAAATTTGGTTGCTCTAGCTTTTATATTCTCTGAGATCTAGGCGCTAATGTTTTACTCTAAGCAAAGCCGCCTATGCTACGTGTGTGTTAGAGAGAGACAGGGCGAGAAAGAATCAAATTGTTTTCTTGATGCTGGCTATAATAAAAATACGATCCAATTCAGATTCCGCAGTGTTAAAGATATGGTCATTCTCTACAATTCTACGTTTTTGGTTTTCTCATATCTTTAAAATTGTGGATGCCACAGATTTTCGTCCTTTGTGGGGGCGGAAGTGGGCGGGCCGAAGTTTTGAAATATTTTTGTAGCAGTGACATATCACAGAAGTCTGGATCCAAAACATCGTTGCTCTAGCTCTTATAGTCTTTGAGCACTAGGCGCTGAAGGGGACGGACGGACGGACAGACGGACAGACGGACAGACAGACAGACAGACAGACAGACAGGGCCCAATCGACTCGGCTGTTGATGCTGATCAAGAATATATATACTTTATGGGGTCGGAAACGATTCCTTCTGGACGTTACACACATCCTTTTTTACCACAAATCTAACATACCCCAATATCCCGAGATCACAGGAGTGTGGATACCAAATTTGGTTGCTCTAGCTCTTATGGGTTCTGAGATCCTTGAACTCATATTTTGCAATTGGCAAAACCGACCATGAAACCTGTGTGTTAGAGAGAGACAGAGCGAGAAAGAATGAAATTGTTTTCTTGATGCTGGCTATAATAATAATACGATCCAATTCAGATTCCGCAGTGTTAAAGATATGGTCATTCTCTACAATTCTACGTTTTTGGTTTTCTTATATCTTTAAAATTGTGGATGCCACAGATTTTCGTCCTTTGTGGGGGCGGAAGTGGGCGGGGCGAAGTTTTGAAATATTTTTGTAGCAGTGACATTTCACAGATGTCTGGATCCAAAACATCGTTGCTCTAGCTGTAATAGTCTTTGAGCAATAGGCGCTGAAGGGGACGGACGGACGGACGGACAGATTCAGCAATCAGATAGATATGGTCGTTATCTATGATTCTGCGTTTTTATACCCGATACTCAAAATGAGTATTGGGGTATATTAGATTTGTGGTAAAAGTGGATGTGTGTAACGTCCAGAAGGAATCGTTTCCGACCCCATAAAGTATATATATTCTTGATCAGCATCAATAGCCGAGTCGATTGAGCCATGTCTGTCTGTCCGTCTGTCCGTCTGTCCGTCCGTCCGTCTGTCCGTCCCCTTCAGCGCCTAGTGCTCAAAGACTATAAGAGCTAGAGCAACGATGTTTTGGATCCAGACTTCTGTGATATGTCACTGCTACAAAAATATTTCAAAACTTCGCCCCGCCCACTTCCGCCCCCACAAAGGACGAAAATCTGTGGCATCCACAATTTTAAAGATATGAGAAAAACAAAAACGTAGAATTGTAGAGAATAACCATATCTTTAACACTGCGGAATCTGAATTGGATCGTATTATTATTATAGCCAGCATCAAGAAAACAATTTCATTCTTTCTCGCTCTGTCTCTCTCTAACACACAGGTTTCATGGTCGGTTTTGCCAATTGCAAAATATGAGTTCAAGGATCTCAGAACCCATAAGAGCTAGAGCAACCAAATTTGGTATCCACACTCCTGTGATATCGGACCTTGACCGTTTCGTGTCAAAATTTCGCCACACCCCCTTCCGCCCCCGCAAAGGACGAAAATCTGGAGCATCCACAAATCTCAGAGACTATTAACGATAGAGTAACCAAATTTAGTATCCGCACTCCTGTTAGATGTCACTATAAAACGTATATCTCAAAATTTCGTCCCACCCCCTTCCGCCCACACAAAGGACGAAAATCTATTCCATCCACAATATTGCAGATTCGAGAAAACTAACGAGGGGGAACGTTGTGAGTTGCTGCGTACACCGCAACTCTACAGTTATACCCGATACTAAGTCAGTATGGCTCTCCTGCGGCAGACGCCGCTAATATTGAACCACACGACAAAGAGTGCGTGCGAGAGAGACAGAAAATCAGTCTGAGCGTGACGTCAGGTGCTGCGTGGCCACTGCAAATTGATTTCTTGATTTTGGCTACAAAAATGATTCGATCTGATCCAGATTCAGCAATCTGATAGATATAGTCATTATCTATGATTCTGCGTTTTTAGTTTTCTCGAATGTGCAATATTGTGGATGCAACAGATTTTCGTCCTTTGTGGGGGCGGAAGGGGGTGGAACGAAATTCTGAGATATACGTTTTAAAGTGAGATCTAACAGAAGTGCGGATAACAAATTTGGTTACTCTAGCCTTAATAGTCTCTGAGATTTGTGGATGCCCCAGATTTTCGTCCTTTGCGGGGGCGGAAGGGGGTGTGGCGAAATTTGGACACGAAACGGTCAAGGTCCGATATCACAGGAGTGTGGATACCAAATTTGGTTGCTCTGGCTCTTATAGGTTCTGAGATCCTTGAACTCATATTTTGCAATTGGCAAAACCGACCATGAAACATGTGTGTTAGAGAGAGACAGAGCGAGAAAGAATGAAATTGTTTTCTTGGTTCTGGCTATAATAATTATACGATCTGGTTGAGATCTTACATTCTAAAACATATAGTCATCCTCTACGATTCTGCATTTTTGGTTTTATCGTATCTTTAAAAATGTGGATGCCACAGATTTTCGTCCTTTGTGGGGGCGGAAGTGGGCGGGGCGAAGTTTTGAAATATTTTTGTAGCAGTGACATTTCACAGATGTCTGGATCCAAAACATCGTTGCTCTAGCTGTAATAGTCTTTGAGCAATAGGCGCTGAAGGGGACGGACGGACGGACGGACGGACGGACGGACGGACGGACGGACGGACAGATTCAGCAATCAGATAGATATGGTCGTTATCTATGATTCTGCGTTTTTATACCCGATACTCAAAATGAGTATTGGGGTATATTAGATTTGTGGTAAAAGTGGATGTATGTAACGTCCAGAAGGAATCGTTTCCGACCCCATAAAGTATATATATTCTTGATCAGCATCAATAGCCGAGTCGATTGAGCCATGTCTGTCTGTCCGTCTGTCCGTCCGTCCGTCTGTCCGTCCCCTTCAGCGCCTAGTGCTCAAAGACTATAAGAGCTAGAGCAACGATGTTTTGGATCCAGACTTCTGTGATATGTCACTGCTACAAAAATATTTCAAAACTTCGCCCCGCCCACTTCCGCCCCCACAAAGGACGAAAATCTGTGGCATCCACAATTTTAAAGATATGAGAAAAACAAAAACGTAGAATTGTAGAGAATGACCATATCTTTAAGACTGCGGAATCTGAATTGGATCGTATTATTATTATAGCCAGCATCAAGAAAACAATTTCATTTTTTCTCGCCCTGTCTCTCTCTAACACACAGGTTTCATAGTCGGTATTGCCAATTGCAAAATATGAGTTCAAGGATCTCAGAACCTATAAGAGCCAGAGCAACCAAATTTGGTATCCACACTCCTGTGATATCGGACCTTGACCGTTTCGTGTCCAAATTTCGCCACACCCCCTTCCGCCCCCGCAAAGGACGAAAATCTGGGGCATCCACAAATCTCAGAGACTATTAAAGCTAGAGTAACCAAATTTGGTATCCGCACTTCTGTTAGATCTCTCTACAAAACGTATATCTCAGAATTTGGCCCACCCCCTTCCGCCCCCACAAAGGACGAAAATCTGTTGCATCCACAATATTGCACATTCGAGAAAACTAAAAACGCAGAATCATAGATAATGACCATATATATCAGATTGCTGAATCTGGATCAGATCAGATCATTTTTATAGCCAATAGGAACAAATCAATTTGCAGTGGCTACGCAGCGCCCGACGTCACGCTCAGACTGATTTTCTGTCTCTCTCGCACGCACTCTTTGTCATGTCGTTCAATATTAGCGGCGTCTGCCGCAGGAGAGCAATACTGACTTAGTATCGGGTATAACTGTAGAGTTGCGGTGTCCGCAGCAACTCACAACGTTCCCCTCGTTTTTGTTTGAATTTTCTTTTTTCTGCGCTCTTTTTTTATACCCGATACTCAAAAAGAGTAGTAGGGTATATTAGATTTGTGGTAAAAGTGGATGTGTGTAACGTCCAGAAGGAATCGTTTCCGACCCCATAAAGTATATATATTCTTGATCAGCATCAATAGCCAATTCGATTGAGCCATGTCTGTCTGTCCGTCTGTCCGTCTGTCCGTCCGTCCGTCTGTCCGTCCCCTTCAGCGCCTAGTGCTCAAAGACTATAAGAGCTAGAGCAACGATATTTTGGACCCAGACTTCTGTGATATGTCACTGCTACAAAAATATTTCAAAACTTCGCCCCGCCCACTTCCGCCCCCACAAAGGACGAAAATCTGTGGCATCCACAATTTTAAAGATATGAGAAAAACAAAAACGTAGAATTGTAGAGAATGACCATATCTTTAAGACTGCAGAATCTGAATTGGATCGTATTATTATTATAGCCAGCATCAAGAAAACAATTTCATTTTTTCTCGCCCTGTCCCTCCTCTACACACAGGTTTCATAGTCGGTTTTGCCAATTGCAAAATATGAGTTCAAGGATCTCAGAACCTATAAGAGCCAGAGCAACCAAATTTGGTATCCACACTCCTGTGATATCGGACCTTGACCGTTTCGTGTCCAAATTTCGCCACACCCCTTCCGCCCCCGCAAAGGACGAAAATCTGGGGCATCCACAAATCTCAGAGACTATTAAAGCTAGAGTAACCAAATTTGGTATCCGCACTTCTGTTAGATCTCTCTACAAAACGTATATCTCAGAATTTGGCCCACCCCCTTCCGCCCTAACAAAGGACGAAAATCTGTTGCATCCACAATATTGCACATTCGAGAAAACTAAAAACGCAGAATCATAGATAATGACCATATATATCAGATTGCTGAATCTGGATCAGATCAGATCATTTTTATAGCCAATAGGAACAAATCAATTTGCAGTGGCTACGCAGCGCCCGACGTCACGCTCAGACTGATTTTCTGTCTCTCTCGCACGCACTCTTTGTCGTGTCGTTCAATATTAGCGGCGTCTGCCGCAGGAGAGCCATACTGACTTAGTATCGGGTATAACTGTAGAGTTGCGGTGTCCGCAGCAACTCACAACGTTCCCCTCGTTTTTGTTTGAATTTTCTTTTTTCTGCGCTCTTTTTTTATACCCGATACTCAAAATGAGTAGTAGGGTATATTAGATTTGTGGTAAAAGTGGATGTGTGTAACGTCCAGAAGGAATCGTTTCCGACCCCATAAAGTATATATATTCTTGATCAGCATCAATAGCCGAGTCGATTGAGCCATGTCTGTCTGTCCGTCTGTCCGTCCGTCCGTCTGTCCGTCTGTCCGTCCCCTTCAGCGCCTAGTGCTCAAAGACTATAAGAGCGAGAGCAACGATGTTTTGGATCCAGACTTTTGTGATATGTCACTGCTACAAAAATATTTCAAAACTTTGCCCCGCCCACTTCCGCCCCCACACACGGCGAGAATCTGTGGCATCCAAAATTTCGACGATACGAGAAAACTAAAAACGCAGAATCATAGATAATGATCATATATATCAGATTGCTGAATCTGGATCAGATCAGATCATTTTTATAGCCAAAAGGAACAAATAAATTTGCACTGGCTACGCAGCGCCCGACGTCACGCTCAGACTGATTTTCTGTCTCTCTCGCACGCACTCTTTGTCGTGTCGTTTAATATTAGCGGCGTCTGCCGGAGGAGAGCCATACTGACTTAGTATCGGGTATAACTGTAGAGTTGCGGTCGCCGCAGCAACTCACAACGTTCCCCCTCGTTTTTGATTGCTTGCTGCACATAAGAACATTTTTATGGCCCTCGTGTCCTTGTTATACCCGATACTCAAAATGAGTATTGGGGTATATTAGATTTGTGGTAAAAGTGGATGTGTTTAACGTCCAGAAGGAATCGTTTCCGACCCCATAAAGTATTTATATTCTTGATCAGCATCAATAGCCGAGTCGATTGGGCCCTGTCTGTCTGTCTGTTTGTCCGTCTGTCCGTCTGTCCGTCCGTCCGTCTGTCCTTCCCCTTCAGCGCCTAGTGCTCAAAGACTATAAGAGCTAGAGCAACGATGTTTTGGATCCAGACTTCTGTGATATGTCACTGCTACAAAAATATTTCAAAACTTCGCCCCGCCCACTTCCGCCCCCACAAAGGACGAAAATCTGTGGCATCAACAATTTTAAAGATATGAGAAAACCAAAAACGTAGAATTGTAGAGAATGACCATATCTTTAAGACTGCGGAATCTGAATTGGATCGTATTTTTATTATAGCCAGCATCAAGAAAACAATTTCATTCTTTCTCGCTCTGTCTCTCTCTAACACACAGGTTTCATGGTCGGTTTTGCCAATTGCAAAATATGAGTTCAAGGATCTCAGAACCCATAAAAGCTAGAGCAACCAAATTTGGTATCCACACTCCTGTGATATCGGACCTTGACCGTTTTGTGTCAAAATTTCGCCACACCCCCTTTCGCCCCCGCAAAGGACGAAAATCTGGGGCATCCACAAATCTCAGAGACTATTAAAGCTAGAGTAACCAAATTTAGTATCCGCACTCCTGTTAGATGTCACCCTTCCGCCCACACAAAGGACGAAAATCTGTTGCATCCACAATACTGCAGATTCGAGAAAACTAAAAACGCAGAATCATAGATAACGACCATATCTATCTGATTGCTGAATCTGAATCAGATCGGATCATTTTTGTAGCCATAAGCAAGAAATCAATTTGCAGTGGCTACGCAGCGCCCGACGTCACGCTCAGACTGATTTTCTGTCTCTCTCGCACGCACTCTTTGTCGTGTCGTTCAATATTAGCGGCGTCTGCCGCAGGAGAGCCATACTGACTTAGTATTGGGTATAACTGTAGAGTTGCGGTGTCCGCAGCAACTCACAACGTTCCCCCTCGTTATACCCGATACTCAAAATGAGTATTGGGGTATATTAGATTTGTGGTAAAAGTGGATGTGTGTAACGTCCAGAAGGAATCGTTTCCGACCCCATAAAGTATATATATTCTGGATCAGCATCAATAGCCGAGTCGATTGAGCCCTGTCTGTCTGTCCGTCTGTCCGTCTGTCCGTCTGTCCGTCCGTCCGTCTGTCCGTCCCCTTCAGCGCCTAGTGCTCAAAGACTATAAGAGCTAGAGCAACGATGTTTTGGATCCAGACTTCTGTGATATGTCACTGCTACAAAAATATTTCGAAACTTCGCCCCGCCCACTTCCGCCCCCACAAAGGATGAAAATCTGTGGCATCCACAATTTTAAAGATATGAGAAAACCAAAAATGTAGAGTTGTAGAGAATGACCATGTCTTTAAGACTGCAGAATCTGAATTGGATCGTATTATTATTATAGCCAGCATCAAGAAAACAATTTCATTTTTTCTCGCCCTGTCTCTCTCTAACACACACGTAGCATAGGCGGCTTTGCTTAGAGTAAAACATTAGCGCCTAGATCTCAGAGACTACAAAAGCTAGAGCAACTAAATTTGGTATCCACACTCCTACAATATCGGACCGAGACGAGTTTGTTTCAAAATTTCGCCACACCCCCTTCCGCCCCCGCAAAGGACGAAAATCTGGGGATATTCAAAAATCTCAGAGACTATTAAGGCTAGAGTAACCAAATTTGTTATCCGCACTCCTGTTAGATCTCACTATAAAACGTGTATCTCAAAATTTCGCCCCACCCCCTTCCGCCCACACAAGGGACGAAAACCTGTTGCATCCACAATATTGCACATTCGAGAAAACTAAAAACGCAGAATCATAGATAATGACCATATCTATTAGGTTGCTGAATCTGGATCAGATCGGATCATTTTTATACCCAAAAGGAACAAATCAATTTGCACTGGCTACGCAGCGCCCGACATCACGCTCAGACTGATTTTCTGTCTCTCTCGCACGCACTCTTTGTCGTGTCGATCAATATGAGCGGCGTCTGCCGGAGGAGAGCCATACTGACTTAGTATCGGGTATAACCGTAGAGTTGCGGTGTCCGCAGCAACTCACAACGTTCCCCCTCGTTTTTGTTTGAATTTTCTACTTTTTTCTGCGCTCTTTTTTTATACCCGATACTCATAATGAGTATTAGGGTATATTAGATTTGTGGTAAAAGTGGATGTGTGTTACGTCCAGAAGGAATCGTTTCCGACCCCATAAAGTATATATATTCTTGATCAGCATCAATAGCCAAGTCGATTGAGCCATGTCTGTCTGTCCGTCTGTCCGTCCGTCCGTCTGTCCGTCCACTTCAGCGCCTAGTGCTCAAAACCTATAAGAGCTAGAGCAACGATGGTTTGGACCCAGACTTCTGTGATATGTCACTGCTACAAAAATATTTCAAAACTTCGCCCCGCCCACTTCCGCCAACACAAAGGACGAAAATCTGTGGCATCCACAATTTTAAAGATATGAGAAAACCAAAAATGTAGAATTGTAGAGAATGACCATATCTTTAAGACTGCGGAATCTGAATTGGATCGTATTATTATTATAGCCAGCATCAAGAAAACAATTTCATTTTTTCTCGCCCTGTCTTTCTCTAACACACACGTAGCATAGGCGGCTTTGCTTAGAGTAAAACATTAGCGCCTAGATCTCAGAGACTACAAAAGCTAGAGCAACCAAATTTGGTATCCACACTCCTAATATATCGGACCGAGACGAGTTTGTTTCAAAATTTCGCCACACACCCTTCCGCCCCCGCAAAGGACGAAAATCTGGGGATATTCAAAAATCTCAGAGACTATTAAGGCTAGAGTAACCAAATTTGGTATCCGCACTTCTGTTAGATCTCACTATAAAACGTATATCTCAGAATTTCGCCCCACCCCCTTCCGCCCCCACAAAGAACGAAAATCTGTTGCATCCACAATATTGCAGATTCGAGAAAACTAAAAACGCAGAATCATAGATAACGACCATATCTATCAGATTGCTGAATCTGGATCAGATCAGATCATTTTTATAGCCAATAGGAACAAATCAATTTGCAGTGGCTACGCAGCGCCCGACGTCACGCTCAGACTGATTTTCTGTCTCTCTCGCACGCACTCTTTGTCGTGTCGTTTAATATTATCGGCGTCTGCCGGAGGAGAGCCATATTGACTTAGTATCGGGTATAACTGTAGAGTTGCGGTGTCCGCAGCAACTCACAACGTTCCCCCTCGTTTTTTCTACTCATTTGTTTTCATTAATATGTATTACAGTGCCCATTAACAAGCGAAATGGCAGGGGAAAAGCGGAGGCGAGGAAAGCCCCAGTCCCAGGGAATATATGAGCGAAACTTTGGGAACGCTATTTGCATATATCTCGCACTCGAGCTGTCCAGAATAATCCGGCTGAATGTGGGGCCCAAATGTACATACATACATATATCGATTATTTGCTGATACGCAGAACCAGATCGAAATGTTGCTAATTTGCTTTATCAAAGTAAAGCAGATTCACCACCACAACATTTGCTAAACAATTCGGTGCTGTCCTCGTTTAGCGCACCCCAAAAATTATGAAATGAAGCTACAGAGGGAAACAGAGGGCATACCCTTACAGAGGGTAAAGTAGGGTATTTCAAAACAATTCAACAAAGGTTATTTTCCTGTAAAGTTATCCAATCAAAATATTAGGAAACCCATTACATTTTTCATTATTTACTCAAAACAATTTATTTAGTTTCTGCAGCAGCAAAATAAAGTTGTAAAGTGCACATAAAAAAGCAAACAGATCGGTGGCTTTTCATGTTTCAATTAGAACTTCATAGAGGGAGAGCGCGCGCGGGTAGCTTTCATTTCACTTTATATGCATTTGCTTTTTGCTTTTTGCTTTTTCGTTTGCTTTTGCAAGCTTTTAAGAGTTGTTTTTCAACTTTCGTGAGTGTGTGTTCGCGTGCGTTCGCGTGTGTGTGTGCCTCAGCCTGCACTTGAACATTGTTGCTGTTGTTCTGCCCACCGCCCCCCACACTCGTTCGTCCTGCAGTTGTTTTAAAAGTTTTTATACCCGATATTTTTAGAGCTAAAGGGTATGCTGCGTTCGCATTGAAACGTAGAACACTGATTGATCGGCAATATTGTACAATAAATATTTTAGACAGCAATACGTACACAGAAAAAATAGCACAGTCACAAGAAACTCACCCACCCATAGTTTTTAAATTCAAACATAATAAAATTAAATATAACTCATTTTGATTTAAATATAGATTTATTTATAAACACGACCCATATTTAATCTAAATATAAAACACTTTAAAATAAATATATTATTTTAAATTTGTGGGAAATATATTTAATTTAGATAAGAAATACTAGAAGGCAAGCCCCCTGGCACACTCGCCTCACTCGCTAGAGCCGTTATGAGTAAAATATCGGACAACGACGACGAAACAAAACTTGTTCATATAAAAGAGAGATATCGTATCAAATATTATAATATTAATATTGATGCACTTCAATTTTAATATTTTTACTTTCGGACCAAATATAATGCCATAAATATTTAAATCTAAGTGTACATATTCGAGGCTCAGGACGTTTTTTCTCTCTAATGAAATCTTTGCCTAACACAAAGTCATCTAAAATCCTGTATATAGTACATAGGATATATCGATTATGACCACAACATATTCACTGCCTTTCCATCTCACTGCCGAGAGATTTCCTTGTAGTTGGATGTGTACTTTCCTCACAACAAATAGCTTAGTAGAGGGTATCTCTACAGTCCAACTAGTTAATACAGTGAAATTTCTAGTTATACCCGATACTCAAAATGAGTATTGGGGTATATTAGATTTGTGGTAAAAGTGGATGTGTGTAACGTCCAAAAGGAATCGTTTCCGACCCCATAAAGTATATATATTCTTGATCATCATCAATACCCGAGTCGATTGAGCCATGTCTGTCTGTCCGTCTGTCCGTCCGTCCGTCTGTCCGTCTGTCCGTCCCCTTCAGCGCCTAGTGCTCAAAGACTATAAGAGCGAGAGCAACGATGTTTTGGATCCAGACTTTTGTGATATGTCACTGCTACAAAAATATTTCAAAACTTTGCCCCGCCCACTTCCGCCCCCACAAACGGCGAGAATCTGTGGCATCCAAAATTTCGACGATACGAGAAAACTAAAAACGCAGAATCATAGATAAAGATCATATATATCAGATTGCTGAATCTGGATCAGATCAGATCATTTTTATAGCCAAAAGGAACAAATAAATTTGCACTGGCTACGCAGCGCCCGACGTCACGCTCAGACTGATTTTCTGTCTCTCTCGCACGCACTCCTTGTCGTGTCGTTTAATATTAGCGGCGTCTGCCGGAGGAGAGCCATACTGACTTAGTATCGGGTATAACTGTAGAGTTGCGGTCTCCGCAGCAACTCACAACGTTCCCCCTCGTTTTTGATTGCTTGCTGCACATAAGAACATTTTTATGGCCCTCGTGTCCTTGTTATACCCGATACTCAAAATGAGTATTGGGGTATATTAGATTTGTGGTAAAAGTGGATGTGTTTAACGTCCAGAAGGAATCGTTTCCGACCCCATAAAGTATTTATATTCTTGATCAGCATCAATAGCCGAGTCGATTGGGCCCTGTCTGTCTGTCTGTTTGTCCGTCTGTCCGTCTGTCCGTCCGTCCGTCTGTCCTTCCCCTTCAGCGCCTAGTGCTCAAAGACTATACGAGCTAGAGCAACGATGTTTTGGATCCAGACTTCTGTGATATGTCACTGCTACAAAAATATTTCAAAACTTCGCCCCGCCCACTTCCGCCCCCACAAAGGACGAAAATCTGTGGCATCAACAATTTTAAAGATATGAGAAAACCAAAAACGTAGAATTGTAGAGAATGACCATATCTTTAAGACTGCGGAATCTGAATTGGATCGTATTTTTATTATAGCCAGCATCAAGAAAACAATTTCATTCTTTCTCGCTCTGTCTCTCTCTAACACACAGGTTTCATGGTCGGTTTTGCCAATTGCAAAATATGAGTTCAAGGATCTCAGAACCCATAAAAGCTAGAGCAACCAAATTTGGTATCCACACTCCTGTGATATCGGACCTTGACCGTTTTGTGTCAAAATTTCGCCACACCCCCTTTCGCCCCCGCAAAGGACGAAAATCTGGGGCATCCACAAATCTCAGAGACTATTAAAGCTAGAGTAACCAAATTTAGTATCCGCACTCCTGTTAGGTGTCACCCTTCCGCCCACACAAAGGACGAAAATCTGTTGCATCCACAATACTGCAGATTCGAGAAAACTAAAAACGCAGAATCATAGATAACGACCATATCTATCTGATTGCTGAATCTGAATCAGATCGGATCATTTTTGTAGCCATAAGCAAGAAATCAATTTGCAGTGGCTACGCAGCGCCCGACGTCACGCTCAGACTGATTTTCTGTCTCTCTCGCACGCACTCTTTGTCGTGTCGTTCAATATTAGCGGCGTCTGCCGCAGGAGAGCCATACTGACTTAGTATTGGGTATAACTGTAGAGTTGCGGTGTCCGCAGCAACTCACAACGTTCCCCCTCGTTATACCCGATACTCAAAATGAGTATTGGGGTATATTAGATTTGTGGTAAAAGTGGATGTGTGTAACGTCCAGAAGGAATCGTTTCCGACCCCATAAAGTATATATATTCTGGATCAGCATCAATAGCCGAGTCGATTGAGCCCTGTCTGTCTGTCCGTCTGTCCGTCTGTCCGTCTGTCCGTCCGTCCGTCTGTCCGTCCCCTTCAGCGCCTAGTGCTCAAAGACTATAAGAGCTAGAGCAACGATGTTTTGGATCCAGACTTCTGTGATATGTCACTGCTACAAAAATATTTCGAAACTTCGCCCCGCCCACTTCCGCCCCCACAAAGGATGAAAATCTGTGGCATCCACAATTTTAAAGATATAAGAAAACCAAAAATGTAGAGTTGTAGAGAATGACCATATCTTTAAGACTGCAGAATCTGAATTGGATCGTATTATTATTATAGCCAGCATCAAGAAAACAATTTCATTTTTTCTCGCCCTGTCTCTCTCTAACACACACGTAGCATAGGCGGCTTTGCTTAGAGTAAAACATTAGCGCCTAGATCTCAGAGACTACAAAAGCTAGAGCAACTAAATTTGGTATCCACACTCCTACAATATCGGACCGAGACGAGTTTGTTTCAAAATTTCGCCACACCCCCTTCCGCCCCCGCAAAGGACGAAAATCTGGGGATATTCAAAAATCTCAGAGACTATTAAGGCTAGAGTAACCAAATTTGTTATCCGCACTCCTGTTAGATCTCACTATAAAACGTGTATCTCAAAATTTCGCCCCACCCCCTTCCGCCCACACAAGGGACTAAAACCTGTTGCATCCACAATATTGCACATTCGAGAAAACTAAAAACGCAGAATCATAGATAATGACCATATCTATTAGGTTGCTGAATCTGGATCAGATCGGATCATTTTTATACCCAAAAGGAACAAATCAATTTGCACTGGCTACGCAGCGCCCGACATCACGCTCAGACTGATTTTCTGTCTCTCTCGCACGCACTCTTTGTCGTGTCGATCAATATGAGCGGCGTCTGCCGGAGGAGAGCCATACTGACTTAGTATCGGGTATAACCGTAGAGTTGCGGTGTCCGCAGCAACTCACAACGTTCCCCCTCGTTTTTGTTTGAATTTTCTACTTTTTTCTGCGCTCTTTTTTTATACCCGATACTCATAATGAGTATTAGGGTATATTAGATTTGTGGTAAAAGTGGATGTGTGTTACGTCCAGAAGGAATCGTTTCCGACCCCATAAAGTATATATATTCTTGATCAGCATCAATAGCCAAGTCGATTGAGCCATGTCTGTCTGTCCGTCTGTCCGTCCGTCCGTCTGTCCGTCCACTTCAGCGCCTAGTGCTCAAAGACTATAAGAGCTAGAGCAACGATGGTTTGGACCCAGACTTCTGTGATATGTCACTGCTACAAAAATATTTCAAAACTTCGCCCCGCCCACTTCCGCCAACACAAAGGACGAAAATCTGTGGCATCCACAATTTTAAAGATATGAGAAAACCAAAAATGTAGAATTGTAGAGAATGACCATATCTTTAAGACTGCGGAATCTGAATTGGATCGTATTATTATTATAGCCAGCATCAAGAAAACAATTTCATTTTTTCTCGCCCTGTCTTTCTCTAACACACACGTAGCATAGGCGGCTTTGCTTAGAGTAAAACATTAGCGCCTAGATCTCAGAGACTACAAAAGCTAGAGCAACCAAATTTGGTATCCACACTCCTAATATATCGGACCGAGACGAGTTTGTTTCAAAATTTCGCCACACACCCTTCCGCCCCCGCAAAGGACGAAAATCTGGGGATATTCAAAAATCTCAGAGACTATTAAGGCTTGAGTAACCAAATTTGGTATCCGCACTTCTGTTAGATCTCACTATAAAACGTATATCTCAGAATTTCGCCCCACCCCCTTCCGCCCCCACAAAGGACGAAAATCTGTTGCATCCACAATATTGCAGATTCGAGAAAACTAAAAACGCAGAATCATAGATAACGACCATATCTATCAGATTGCTGAATCTGGACCAGATCAGATAATTTTTATAGCCAAAAGGAACAAATCAATTTGCTCAGACTGATTTTCTGTCTCTCTCGCACGCACTCTTTGTCGTGTCGTTTAATATTAGCGGCGTCTGCCGGAGGAGAGCCATATTGACTTAGTATCGGGTATAACTGTAAAGTTGCGGTGTCCGCAGCAACTCACAACGTTCCCCCTCGTTTTTTCTGCTCATTTGTTTTCATTAATATGTATTACTCTCAAAAGGAAACACTCGAAACACTCGGAGGCGAGGAAAGCCCCAATCCCAGGGAATATATGAGCGAAACTTTGGGAACGCTATTTGCATATATCTCGCACTCGAGCTGTCCAGAATAATCCGGCTGAATGTGGGGTCCAAATGTACATACATACATATATCGATTATTTGCTGATACGCAGAACCAGATCGAAATGTTGCTAATTTGCTTTATCAAAGTAAAGCAGATTCACCACCACAACATTTGCTTAACAATTCGGTGCTGTCCTCGTTTAGCGCACTCCAAAAATTATGAAATGAAGCTACAGAGGGAAACAGAGGGCATACCCTTACAGAGGGTAAAGTAGGGTATTTCAAAACAATTCAACAAAGGTTATTTTCCTGTAAAGTTATCCAATAAAAATATTAGGAAACCCATTACATTTTTCATTATTTACTCAAAACAATTTATTTAGTTTCTGCAGCAGAAAAATAAAGTTGTAAAGTGCACATAAAAAAGCAAACAGATCAGCGGCTTTTCATGTTTCAATTATTTTTTATGAATGCACATTTTCATTGATTTTCTGCAGAATGGTTTTTGCTTCTTGCTTCTGTAGAACTTCAGAGAGGGAGAGCGCGCGCGGGTAGCTTTCATTTCACTTTATATGCATTTGCTTTTTGCTTTTTGCTTTTTCGTTTGCTTTTGCAAGCTTTTAAGAGTTGTTTTTCAACTTTCGTGAGTGTGTGTTCGCGTGCGTTCGCGTGTGTGTGTGCCTCAGCCTGCACTTGAACATTGTTGCTGTTGTTCTGCCCGCCGCCCCCCACACTCGTTCGTCCTGCAGTTGTTTTAAAAGTTTTTATACCCGATATTTTTAGAGCTAAAGGGTATGCTGCGTTCGCATTGAAACGTAGAACACTGATTGATCGGCAATATTGTACAATAAATATTTTAGACAGCAATACGTACACAGAAAAAATAGCACAGTCACAAGAAACACACCCACCCATAGTTTTTAAATTCAAACATAATAAAATTAAATATAACTCATTTTGATTTAAATATAGATTTATTTATAAACACGACCCATATTTAATCTAAATATAAAACACTTTAAAATAAATATATTATTTTAAATTTGTGGGAAATATATTTAATTTAGATAAGAAATACTAGAAGGCAAGCCCCCTGGCACACTCGCCTCACTCGCTAGAGCCGTTATGAGTAAAATATCGGACAACGACGACGAAACAAAACTTGTTTATATAAAAGAGAGATATCGTATCAAATATTATAATATTAATATTGATGCACTTCAATTTTAATATTTTTACTTTCGGACCAAATATAATGCCATAAATATTTAAATCCAAGTGTACATATTCGAGGCTCAGGACGTTTTTTCTCTCTAATGAAATCTTTGCCTAACACAAAGTCATCTAAAATCCTGTATATAGTACATAGGATATATCGATTATGACCACAACATATTCACTGCCTTTCCATCTCACTGCCGAGAGATTTCCTTGTAGTTGGATGTGTACTTTCCTCACAACAAATAGCTTAGTAGAGGGTATCTCTACAGTCCAACTAGTTAATACAGTGAAATTTCTAGTTATACCCGATACTCAAAATGAGTATTGGGGTATATTAGATTTGTGGTAAAAGTGGATGTGTGTAACGTCCAAAAGGAATCGTTTCCGACCCCATAAAGTATATATATTCTTGATCAGCATCAATAGCCGAGTCGATTGAGCCATGTCTGTCTGTCCGTCTGTCCGTCCGTCCGTCTGTCCGTCTGTCCGTCCCCTTCAGCGCCTAGTGCTCAAAGACTATAAGAGCGAGAGCAACGATGTTTTGGATCCAGACTTCTGTGATATGTCACTGCTACAAAAATATTTCAAAACTTTGCCCCGCCCACTTCCGCCCCCACAAAGGGCGATAATCTGTGGCATCCACAACTTCGACGATACGAGAAAACTAAAAACGCAGAATCGTAGAAGATGACTATATCTTCTAGAGTGCAAAATCTGAACCAGATCGTATAATTATTATAGCCAGCATCAAGAAAACAATTTCATTTTTTCTCGCCCTGTCTTTCTCTAACACACACGTAGCATAGGCGGCTTTGCTTAGAGTAAAACATTAGCGCCTAGATCTCAGAGACTACAAAAGCTAGAGCAACCAAATTTGGTATCCACACTCCTAATATATCGGACCGAGACGAGTTTGTTTTAAAATTTCGCCACACACCCTTCCGCCCCCGCAAAGGACGAAAATCTGGGGATATTCAAAAATCTCAGAGACTATTAAGGCTAGAGTAACCAAATTTGGTATCCGCACTTCTGTTAGATCTCACTATAAAACGTATATCTCAGAATTTCGCCCCACCCCCTTCCGCCCCCACAAAGGACGAAAATCTGTTGCATCCACAATATTGCAGATTCGAGAAAACTAAAAACGCAGAATCATAGATAACGACCATATCTATCAGATTGCTGAATCTGGATCAGATCAGATCATTTTTATAGCCAATAGGAACAAATCAATTTGCAGTGGCTACGCAGCGCCCGACGTCACGCTCAGACTGATTTTCTGTCTCTCTCGCACGCACTCTTTGTCATGTCGTTCAATATTAGCGGCGTCTGCCGCAGGAGAGCCATATTGACTTAGTATCGGGTATAACTGTAGAGTTGCGGTGTCCGCAGCAACTCACAACGTTCCCCCTCGTTTTTTCTACTCATTTGTTTTCATTAATATGTATTACAGTGCCCATTAACAAGCGAAATGGCAGGGGAAAAGCGGAGGCGAGGAAAGCCCCAGTCCCAGGGAATATATGAGCGAAACTTTGGGAACGCTATTTGCATATATCTCGCACTCGAGCTGTCCAGAATAATCCGGCTGAATGTGGGGCCCAAATGTACATACATACATATATCGATTATTTGCTGATACGCAGAACCAGATCGAAATGTTGCTAATTTGCTTTATCAAAGTAAAGCAGATTCACCACCACAACATTTGCTTAACAATTCGGTGCTGTCCTCGTTTAGCGCACTCCAAAAATTATGAAATGAAGCTACAGAGGGAAACAGAGGGCATACCCTTACAGAGGGTAAAGTAGGGTATTTCAAAACAATTCAACAAAGGTTATTTTCCTGTAAAGTTATCCAATAAAAATATTAGGAAACCCATTACATTTTTCATTATTTACTCAAAACAATTTATTTAGTTTCTGCAGCAGCAAAATAAAGTTGTAAAGTGCACATAAAAAAGCAAACAGATCGGCGGCTTTTCATGTTTCAATTATTTTTTATGAATGCACATTTTTATTGATTTTCTGCAGAATGGTTTTTGCTTCTTGCTTCTGTAGAACTTCAGAGAGGGAGAGCGCGCGCGGGTAGCTTTCATTTCACTTTATATGCATTTGCTTTTTTCTTTTTGCTTTTTCGTTTGCTTTTGCAAGCTTTTAAGAGTTGTTTTTCAACTTTCGTGAGTGTGTGTTCGCGTGCGTTCGCGTGTGTGTGTGCCTCAGCCTGCACTTGAACATTGTTGCTGTTGTTCTGCCCGCCGCCCCCCACACTCGTTCGTCCTGCAGTTGTTTTAAAAGTTTTTATACCCGATATTTTTAGAGCTAAAGGGTATGCTGCGTTCGCATTGAAACGTAGAACACTGATTGATCGGCAATATTGTACAATAAATATTTTAGACAGCAATACGTACACAGAAAAAATAGCACAGTCACAAGAAACACACCCACCCATAGTTTTTAAATTCAAACATAATAAAATTAAATATAACTCATTTTGATTTAAATATAGATTTATTTATAAACACGACCCATATTTAATCTAAATATAAAACACTTTAAAATAAATATATTATTTTAAATTTGTGGGAAATATATTTAATTTAGATAAGAAATACTAGAAGGCAAGCCCCCTGCCACACTCGCCTCACTCGCTAGAGCCGTTATGAGTAAAATATCGGACAACGACGACGAAACAAAACTTGTTCATATAAAAGAGAGATATCGTATCAAATATTATAATATTAATATTGATGCACTTCAATTTTAATATTTTTACTTTCGGACCAAATATAATGCCATAAATATTTAAATCCTAGTGTACATATTCGAAGCTCAGGACGTTTTTTGAAATCTTTGCCTAACACAAAGTCATCTAAAATCCTGTATATAGTACATAGGATATATCGATTATGACCACAACATATTCACTGCCTTTCCATCTCACTGCCGAGAGATTTCCTTGTAGTTGGATGTGTACTTTCCTCACAACAAATAGCTTAGTAGAGGGTATCTCTACAGTCCAACTAGTTAATACAGTGAAATTTCTAGTTATACCCGATACTCAAAATGAGTATTGGGGTATATTAGATTTGTGGTAAAAGTGGATGTGTGTAACGTCCAAAAGGAATCGTTTCCGACCCCATAAAGTATATATATTCTTGATCAGCATCAATAGCCGAGTCGATTGAGCCATGTCTGTCTGTCCGTCTGTCCGTCCCCTTCAGCGCCTAGTGCTCAAAGACTATAAGAGCGAGAGCAACGATGTTTTGGATCCAGACTTCTGTGATATGTCACTGCTACAAAAATATTTCAAAACTTTGCTCCGCCCACTTCCGCCCCCACAAAGGGCGAGAATCTGTGGCATCCACAATTTCGACGATACGAGAAAACTAAAAACGCAGAATCGTAGAAGATGACTATATCTTCTAGAGTGCAAAATCTGAACCAGATCGTATAATTATTATAGCCAGCATCAAGAAAACAATTTCATTTTTTCTCGCCCTGTCTCTCTCTAACACACACGTAGCATAGGCGGCTTTGCTTAGAGTATAAAAGCTAGAGCAACCAAATTTGGTATCCACACTCCTAATATATCGGACCGAGACGAGTTTGTTTCAAAATTTCGCCACACCCCCTTCCGCCCCCAAAAAGGACGAAAATCTGGGGATATTCAAAAATCTCAGAGACTATTAAAGCTAGAGCAACCAAATTTGGTATCCGCACTCCTGTTAGATCTCACTTTAAAACGTATATCTCAAAATTTCACCCCACCCCCTTTCGCCCACACAAAGGACGAAAATCTGTTGCATCCACAATATTGCACATTCGAGAAAACTAAAAACGCATAATCATAGATAACGACCATATCTATCAGATTGCTGAATCCGGTTTAGATCAGATAATTTTTATAGCCAAAAGGAACAAAGCAATTTGCAGTGGCTACGCAGCGCCCGACGTCACGCTCAGACTGATTTTCTGTCTCTCTCGCACGCACTCTTTGTCGTGTCGTTTAATATTAGCGGCGTCTGCCGGAGGAGAGCCATACTGACTTAGTATCGGGTATAACTGTAGAGTTGCGGTGTCCGCAGCAACTCACAACGTTCCCCTTCGTTATACCCGATACTCAAAATGAGTATTGGGGTATATTAGATTTGTGGTAAAAGTGGATGTGTGTAACGTCCAGAAGGAATCGTTTCCGACCCCATGAAGTATATATATTCTTGATAAGCATCAATAGCCGAGTCGATTGAGCCGCGTCTGTCTGTCCGTCTGTCCGTCCGTCCGTCTGTCCGTCTGTCCGTCTGTCCGTCCGTCCGTCTGTCCGTCTGTCCGTCCCCTTCAGCGCCTAGTGCTCAAAGACTATAAGAGCTAGAGCAACGATGTTTTGGATCCAGACTTTTGTGATATGTCACTGCTACAAAAATATTTCAAAACTTCGCCCCGCCCACTTCCGCCCCAACAAAGGACGAAAATCTGTGGCATCCACAATTTTAAAGATATGAGAAAACCAAAAACGTAGAATTTTAGAGAATGACCATATCTTTAAGACTGCGGAATCTGAATTGGATCGTATTATTATTATAGCCAGCATCAAGAAAACAATTTCATTTTTTCTCGCCCTGTCTCTCTCTAACACACACGTAGCATAGGAGGCTTTGCTTAGAGTAAAACATTAGCGCCTAGATCTCAGAGACTACAAAAGCTAGAGCAACCAAATTTGGTATCCACACTCCTAATATATCGGACCTTGACCGTTTCGTGTCCAAATTTCGCCACACCCCCTTCCGCCCCCGCAAAGGACGAAAATCTGGGGCATCCACAAATCTCAGAGACTATTAAGGCTAGAGTAACCAAATTTGGTATCCGCACTTCTGTTAGATCTCACTATAAAACGTATATCACAGAACTTCGCCCCACCCCCTTCCGCCACCACAAAGGACGAAAATCTGTTGCATCCACAATATTGCACATTCGAGAAAACTAAAAACGCAGAATCATAGATAACGACCATATCTATCAGATTGTTGAATCCGGTTTAGATCAGATAATTTTTATAGCCAAAAGGAACAAATCAATTTGCAGTGGCTACGCAGCGCCCGACGTCACGCTCAGACTGATTTTCTGTCTCTCTCGCACGCACTCTTTGTCGTGTCGTTTAATATTAGCGGCGTCTGCCGGAGGAGAGCCATACTGACTTAGTATCGGGTATAACTGTAGAGTTGCGGTGTCCACAGCAACTCACAACGTTCCCCCTCGTTATACCCGATACTCAAAATGAGTATTGGGGTATATTAGATTTGTGGTAAAAGTGGATGTGTGTAACGTCCAGAAGGAATCGTTTCCGACCCCATAAAGTATATATATTCTTGATCAGCATCAACAGCCGAGTCGATTGGGCCCTGTCTGTCTGTCTGTCTGTCCGTCTGTCCGTCTGTCCGTCTGTCCGTCCGTCCGTCTGTCCGTCCCCTTCAGCGCCTAGTGCTCAAAGACTATAAGAGCTAGAGCAACGATGTTTTGGATCCAGACTTCTGTGATATGTCACTGCTACAAAAATATTTCAAAACTTTGCCCCGCCCCCTTCCGCCCCCACAAAGGACGAAAATGTGTGGCATCCACAATTTTAAAGATATGAGAAAACCAAAAACGTAGAATTGTAGAGAATGACCATATCTTTAAGACTGCGGAATCTGAATTGGATCGTATTATTATTATAGCCAGCATCAAGAAAACAATTTCATTTTTTCTCGCCCTGTCTCTCTCTAACACACACGTAGCATAGCCGGCTTTGCTTAGAGTAAAACATTAGCGCCTAGATCTCAGAGACTATAAAAGCTAGAGCAACCAAATTTGGTATCCACACTCCTTATATATCGGACCGAGACGAGTTTGTTTCAAAATTTCGCCACACCCCCTTCCGCCGACGCAAAGGATGAAATACTGGGGCATCCACAAATCTCAGAGACTATTAAGGCTAGAGTAACCAAATTTGGGATCCGCATTTCTGTTAGATCTCACTATAAAACGTATATCTCAGAATTTCGCCCCACCCCCTTCCGCCCCCACAAAGGACGAAAATCTGTTGCATCCACAATATTGCACATTCGAGAAAACTAAAAACGCAGAATCATAGATAACGACCATATCTATCAGATTGCGGAATCCGGTTTAGATCAGATAATTTGTATAGCCAAAAGGAACAAATCAATTTGCAGTGGCTACGCAGCGCCCGACGTCACGCTCAGACTGATTTTCTGTCTCTCTCGCACGCACTCTTTGTCGTGTCGTTTAATATTAGCGGCGTCTGCCGGAGGAGAGCCATACTGACTTAGTATCGGGTATAACTGTAGAGTTGCGGTGTCCACAGCAACTCACAACGTTCCCCCTCGTTATACCCGATACTCAAAATGAGTATTGGGGTATATTAGATTTGTGGTAAAAGTGGATGTGTGTAACGTCCAGAAGGAATCGTTTCCGACCCCATAAAGTATATATATGCTTGATCAGCAGCAATAGCCGAGTCGATTGAGCCCTGTCTGTCTGTCCGTCCGTCCGTCCGTCTGTCCGTCCGTCCGTCCGTCCGTCTGTCCGTCTGTCCGTCTGTCCGTCCCCTTCAGCGCCCAGTGCTCAAAGACTATAGGAGCTAGAGCAACGATGTTTTGGATCCAGACTTCTGTGATATGTCACTGCTACAAAAATATTTCAAAACTTCGCCTTGCCCACTTCGGCCCCCACAAAGGACGAAAATCGGTGGCATCCACAATTTTAAAGATATGAGAAAACCAAAAACGTAGAATTGTAGAGAATGACCATATCTTTAAGACTGCGGAATCTGAATTGGATCGTATTGTTATTATAGCCAGCATCAAGAAAACAATTTCATTTTTTCTCGCCCTGTCTCTCTCTAACACACACGTAGCATAGGCGGCTTTGCTTAGAGTAAAACATTATCGCCTAGATCTCAGAGACTACAAAAGCTAGAGCAACCAAATTTGGTATCCACACTCCTAATATATCGGACCTTGACCGTTTCGTGTCCAAATTTCGCCACACCCCCTTCCGCCCCCGCAAAGGACGAAAATCTGGGGCATCCACAAATCTCAGAGACTATTAAGGCTAGAGTAACCAAATTTGGGATCCGCACTTCTGTTAGATCTCACTATAAAACGTATATCTCAGAATTTCGCCCCACCCCCTTCCGCCCCGACAAAGGACGAAAATCTGTTGCATCCACAATATTGCACATTCGAGAAAACTAAAAACGCAGAATCATAGATAACGACCATATCTATCAGATTGCTGAATCCGGTTTAGATCAGATAATTTTTATAGCCAAAAGGAACAAATCAATTTGCAGTGGCTACGCAGCGCCCGACGTCACGCTCAGACTGATTTTCTGTCTCTCTCGCACGCACTCTTTGTCGTGTCGTTTAATATTAGCGGCGTCTGCCGGAGGAGAGCCATACTGACTTAGTATCGGGTATAACTGTAGAGTTGCGGTGTCCACAGCAACTCACAACGTTCCCCCTCGTTATACCCGATACTCAAAATGAGTATTGGGGTATTTTAGATTTGTGGTAAAAGTGGATGTGTGTAACGTCCAGAAGGAATCGTTTCCGACCCCATAAAGTATATATATTCTTGATCAGCATCAATAGCCGAGTCGATTGAGCCCTGTCTGTCTGTCCGTCTGTCCGTCCGTCCGTCCGTCCGTCTGTCCGTCCCCTTCAGCGCCTAGTGCTCAAAGACTATAAGAGCTAGAGCAACGATGTTTTGGATCCAGACTTCTGTGATATGTCACTGCTACAAAAATATTTCAAAACTTTGCCCCGCCCACTTCCGCCCCCACAAAGGACGAAAATCTGTGGCATCCACAATTTTAAAGATATGAGAAAACCAAAAACGTAGAATTGTAGAGAATGACCATATCTTTAAGACTGCGGAATCTGAATTGTATCGTATTATTATTATAGCCAGCATCAAGAAAACAATTTCATTTTTTCTCGCCCTGTCTCTCTCTAACACACACGTAGCATAGCCGGCTTTGCTTAGAGTAAAACATTAGCGCCTAGATCTCAGAGACTATAAAAGCTAGAGCAACCAAATTTGGTATCCACA